>NC_064641.1:626165156-626765156 GCF_023864345.2 Schistocerca serialis cubense | reverse complement strand
AAAAGAAGACCTGCACCAGGCGATCGGGTCTACCCGTCGGGAGGCCCTCGCCACACATTTCATTTCATTTTCAGCTTCCCACTTTTTTCTCTTTTGTTTCTTCGTCGTTTTATAGGCAGTGCGGATGACATCTTTCGAATTCCATCTATGAGAACTTTACATAGTGTTTATTTTTTATAATTACATAGAGTGATCAGTGCCCTGATCAAACACGACGAGCAAGAGTCGGTATCACTCAGCTACGGAGGTTGACGAGTGAGAAAAGGAGACTTGTAATTTTTGCGCGATATAGCATGTTTTAATGTTTTTCTGTCAATTTTGAGAAAACCTTTTGCTTATAAAATATGATTTTATTGAGGCTTTCCGTATCATTATTTATCACGAACTAAATTAGCTCCACGATGAAGCTCTGCACGCTACTGACTGACAGCTGTGTCATCATCTGCCAAAGGTGCATACCATTCCAGCACTCAGAACAGGGGAAAGCCTCTAGCAGTACTGGGAGCCGAAACTACGCTCTTCGCATGGCAGTCACACTGTTGTTTCCTAGCATAGGGGAGAGGAAAAAAAGTGCTTCACATATCAGTCTGTAATTCCTGAGCGTTTAGCAGCAAATTCAGAAAGACAGACTTCCAGTGATGGGAGGCTGATTACTTGTATCAGCGCCAAACACTGTCACAGGGAACCTACGAGAGTTGCCGATTCTGGGACTCGATAGGATACTCGCAGCAGGAGATCAAGGAACTCAGGGGTCTGAATAACACTATTTGGATTCAGACCAACTACTACACTGAAGGATAATTCCAAACATTAGAAAAATCAAGCGATGCAACTGGTTACACAATGAGGGTCAGTGTCTGAGACTCCGTGGTGAGGCCTAACAAAAGTATCAGTCACAAGTAGCATTGTAACGCGCATACATTGAGAGCAGCAGTGGAAGAGAGAAGGAAAGACTTCACGGAGGCTGGCGACGAGCGGCTCGGGGTTACCGTCTCAACGATCTGACTGAGAACTCCTTTGTACACAAAAGCCTGTTTTTTTAAAGAATTGGACGGCGCACTATTTCTCTCTTCCTATAGTTGGTCCATCAATCCACCAGCACTTTACGGGCATCGGCCAATATGACGTGCGGCTTTGCACTTTTTGACCGTCTCCACTCTCTTGTTGCCAAAGTTGGTTTATTAATGTTTAGAGTAAGTTAGGAAATTGGCCAGCCGATCACATTTCCATAGCACTTGCCAAGCTGAGATAGTGACACACTGCAGCGAGTAACAGGGACAGGGACACTTACTTACTGCGTTGGCCACACAAAGCGCAGTCGGTATTTGGCCTCATGACCAGCATTGCCAAAATGGGGCCCTTAATTTGAGCGTTGCGCTAGGATAAGGCGGAACTCGAGTAAATTTTCACTTATACTTTTCGATTCGGTCGTTTCCGGGCTAGGCACCCTTGCCTCAGATTGATACATTTACCCTTCTTCATGATCCTTGAAAGTATGTAACATCACAGAATCACCCTGTATACAGCTGCGGACAACTTGCACTGACCAGGTTACGTGAAGAAATGGCTGTACTTGGAGTTGTGCGCAACTCTGTACCGTCCAATTTTGCTGTGTTCGGTTCGTACAGTACTCCTTTAGGCTCCAAGCGACCTCTTTGTTGTGTGTGACTAATACTTCGGCGAGCTCCATTTGTATGTGTTCCTGCCATAAACATACCATCGCAGTCCCATTATTATTGCTGCACATTTACTTCCTGCTTAGCTCACTGTTGACGACGCCAATTTCCAGTCATGCTAAAAGAGTTTTGTTCAAATTGACTGTGCACAGATTCACTCTTCAATGTATACTTATTTTAGTTTATCTTATATCACTGATATATTAAAACAGTAAAACTATTTTAATGCAGTGAACGCATATATGTCTGTCTGCAGAACAAGCATTAGTTTTCAATCTTTTTGTGTTGTAATAGTTGATTTCCTGCATATTCTTTAGACTTGTGTAGTGGTGATTGTAGTAACTGCAAATAAAACAGAAGTTTGCAAATCGTAACAGAACCATTCCAGCCCCTGTAACTAGAGGCAATTTTTTCTAATCATATTTGATTTACGGCTTACAACGAAAAGTAATTGTGGGTGGATGGTTTGTTGTGTTCTGCGGGACTTAGCAATTGTTTGTGCGAAAAAACATTTTGACTAGGCGCTACAATCTGGAACCGCGAGATCGCTACGGTCGCAGGTTCAAATCCTGCCTCGGGCATGGATGTGTGTGATGTCCTTAGGTTAGTTAGGTTTAAGTAGTTCTAAGTTCTAGGGGACTGATGACCTCAGCAGTTAAGTCCCATAGTGCTCAGAGCCATTTGAACCATTTTGAAACATTTTGACTGACCGTGCAGTTCTAGGCGCTACAGTCTGGAGCCGAGTGACCGCTACGGTCGCAGGCTCGAATCCTGCCTCGGGCATGGATGTGTGTGATGTCCTTAGGTTAGTTAGGTTTTATTAGTTCTAAGTTCTAGGCGACTGATGACCTCAGAAGTTAAGTCGCATAGTGCTCAGAGCCATTTGAACCATTGTGACTGAGTAAGAACGTAGGCTTCCGCGGCCGGTGTCATAGTGATTAAAATTCTTCTTGGTATTATGCCGCGTCATTGCTAAAAACTAACAACAATAATAAACTAAAACTGACGTTTCGGCCGACTTGCAACGGCCTTCCTCAGGGCACGACTCAGAGACTCAGGAAGGCCGTTTCAATTCGGCCGAAACGTCGGTTTTCGTTTATTATTGTTGTTAGTTTTTAGCAATGACGCGGCATAATACCAAGAAGAATTTTAATCACTAAAACATTTTGTCTTCCGCAGCCATCTGGGTATCACGTTTAGTCTCTACTCATCCCTTAGACAAATCAGTCATTATCTCGCTTTATGATCAGGGAACAAGTCTTTTTGTAATAATCACGAATTATGCCGACTAGTCATGTAAGAGGCATACGGCCGATATGTAAAATTGAATCTTTATCCACTGCTGAATATGTCGCTAAATAATTATTCACTTTGTATTTAGATGTGCTTTACTGGCGCGTTTCTGGCTCTGCCCACCATCAGAAACATAAAAAATCAGAAAAAAATCTTCATACAAGCCATGGAGCCATGTGAATCACCCATCAGCATCCAACGTCCGAGTGCGAGTGCGAGTTGGAGCGACTTATTGTATGCATCCCTATAAGGCTGAGGGGGAGGAAGCACTTTGTTTCGTGACTCGTCTGCAAACTTACACCCTCCAAATATGAAGAGTGAGCCATGCCGTGATATACATCTCTACTGTAATGCTTTGTTGATGGAGGCTGTCGATCATTTTGTGATAGTCTGGCAGCAACTACAACTAAACTGCGTAATAGCGCAACGATTCTTAGAATATTGTCTATCTATATTTCTTCTTCCACCTTCATACGAATTTCACACTGGTGACCAATATCAAAGAAGACCAGCCATTTCACCAGTTCTCCTTCCTGAATGAATAAGTCATTTACGATGTTTGAAATGAATCTCTTTTTGGTGTCCATCCTTCCCACAATTAGAGTTATGCGAACTTCAAGCGTATGCCGCTCAGAAAGGATAAGTCTAGATATTTCATTTAGGATATTCGCCTGCAATAGAGCAGTCAAATAATATGGTACGATTTCACTTATTTCCTGGTATTAGGTTACAATTCGGTTTGAGGAGTGTGGGTTGCCACCAAAAGTTTTAATCTACATTTTTTCCTGTGCTTCGCAGAAATTTTCTAACGAATCCACCGAGATTTGCTACAGATATTTTAACTACACTGGTTTTCATAAATTACGGAAAAAATTCTTAAAACCGGACAGCAATGTTATGTACCTCAATGAGACTCATCCATTACTACCTTAATATTTTGTCATTTGGGTGTATCGTTGCGTCGACGATGGGATCTTGAAAGTTATACTCTGTGTCTAGCGGGTTCTTTGCGCGCTAGATCTACAGCACTGTCTGACAAAAGATAAGGAGAAGAGCGCCGCCTGGAGCAGGAAATGGGAGTGGTCCTTTCCCGGTAGAAGTGAGCTTTCCATTGTGAGGACGACATGCACAGCAGGCCACATAAGCATAAGAGCTCCGCAGTGCATCCTCCAAGCCGTGGTAACAGGAAGTTATGTCACTCCCTCAGTCTGTGTGACAGAAAACGCGATGCCTAAGTATTCTGTGCCACCAAGTTTTTATTTACTATCTTTATGTTTCTTTACAAAGTGTAAGTGCTCGCTCACTCTGAACGGCTCTGAAGGCTCTCTACCGTCTTGCTCACTCTTCCGCTACAATTTTGTTCATGTGACTGTGATCTCATGCCTTTTGTACAGTAAATAATGAGAAACAAGAATGTTGGTAGCTGATTTTCTGGTACACACGCAGAAAATTTTGTTGCCATTGCTTTAAGTGTGGGTCTAAATTACACTTTATGAAAACAAGTACACGTTGCTAAATTCTACGCACTGTCGTTACTGTGTGCTACATAATTTACTTACCCGAAATGAAAGGTACGGTACAACATACTGGAAGCAGACGTAGGAACAACAATTGTCACACATTCACCAATAAGAAGGGATTTAAATAGGTTGCAAATGCTGGGATGCTTAATTTATCAGGCAGTCAGAGGTTTTTTTAATGTCTTGCGCGATATATCAGCCACTGTAGTTACAGGCAGATTCTGCAATGCACGTTGCTCCAACGGCTAACATTTGCCAGATGTTCTCTGCAATACTAGATGATAGGGTGAAATATTTAATTAGACCGTAGAAACAGAATTCCTTAATAATACACACATGACAGTCACAAGTAGTTTCTTTCTCGTATATCACAGATTGAAGCCTTAATACTGACTGATGTGTACAGACGTAAATTCTTAGTAGTTCTGAAAACAAACGTTTCTTATCGACCGGAAGCTTCTCCGCTGAATTGTGTAATAGGGGTTTCCTCTTACAGGTTAGTGGCTTCAAGCAAACACAAGTTCTTTGTATTGTCCAGTTTACCAACAACAACAAAAAATCGTTAGGAAAATTACCTTTGGGATCTGCTACGAAAAAACAATGTTACTTCATATATAGGATTAACGACAGCGTTAAATTCTGTCTCTGGTCTGACAAGATCCATCTTTTAAAAAGAAGTTAACTTTTCGGTTTTCAAGTATAGAAAATTACATTCATTTATTGGGAGATTTTGATTTAGTATTTCGTTGTTTAATTTCTGTCACCTAGTAATGTCTGGATGTCACCATTTTCTAAATTATTCAATGTTGTAAAATATTCGACAAAATTTTATTTAGTCTTACATCTAATTTAATTCTATCATACCATAGATGTTTTAATTTGTGTAGTCAGTAATTTTCAGATAAAACAGCCAAAAGTCGCATACTTTGTGTCACAGTTACCGTTTTCCTTTGTCAGACGTGAGCATAATCAGAAATATTAAGCCATGCCGCCTCTACAGTCGCATCATAATTGCAAAAGTGTTGCCGATACAGGATTTTGTGCACGAACTGCCCTCTCCATTATGTCCCATATATGTTCGATGGGATTTATGCCGGGAGGTCTGGATTACCAAATCATTTGCTCGAATTGTCCAGAATGTTCTTCAAGCCAATCGCGAACAGTTGTGACCCAGTGACATGGCACATCTTCATCCATAAAAATTCCATCGTTGTTTGGGAACATGAAATCTATGAATGACTACAAATAGTCTTACAGTAGCCGAACATAACCATTTCCAGTCAATGATCACTTCAGTTGGACAAGAACACCTAGTCCATTCCATCTAACCATTATGGAGCCACCATCAGCTTGCACAGAGCCTAGTTGACAACTTGGGTCCATGGCTTCTTGGGATCTGCACCAGATTTTAAAACTGAAATCGGGACTCACGTAATCAGCCATTGTTTTCCATTCGTCTAGGGTCTAACCGATATGGTCACGACTCCAGAAGAGGCGCTGCGATGTCGTGCTGTTAGCAAAGGCACTGTGCATTACCCCGAACAACTTTCCAGATTTATGATTTCTTTGGTCTTCCTAACTCACTTGAAGGAAATACCGGGTTGGCAACTTTAAAAACCACACGCCCGGTTTCCTCCTCAAACTTTCCTCAATTCGAGCTTGCGTTCCGTGGCCAGTGGCTTCGTTACCGACTTGGCATTACCTCCAGCCTTCCTGTAGCTTCCTTTTTCAATATCGCTTTCGCTTTTAAACCTTCTGCAAAGTAACAATCAACGTAAAAGAAATTATATTACTTGGAGGAACCAACCTCGAACCAACTTTAATGTGAGGAAATGGGTGGTCCACATGTCTGGAACTGCTTCTAACATTCCGTTTGCGTTGTATTTAACTGTATGATCCCATAATCCTATATTAGATACTTGTTTCCCTATTTACGTTAATCCAAATGAAACTGGTCTTGACGGGTTATTATACAATAATGAAACACCCCGTACATATTGTACTCGTAGTGCACGAAATTACTGTATCTTCAAATCTACATTTCGATTTTGATGTCAACGAACTTGAGAAGATTAGGAAGCCACGTTTTTCAGTGTTCCATTTAGGTGAGTCACTATAGTCCTGAAACATTTCCGTTTCTGGTTCCTGCTGTAGTGTTTATAAGTTACTTGCATGCTCCGCAGATCATAATTGATGTCTCTCGGTGCCTACACTTTATCAGCAAAAAATATGGCAGTAGTTGACTAATTACCTGATTGTGCCAACTACTTTTCTAAGGGATGGTGATTTATACTTAAGTTTGCTCAATCTCTCTCTCTCTTTCTCTCTCTCTTTCTCTCTCTCTTTCTCTCTCTCTTGAGAAGGAGATTGACAAGATCTCCAAACAACGTTTCCAACTTCATATTGATCTGTAGCAGGAAACCTGCCTTAAAAAATGTTCAAATGTGTGTGAAACCTTATGGGACTTAACTGCTGAGGTCATCAGTCCCTAAGCTTACACACTACTTAACCTAAATTATCCTAAGGACAAACACACACACCCATGCCCGAGGGAGGACTCGAACCTCCGCCGGGATCAGCCGCACAGAAGCTGTCTCTCTAGCGTGTTTTGATAATAGGTCACACTAACAAAATTGTAATTTGAGACGTGAATGTGAAAGTCCATAGGGCTGAGTGGTTTTGCTAAGTAGTTTCTTGGTGTATTGTTTATCAGGTAAGAAATTCCTAAAAGAGATGTATGGTTTGCAAGTTGTTTACTTGACAAGGCAACATTGCACCTAGCGATATTTTTTGTTGTTGGTCTGAATACTGCGATGTCCTTCCTCGGTTATTTAATTGAAGATGACGTACTGAATGGATTTTTAAAATGTCACCAACGATTACAATAAATTCAAGGACTGTCATAAATACGCGTGATGAAATAAGATGTGTGTAATGCAATTCGTAGATATCCATAACTGGAGCGATTTTAACGAATCGGATGCCTATTTGTATATTTTATGAGAATAATTTGATCTGTTTGGTAGTGTTGTAAAGTATATATGCTGCTGTTTGTCGAAAGACCGGACAGCGTAGCATGGTTACTAAATAGAGAACCAAGGAGCGCGATAAGATGTCTGGTTCTAACTGGGTCGCACCGCGGGCCATCTCAGACGAATATCGATACTGCCCCGAGGTCAGCAGCCGCGACTGTTGCTTGTGTTTGGTGGTGCTCACGACTTCTGTGAGAGCTCTAAACACGAGCACAGCTCTGCCTGCAGTCGCTGTGTTCTTGAATACTGGCAACCCATTTTTCTTTTCCAGGACGAGCTCTTTACATAGAGAAACAGTTTCGAGCATTTTGTCAATTCTCTTAATAACAGCGGTCGATTCCTTTGTTGGCACATTTATTTACCCACAATTATTTTTGCTACAGCGAAGAAACGAAGAATAATGAGCGTGAAACGTCCCCTTAGAAAAATTAGTGAGTTACTGTGCTGATAAACTTCTTAGTTATTTGATTTTCAAACAGCTGAGCAGAACTGAACGTACTCCGACATTTCTCTCTTTACTTATTCTGATCAACACTAAACTGACACACAATATTTTTAGCGCAACGCAATCTGACTTTCAATAATCCCTACAATAGAATGGCCCTGACTAACAATAATACTTTTCATGCAAATGAAAGATTTTGATAGAGAACAAACAATGTATTTACCTTCATGATATCCAGTATTACAAATTTACTCTTTCTGATGGAAACACGTCCAGATCGTCCGCTCTCAAAATTCTGCCATCTCTCTCCCACATCCACCACTGCTGGCGGCTCACCTCCAACCGCGCAACGCTACGCGCTGTTCACATCCAACTGCCCAACACTACAATAGCGAATATTCCAACAATGCCAACCACCTACAGACTGCACACAGCACAGCCAGTGATTTTCATACAGAGCGCTAAGTGACGTTACCAACATAAAAACCTAAACAGCCTACTTACACACGGAGATTCTGAGTATCGAAGTCGCTTCTCTGCATTTCCGTATAAACTCGACGGACACAATATTACTATATTTCAGTGCCTGTGTTGTTCAGTATTATGATGCAGTGTTCCTCAGGACACGCATGCATGTCCGAAAGAACATTGCATGGTACTTCTGAGTAACACAGCCCATGCGGTATCGTATTTAACCGCACTCACTGGGCAAACGACTTTGAATTAAAACGGATGTACGAATGCAGATTGTAGACACATGATTGACGACATATGGAAGTTTGGCCGTGAGTCATTCTTAGATACCATAATGGTAAGGAGACTGCTCGCCGATAAGCGGGAAATCCGGGTTCGAGTCCCAGTGTGGCACAAATATTTATTTTCGTCATTCCATTATACAGCTGATGATTGTCCAACTGCGAATACCTTTCATGGACACCCTCTTAAAAGAGCATTCTGGTCACTAGGGAGCTCTGTGGATGGTGCATAACTGGTACTAGGTCATACGACGCTCCACCACTGACGTAAGTGGGGTGTATGTGCCATTTGTTATATGGAATAAGAGCAGTACGGCGGGTCGGCTTGAAAAAGTGGCAGAATGACAGAAAGGAGTTATACACTACTGGACATTAAAACTGCTACACCAAGAAGAATTGCAGATGATAAACGGGCATTCATTGGACAGAAATATTGTACTAGAACTGACATATGATTACATTTGCACGCAATTTGGGTGCATCGATCCTGAGAAATCAGTACCCAGAACAGCCAACTCTGGCCGTAATAACGGGCTTGATACGCCTGGGCATTGAGTCAAACAGAGCTTGGATGGTGCTTACAGGTACAGCTGCCCTTGCAGCTTCAGCATGATACCACCGTTCATCAAGAGTAGTGACTGGCGTATTGTGACGAGCCAGTTGCTCGGCCACCATTGATCAGACGTTTTCAATTGGTGAGATATATGGAGAATGTGCTGGCCAGGGCAGCAGTCGAACATTTTCTGTATCCAGAGAGGCACGTACAGGACCTGCAACATGCGGTCGTGCAGTATCCTGTTGAATTGTAGGGTTTCGCAGGGATTGAATGGAGGGTAGAGCCACGGGTCGTAACACATCTGAAATGTAACGCCCACTGTTCAAAGTGCCGTCAATGCGAGCAAGAGGTGACCGAGACGTGTTACAAATGGTACTCCATACCATCACGCCGGGTCACACGCCAGTATGGGGATGACGAATACACGCTTCCAATGTGCGTTTACCGCAATGTCGTCAAACACGGATGCGACCATCATGATGCTGTAAACAGAACCTGGATTCATCCGAAAAAATGACGTTTTATCATTCATGCACCCAGGGTCGACGTTGAGTACATCATCGCAGGCGCTCCTGTCTGTGATGCAGCGTCAAGGGTAACCGCAGCCATGGTCTCCGAGGTGATAGTCCATGCTGCTGCAAACGTCGTCGAACTGTTCGTGCAGATGGTTGTTGTCTTGCAAACGTCCCCATCTGTTGACTCAGGGATCGAGACGTGGCTGCACTATCCGTTACAGCCATGCCGAAAAGATGCCTGTCATCTCGAGTGCTAGTGATACGAGGCCATTGGAATCCAGCACGGCGTTCCGTATCATCCTCCTGAACCCACCGATTCCATATTCTGCTAACAGTCATTGGATCTCGACCAACGCGAACAACAATGTCGCGATACGATAAACCGCAATCGCAATAGGCTACAATCCGACCTGATGGTACGCATTTCTCCTCCTTACACGAGGCATCACAACAATGTTTCACCAGGCAACGCCGGTCAACTGCTGTTTGTGTATGAGAAATCGGTTGGAAACTTTCCTCTTGTCAGCACCTTGCAGGTGTTGCCACCGGCGCCAACCTTGTGTGAATACTTTGAAAAGCTAATCATTTGCATATCACAGCATCTTCTTCCTGTCGGTTAAATTTCACGTCTGTTGCACATCATCTTCGTGCTGTATCAATTTTAATGGCCAGTAGTGTATGTTTGCACATGTGCGTGATTACATGGAGAATGAAGATACCCGATTGTTGGTGTATCAGTGCTGACTGTCCGGCATGTCTACACAGAACGGTGTGCTCCCCAGTATGTAACACGGCATAAGTACAGTAAGCGTAAAAACACCTTAACCGACACGGACGGGAGACGAGTGTAATGCCTTGTAAGGATGATCAAACCCGACAGGAACTGCTGCTGCTAGTGACTGTAAGTCCATCTCAGTAACCTTCCGAGAGAACACTGCAAAGAGAACTGCATGCAGTGCATAAAGATATAAGTCTTTATTGAGACAAACACAGAAACAGGACGTTAACCGACTCGAGGTGTCTAGTGAAATCCGAGAAATATCGAATTCGCATCTTTTTGAATGATGTAAGGCATCGAGTGCACCGACCACCGAGTAAGGCTTTTAACCCGCAGTGTGAGGAGTGCATAGTGGGCCAGAGTTTGCTCTTAACGATTTTTTGGATTTTTTTTCACCACAGCCAATCGCAAGGTGCGTGGCGGTGTGTACTCTGTACCACTACTAGTCATTTCCTTTCCTGTTCCACACTTAAACAGAGCGACGGAAAAAACGACTGTCTATATGCCTCCGTATGAACCCTAATTTCTTGTATTTTATCTCCGTGATCCTTAGGTGAAATGTACGTGGTGGCAGTAGAATCGTTTTGCAGTCAGATTCAAATAATGCCAGTTCCCTAAATTTTCTCAATACGGTTCTTCGAAAAGTGTGTTGCCTTCCTTCCAGGCATTCCAATTTGAGTTCTGGAATCATCTCCGTAACACTCGCGTGTTACGGAGACTGTCTATATGCCTCCGTATGAACCCTAATTTCTTGTATTTTATCTCCGTGATCCTTAGGTGAAATGTACGTGGTGGCAGTAGAATCGTTTTGCAGTCAGATTCAAATAATGCCAGTTCCCTAAATTTTCTCAATACGGTTCTTCGAAAAGTGTGTTGCCTTCCTTCCAGGCATTCCAATTTGAGTTCTGGAATCATCTCCGTAACACTCGCGTGTTACGGAGACTGTCTATATGCCTCCGTATGAACCCTAATTTCTTGTATTTTATCTCCGTGATCCTTAGGTGAAATGTACGTGGTGGCAGTAGAATCGTTTTGCAGTCAGATTCAAATAATGCCAGTTCCCTAAATTTTCTCAATACGGTTCTTCGAAAAGTGTGTTGCCTTCCTTCCAGGCATTCCAATTTGAGTTCTGGAATCATCTCCGTAACACTCGCGTGTTACGGAGACTGTCTATATGCCTCCGTATGAACCCTAATTTCTTGTATTTTATCTCCGTGATCCTTAGGTGAAATGTACGTGGTGGCAGTAGAATCGTTTTGCAGTCAGATTCAAATAATGCCAGTTCCCTAAATTTTCTCAATACGGTTCTTCGAAAAGTGTGTTGCCTTCCTTCCAGGCATTCCAATTTGAGTTCTGGAATCATCTCCGTAACACTCGCGTGTTACGGAGACTGTCTATATGCCTCCGTATGAACCCTAATTTCTTGTATTTTATCTCCGTGATCCTTAGGTGAAATGTACGTGGTGGCAGTAGAATCGTTTTGCAGTCAGATTCAAATAATGCCAGTTCCCTAAATTTTCTCAATACGGTTCTTCGAAAAGTGTGTTGCCTTCCTTCCAGGCATTCCAATTTGAGTTCTGGAATCATCTCCGTAACACTCGCGTGTTACGGAGACTGTCTATATGCCTCCGTATGAACCCTAATTTCTTGTATTTTATCTCCGTGATCCTTAGGTGAAATGTACGTGGTGGCAGTAGAATCGTTTTGCAGTCAGATTCAAATAATGCCAGTTCCCTAAATTTTCTCAATACGGTTCTTCGAAAAGTGTGTTGCCTTCCTTCCAGGCATTCCAATTTGAGTTCTGGAATCATCTCCGTAACACTCGCGTGTTCTTCGAACCTACCGCTAACAAATCTAGCAGCCCGCCTCTGAGTTGGTTAGATGCCTACCCCTGTACGTTGTATGCTAACCGGGGACCTAAAAACGGCGAAGTGGCTCCGTCCCCGCCGCAGCCGCATTGGTGCACAACCCCAAGACGAGTACCGCAGTATAGTGCGGTTCCGCACCTAAGTGGACCCCCCCCCCCCCCCCACCCCTCGCCAATGTCTCACACCAGACGAGTTTAACCCCGATGTTTGCGTTGTAGAGTAATGGTGGTGTACACATACGAGGAGAACTTGTTTGCTCAGCAATCGCCGACATAGTGCAGCTGAGGTGGAATAACGGAAACCAGCCAGCATTCGCCGAGGCAGATGAAAAACCGCCTAAAACCCATCCACAGACTGGCCGGCTCACCGGTCCTCGACACAAGTCCGACGGGCGGATTCGTGCCGGAGACCAGGCTCTCCTTCCCGCTCCGGAAAGCCGTGCGTTAGAGCGCTTCTTTTTTTTTTAATCTAATTTTTTTTCGGTTTTGTTCGTTGCATCTGCTCTGGGCGGACCTCGTAATACATCCATTTATGTTCGTTGTTGATCGATTGACTCAGTTTTTTTATTACAGAGGGCACGTAACCCTCTGACCAAACACGCCTAGCTACCGTGCCGGCCGCTCGGCTAACCGGGTGGGCCTGCCTACCCTTAATCCGACCTAGTATGGATCCCAAACACTCGAGCAGTACTCAAAGATAGGTCGCACCAGCGTACTATACAGGGTTTCCTTTACAGACGAACCACACTTTTATAACATTCACCTCGTAAACCGAAGTCGACCATCCACCTTCCCTACCACAGTCATCACGTGCTCGTTCCATTTCATATCGCTTTGCAACGTTACGCCCAGATATTTAAACGACGTGACTGTGTCTAACAGGACACTACTAATACTGTATTTGAACATTATGGGTTTTTATTTTTCCCACTCATCTGCTTTGACTTAAATTTCTCTACATTTAGAGCTAGCTGCCTTTCATTGTACCAACAAGGAAAAATTGTCTAAGACATCCTGTATCCTCCTACAGTCACTCAACTTCGACACCTTCCTATACACCACAGCACCATCAGTAAGCAACACTAGATTGGTGCCCACCCTCTCCACGTCATCAATTCTGTACACAGAAAATAAGAGCGGTCCTAAGATACCTCCCTGGGGCAATCCTGACTATAACCTCGTCTCTGATGAACTGACAGCTTCCAGGATAACAAACTGGGTTCAGCTGCTCAAGAACTCTTCGAGCCACTCACAAACCTATGAACTTATTCCATATGATCGTACTTTCTTTAACAGCCTGCGATGGGCCAACGTGTCAAACGCTTTCCGGAAACGTAGAAACATGGATTCTGCCTCTTGCCTTTCATCCATGGTTCGCAGCATATGATGTGAGAAAACGGAAAGCTAAGTTTCGCACCAGCTACGCTTTCTAAAACCGTGCTGATCTATTGACATAACTTATCGGTCTCTAGGAAATGTATTATTTTACAGTTCAGAATATTTTCTAGAATACTGCAGAAAACCGAAGTGTTAGGGATATTGGTCTGAAATTTTGCGGGACTGTTCTTGTATCCTGCTTATATACAGTAGTCACCTGCGCTTTTTACCAGTCGCTCATTCAAGTTACCGTGAATATAACGCATGATGTTTACTTGAACATTCTCCGTGACCACTTGTTGTCCTTTCTGCTGCATTTTCATGATGAATATGCTGTGGACGCTCACGCCTCCCAAGATGATAATATTGTTCGCAGGATTGCACGTATACGTTCCTGGTTTAATGAACATTGACTCATCCTAACGGATTTCGAATGACCCACTGAATCATCCACTCTTATCGCCATAGAAAATGTCTGTGACTATATGGAACAGCGAGTGAAACATATCAATCAGCATCCCCACAGTTTGGTAGCTATACGGAATCGAATCATCGAAGACTAACTTCACCTCAATATGTATCCCTGAAGAAAACTGCGAACTCCATTCTTCGCCAAACTGAGGCCGTTAACAAGACTAGAGGCGGTGTTACACGGTATTAGTGTGATGTCTCAGTTCGAGAGGGGGTGATTGTCTGCTGCGCTTATTACGAAGATTAGATACGTTAGTTGTCCCATACATTCATAGTCAGGAACTCTCCATGGATTTTGAAGACATTAAAAGAAAGTAATATATTAGGTAGGTGCATAAGTTCGCAACGTTTTTGTTTTGCATGTTGGTATCCCGGTTGCTACCGATTTATCAACTGTCATTTTTTATTTGTAGTTCATTGTTGCTATTTGAGTTTACATAGTGTCATTTTATCATTCGGAAGTAGTGAGCGGAGCTTCGGCCTCTAGAAAATGGAGTGCCAATAGGAGAAATTGCAAAATTTACGACGTAATCTTCTGTTTGAGTTCAATATAGGGCTGACAGCAGCTCAGGCAACCAGAAACATTTGCGTCACGTCTGGAGATAATGCCACTGGATAGAGGACGACAAGAAAATAGTTTTCCCGTTTCAAGGAGATCGATTTGACATTAGTGACTCTCCACGATCAGTAAGACCTTCGGGGCTTGATGAATATCGTTCAAACGTATTAATGCACAGTGGTCCACATCAGTGTACTCGAGAATTGACAAGGGTGATGAGCTGTGATCATTCCACCATCTTGCGACATTTGCACGCAGTGGTGAAGGTTCAAAGATCGGGTCTATGACCACCACATGCTCTAAGCCAAAATGACAGAAATCAACGGGTGGTCATATGTGCATCTCTGCTTGCTTGTCATCAATTGGCTAGTGAACAACACCGCCCGTTCCTATCCTGTATCGTTACTGGTAACGAGAAATTGTGTCTTCATGCTAAAATTAGGAAAAGGAAGGAATGGTTGAACCCAAACAAAGCAGCAACTGCCCGTACAAAGACCTGCACCCATCTACAAAAGATAATGTTATGCATCTGGTGGAACCCGACCGTATAGTGTACTACTAATTGCTTCCCCGAGGTGTAATCGTCACTGCCGACATTCATTGTCAACAACTGAGACGTCTTGCAGACACGATCCGAGAACAACGAACCAGAAGATTGAGTAAAGTATGAAATGCTACCCCAAAGTAACACATTGTCCTAGACTGACAAAAAGCACTGTACAGGAGTTAAGTTGGGAAGTCAGTCCACATCTACTTTATTCACCTGATCTTTCACCCACAGGTTACCACGTTTTCTGCTCTCTATCGAACAACCTTCATGGAACTTTTTTTCCGGATGAAAATGCGCTCCGAACATGGCTGGACGAGTTCTTCGCCTGAAAACCACGTGATTTCTACAATTGGGGAGTCAAAAAGATATTCCAGGATTGGGAGACTGTTGTAAACTGAGAAGGAGAATACATTATTGATGACAAAAGTCTCTGTAATGTGTATCTGTTGTTTACGAAACTTGCAACAGACTTATGCACCAACACAATATAACACGGATTTCAGACGTATACTAATATACTTCAGCGTAATGTTCGCTCTACATTTTGGTGAGTGAGGATCGATCTGCAGTTATCCCACGGATGGTGAAGTTTGAAATATTTAAGGTGCGAATTTTCAGTCGTTTCAATGCAGTTTCTTATGGAATCAAGGGTAAGCATATTAGTTAGCGTGGAAATAAACTTCGTGTGAAATTGCAGTCTCATTTCTTAAATTCTGGTAAGAATGCTGTGTGCGTGAAAGAACTGTATTCCAAATGTGTGGTAGAACAAAAGAGACTTGGTTTCGCAGACCGCTATGGTAGTGTATTCATTCTAAAAATATACAGTAAATTTATCAAACGAACTGTGAGAACGTCGAGTTTGAATTTCAATTAGTTCTCAAGTTTGGAACTTGAAAGTCTGTGGCTTCGTACAGCCACACTGCCATTTGATTGATGGTGGAATATGTGACCATTCTTTGCTAACTCATAGTAAATGTGTGCGTCTTCAGTGCGCGAGTACTGTACGAAACTCATTTTTAAATATTATTGAAATTTCCGTTGTAAACCGATGTTCTTTCATTATGGGTTTCAGGGATTGAATCAGGTGTCAATAGAATAATTTACTCAAGCCGTAATATGTTATACACTGAAGAGCCAAAGAAACTGACATAGGCATGCATATTCAAAAACAGATATATGTAAACAGCCAGAATACGGCACTGCGGTCGGCAATGCCTATATGAAACAAGTGTCTGGTGCAGTTGTTAGAACGGGTACTGCTGCTACGATGTCAGGTTAACAAGCTTTAAGAGAGTTTGAATGTGGTGTTACAAGCGGCGCACTAGCGCACAGCATCTCCGAGGTAGCGATGATTTGGGGATTTTCCCGTACGACCATTTCAAGAAGGTAACGTGAATCTCCGACGTCGCTGCGGGCGGATAAAGATCCTGTAAGTATGGGACAAACGACGACTGAAGAGAATCGTTCAACGTGACAGAAGTGAAACCCTTCCGCAAATTGCTGCAGATTTCAGTGCTTGTCCATCAAAAAATGTCAGCGTGCGAACCGTTTACCGAAACATCATCGATCTGGGCTTTCGGAGCCGAAGGCCCACTCATGTATCCTTGATGACTGCACAACACAAAGCTTTCGCCTCGCTTGGGTCCGTTATCACCGACATTGAACTGTTGATGAGAGGAAACATATTGTCTGGTCGGGCGAGTCTCGTTTGAAATTGTATCGAGCGGATGGACGTGTACGGGTATGGAGACCTCATGAATCAATGGACCCTGCATGTTCGCAGGGGACTGTTCAAGCTGGTGGAGGCTCTGTGATGGTGTGGGGCGTGTGGAGTTGGAGTGACGTGGAGCCCCTGATACGTCTAGATACGACTCTGTCAGGTGACACGTACCTAAGCATCCTGTCTGATCACCTGCATCCATTCATGTCCATTGTGCATTCCGATGGACTTGGGCAATTCCAACAGGACAGTGCGACACCCCACACGTCCATAATTGCCACAGAACACTCCCCTGAGTTTAAACATTCTCACTGGCTCCCAAACTCCTCAGACTTGAACATTATTGAGCCTATCTGAGATGCCTTGCAAGATGCTGTTCAGAAGGTTCTCCCCCTCCTCGTGCTCTTAGGGATTTATGAACAGTCTTGCAGGATTCATGGTGACAGTTCCTTCCAACACTACTTCAGACGTTACTCGAGTCCATGTCACGTCGTGTTGCAGCACTTCTGCGTTCTCGAGGAGGCTCTGCACGATATTAGGCAGGTGTGCTAGTTTCTTTGGTTCTTCAGTGTATATTTGAAGACTAAATTATTTGGTGTTTCGGCAGTTGACCAGTATAAAGTATTTTTGCAATTTGTGGTATGTGATCACATTTAAAGCGTTATACGCAGTTCACTTGGAGTGTGTAGTACGAGAGGACTCTCTGTCCTCCCGTTATTTCCACTCCGCAAAGATGAGACAAAACACAACCTTTATGTTAATATACTTTGTTCCCTGTTACTTTACAAGTACACTAAGTAATATGTTACTAGGTGTCCACAAGCTGCGGCCCTTGGCTGTTGGAGACGTACGTCTGTTCGCTGCACTGTCTCGAGGCTACCTAAGGCATCCGCTGTCAACGGATGCTCGGCAGTACCTACCTGAACAAAGTACCTGCAAAGTCCAGATCCGCACACACACGCACACACAGTTACAATATTTCCCGACAGGAAGCGGATTATACTGGACAAACTGACCGTCTGGTTTGCAAAATGCCACTACATTGCACTTTGAGTGACAAGTGAGTTAACGGAACTCAACAAACAACCTCTCATGAAATTATCGGTAAACGCCTACGCCTTCAGCGTTCGTGGTTCATTTGCATGCTTGACATGTTTTGCAAATTTTAACGAACATATAACCGGGATATTCCTTGTATGCCTTGTGCTTTATGCGTCCACATGTTAATTAGTTCACATTCTGTCTCTTAAAATTAGTACATGTACTCTCTGCTTAATAGTAATGGAATTTGTGGTGGTTTTTAGCAGTAGTAATGTGATATTTATTTTATTTGTTGTGGAATGAGCGAGTGTAAAAACGTTAGAGGTAGATGATCACATCAGTATCACACACACCCATGCCCGAGGGAGGACTCGAACCTCCGACGGAGGGAGCCGCGCGAAGCGTGACAACACGGCCTAGACCGCGCGGCTACCCCTCGTGGCAGTTGTCATTAATAAGTAACTATATAGACAGTGTCCCAAAAAGACACGGACAAGATTTAGGGAGAGGTTCCTTGCATCAAAATAATAAAAATTATATGTTATTCTTGGGCTCTAAAGTGCATGGATTAAGAGCTATGAGCACCTGTTCAGTAGAAGGGAAGTGTTTCACACTAGCGAAAACGAACAAGTGCTCATAGCTCTTAAAGTGTGCATTTTAGCGCCCATGTTTAATGGAATTTTTCTCTTGATTTTTTCCGTACTACCTTCTCGCAAAATATGGAAAGCAAAGTACTTACAGTAGAAAAGATCTGTTTCAAATTATCGAAGATGAGCAAGTGCTCATAAGTCTTAAGGGATGCATTTTAGAGCCTATGTTTACTTGGCATTTAATACAATGTTCCGGGATTTTATGCCATGGTCGAAGGGATTTCACTTTGAAACCCGACGTTTCGTCCCCATCTGCGAAGGACATTTTCAAGGGGTGTCGTAGCTTTGTTGAATGTCCGATTACTTGACATTTTTTCTTGTTTTGCTGTAAGGAACCTGTCCCTAAGGATAGTAGGGTTTTTGGGACACCCGGTGTACTACTTACATGTTCATGGCCTGTTTTACGTTAAATTTCAATGAGAATCGGTTTTAATTTTCGTTCAATGTAGCCGGAGTATTACGAATTGTGCTGTACGCCATACATTTACTACGTACATATGATATAAGATGGCCCCACAGGTTTTCACCCATTCTTGTCTTCATATGACAGCACGATTTTCCATGCACACAGTACTTCGAGGTACCTTGTCCTTTCACTGTTCCTTTCATTAAACCTCTGCCTCTTCAGTTCCAATTATGGAAACACTAATTCCGTAAAATCATTTAAATTGCTGAAAGTTTCATTCCAGTTTGATGTATTTATCCTCAGGAGGCGCAACTCCCAGTACGGCCGACACGCACACACAAACAGAACTAAAGACTCTAGTTTTGAGAATAACGGGCTCGTTCTTCGGTGTAGAAAAGAGCACACAGGTGCTAAAGGAATTTTTTGTCTTTATAAATATCCCGCAAATACGTACTTGAGTGTAGGTTATGTACTCGATATGCAATTTACGGAATTAATTTCTATGTTATACTACGCCACAAACGCTGGAGAGGAATTTGGATTATTTTGTGCATTTTCTGCTGCCTGCGACGCATAAATTACTACCCTCAGTATACGTTGACAACGTACTGCTATTCAGCAGCGCCAGTAAATATCCGAAGAGATGGCAGCATGTGGGAAACATTTCATAAAATTATATGTGCTTATCGGACGTCCTGGGTTAACTACTGTTCGAATTTCACGCATATAGGTAAAACAACAACAACAGATAAAGAATCGCACATCAGTCTTTAAAAGATGAACTACATTCGGGAGTTTAACTTTTGAATTTAATTTTAACATTTCTACTAAGATTCTCTCGGTGCGGTAGCCCTTGCTGAAATGCTCCTGATCTGAGAAGACATTTAAAATCATTCGTGGATATCTGCAGCAGTATAAGCTGTAGTTTCTTATCGTTGCACCCAGTGAAAAAAAATCACCTCTAAAGGAAAAAATTACAAAAATATCGATATAATAATTTCACAGATCTCACTTTACGCTATTATGTTCTAAGATGGTGTATGAGACCTGGTTATGAGAGGACGAAGACTATATCTATTCGTATTCGCCTTCTGCGATCAGCCAGTTTGTGAGGAATGTTAATTAGAGAAATTTGTGCTTTCATCTTGAGTCAAGCGACTTACAGGTTCGATAGCATGTAAAGTACCCATTATTTGCAGATAAGATTATTTTGCTTTATTTCCACGTTTGCTGCTTCACATACGTGAAGTGGATGTATGAATGCTGCAGTACCTACGGAGTAAGGAGCGAGCAGTAGGTTCCCACACTGGTTAGCAGAGACGGTTGGCCATCCGGCGCTTTCAGAGCCAGTGGGATGAGGTGCCGATGCAGAAATCTCTCGTGATGCTAGCAAAGAGATACGTAGGGAAAGGACATTTATTTTTGCGCAAATCAAGTAATTATTATTAATAAATATTAGCTAACAAAAGTTGTCGTTTGCCACTCAGGCATTAGGAGAAGTCTACGGATCATAAATACTATCTTCCAGTAATTTTGGAATGCCAGGAAAGGTTGATATTTATAAATAAATGAATAACTTTGGCGTAATCGAAGATGTACGATATTATACGAACTATTACGATTATACGCTCAAGTTACAGACTGTGCGCCACAATCAGCAGTCGTCTTTAGGATGCCTTTCAATCTAGTTGTGCGGTAGACCATGCTTTCGTACCGTTAATAGTTAGCTTATAATCAGTGTGAGCAAGTTCATTTTACGGTACTTATTAAATAAACGCTTAATAATGACACCCCGTGTAAAAACTATTTGCACAAAAACGACTTCTCCGCGTTTCATTACGTAGACAGTAGTATTGCACTTTCAGAATCCGAAAGCGCTGATACGGCTCCACAAGGGGACATAAAACTAAGAGAGCATCTCCGCATAACAGGTAGGAAGAAGTCCTATGCGCCGGCTCACTCAGGTCAAGTACGGACTGGCTTAATTATCGCAAAACGTGGGACTCAAGGCGTGACCAGTTATACTGTACGCCCCTTATACCACCATCTACGGACTCACCAGCTAAACTGAGGCATTTCTGGAGGTTAAGTACGAGTAGAGAGAGTTCTTGCAAGCATCTGTTAAGTTCTTGTGTACTTATAGAGTGAGCTGGCGCAGCGGGCAGCAAAGAAAGGAAGGTTACGTTTTAACGACCTGTCGATGACAAGTTCATTAGCGACGATCACAAGCTCAGATTGAGCAGGAATAGGAAAGGAACTCTGCCATACCCTTTTCAGAGGAAACATCTCGGGATTTGTCTTAACTGATTCAGGAAAAGAACTGAGAATTTAAGTCTAGGTGACCTCACAAGGGTTTGTATCGTCATTTTTCCGATGCCAGTCGAGTACATTAACCGCCGCACCTTCGGTTCCGAGGGCAAACGTAGGTCTATTTGCTGTGTAGGAGCACCGAGCGCCGGTTAGAATCAGGTCAAACTGATTGTGTTTCGTCATAATTCCGTGTCTCTTTGTGTTGCAAATAGTGAAAAGGAAGACTGGGTTTAACGTCCCGTCGACATCGAGGTCATTAGAGACTGACCACAACCTCGGCTTGTGACAAAGATGGGGAAAGAAATCGGCGGTGCCATTTCAAATGAACCATCCCGGTATTTGCCTGGAGCGATGTAGGAATAACACGGAAAACCTAAATCTGGATGGACGGACGCGGGTTTGAACCGTCGTCCTCCCGAATGCGAGCCCAATGTGCTAACTACTGCGACACCTCGCTCGGTTTTTCCTATAGTGAACCGTAGAACTGTAAAGTGGAACAAGAAGAGAGACAGTTGCAGCCGTACCACGAAGGACACGTAGGAACAAGTGTAAATGCAGCGTAAGTCGCCGGGGCAGCACAGGATGTAACCACACCCTTTTCCTTACCTGATTTCGTGAACGTTATTTTATTGCTACAAATCACACGTAGGTGGTAATGGGCTAATTGGAAACGTGATACATAAACTGATTCATAACTCCTTCATATTTAAGTGTGATGTAATGCATTTACTTACTGAAAGAGAGGAAAAGCGTTGGGAAAACATCAGTTTGTTAGATGGGTTCTGGGGAACTGAATCGCACCTGTAAAGGAAATGGCATCCAAGAAACTTGAGTAGTGTTACAATGTTTGGAGCTCCCTTCAAGTAGCCACGTCATTGAAGATCGAAATTATCCAGAAACGAGCTCTAGGGTCGGAACTGGTCGGCATATGCCATACGAAATGGTATCATAGTTCCCCAAGGAACCTAACAAGCAATATTTGCAAGAAAGGAAATGTAGTTCTCTCGAAACACTAGTGGGCAAATTTAGAGAAGTATTCGAGAAAGATGGTGTGGTAATTCTAATGGGATCATCGCGTATCTCTTGTAGGGTTCATGGGAATAAGAGAGATTAGCGCTCATACCGAGACGTATAATCCCAGAACGCGAAAGCAACAAGACAAGATATCGCTAAGACCGTCGTGAAATGTCCGTCACCATATATTGTACAGAGACATACTGAGTATAAACACGGAAGAGCCAAAGAAAATGGTACACCTGCCTAATATCGAGCAGAACCCTCGCGAGCACGCTAAAGTGCTGCGACACGACATAGCATGGACTCGACTAACGTCTGAAGTAGTGCTGGAAGGAATTAACACCATAAATCCTGCAGAGCTGCCCATAAATCCCTAAGAGCACGAGGGAGTGGAGATCTCTTCTGAACAGCACGTTGCAAGGCATCCCAGATATACTCAATAATGTTATGTCTGGGGAGTTTGGTGGCCAGAGGAAGCGTGTAAACTCAGTGTTCCCGGAGCCACTCTAGCAATTCTGGGCGTGTGGGGTGTTGCATTGTCCTGCTGGAATTGCCCAAGTCCGTCTGAATGCACAATGGACATGAATGGATGCAGGTGATGAGACAGGGTGCTTACGTACGTGTCACCTGTCAGAGTCGTATCTAGATGTATCAGGCCTACAATATCGCTCCAACTGCACAAGCCCCACACCACTACAGAGCTTCCACCAGCTTGAACAGTTCCGTGCTGACGTGCACGGTCCATGGATTCATGAGGTTGCCTTCATACCTGTACACGTCCATCCACTCGATACAATTTGAAACGAGACTCGTTTGACCAGGCAACATGTTTCCAGTCACCAACAGTCCAATGTCGATGTTGACCGGCCCAGGCAAGGAGTAAAGCTTCGTGTCGTGCAGTCGTCAAGGTTACGCGGGTGGGCTTTCGGCTCCGAAAGCCCATATCGATGATGTTTCGTTGAATGGTTCGCACGCTGACACTTACTGATGGCCCAACATCGAAATCTACAGTAATTTGCGGTAGGGTTGCACTTCTGTCACGTTGAACGATTCTCTTCAGTCGTCGTTGGTCCCGTTCTTGCAGGCTCTTTTTCCGGCCGCAGCGATGTCGGAGATTTGATGTTTTACCGGATTCCTGTATATTCACGGTAACACTCGTGAAATGGCCGTACAGGAAAATCCCACTTCTTTGCTACCTCGGAGAAACTGTGTCCCATCACTCGTGTGCCGACTGTAATACTTACATCTTGATAACCTCTCATTGTAGAAGCAGTAACCGATCTAACAACTGCGCCAGACACTTGTTCTCTTATATAGGCGTTTCTGACCACAGTGCCGTATTCTGCCTGTTTACATATCTCTGTATTTGAATACACAGGCCTATACCAGTTTCTTTGGCGCTTCGGTGTGTATGTAGACGCAGATGGACAGGAGTTGAATAGGTGCTAATAGGGAACCAAAGCGAGTTATACAATAATTCAAACGTAGTTTCCTAGATGCTTTGTTGTTTCTTTAATGGACTAAGTAGAAATTGGCTTCAACCTGATCTGCGAGCAGGAAGTAATCCACATTCTGGTGCAGCAACTAAGGAAAGTGGAAACCACTGAAGTGGAACCGGTAGTTGAATGTAGGACGCTCTCCGCTCGCGAAATGCGCGTTCCATCACACGAAGCTGCCAGCTTTTTGCTTCCTGGTCACTGCAAAGGCCCTGTTGCTTTGTAGTCTTGAATTTACCGACTCTTCGCGTCGGAAGCAGTTCTTCCTTGTAAGCGGTAGGCGTGGCGCTATGGTTGAGACACTGGATTAGGGAAACGGAGTTCAAACTCCTGCCCAGCCATCCATGTTTGGGTTTTCTGCGGACTTGCTAAAACACTATAGGCGAAAGGCTTGTCAGTGATCACAGCACCTACGACTGCGGGCTTTACGAGGAAAGTTAAGAAAGGTAGGAAAATATTTTTGCTTAGCAAGAGCGGCAGGGTACAAATAGCAAAGTATCTGAGTAGTCAACATCGAATATACAGTGCTGATGACGATGATGTGGAGCAGAAATGGAAAAAAAATAAGCATCGTTCAGGAAGCCTTAGAAAGTTGTTTCGAGGGAGATCTTAAGGCGTGGTTAAGACCCGCCGTGGTTTAGTAGCCGTGTTCGAAAACTGCTACGTAAACAAAGAGAGCATCAAAGGTTCAAGAGGAGTCAAAACCTAGCTGACAAACAAAAATCGAACGATGTGAAAATTAGGAGAGCAATGAGAGAAGCGCTGCGGAAATGTGAAGATGCACATCCTCAAAGAGTACAGGCTTATTTGTTGCCATTAGGTCTCATACAGTTCCATCATGGGTAGCATTCTGAGTCATCTATTCTGGGTAGTTTTCAGAGAAGTCATATATCAATGTTTCACAGGATATCTTGTCACTCCCAGCACCAACAAAACTATAATTCACTTCACATAAGGACACAACAGAGAAATAATCCATGCACACAACAAAATGACACATAAGCGCTCACAATAATAAAATAGTTTACAGAACAGACATTTTAGGGAGACAGATACTCCAAATAGGATGCAGAGCAGACAAAGCAACGTAAAAAAATCTCGGAACACAGGAAACAGACGCAGCGAAGTTCAACTGATCAGGTATGCAGGGGAGTCATCGAATATGACTTCGCGTCACGACTGGTGATTAAGGAAACTCTGCAGAACAGACCCAGATACTGAGTGATCCCAACGAAGATAGCGGATATGCCGCATACTCGTATGAGACACCGCTGTCAGCAACCGATAGTTTGGAAGGGGTCGCGTTGTGGGTCTCTGGCTGGTTGGTCGAGTCATGCTGTATCCAGATTTGTGGGGCATTCAGAGACGACTGTGGTCCAGTGTTGGGCTGCACGGGAATGTGAGGCCACGCGTACTCGTTTTCAAGGTTTCGGTCCACCACGTCTAACCACCACAAGAGAGGATCGCTTGTTACGCATCAAGAACACTGTAACCCCTCACCTCTGACGACAAGTAATGGACTCCCTGTAACATTCTCTATCATCCCATACTGTTGGGCGGAAAATTGCAGCAACCGGGCCAGGTAATTACTCTCTCACGCGTAGGCTGCCGTTAACACTGCACCGTAACTGGCTGTATTTGGAATGGTACCATGACCAGGAAGCACGTACTACTGATGAATGGTGTCGCATTGTGTCCATTGATTAACTGCGGTTCTGCACTACGCCGGATACTGTTGTATGTGAGTATGGTGGAGATCTGGAGAAAGGTCCCAATCTTCCAATCATTTTGAGAAGCACAGCGGTGTTACTCCTGGCGTCGTAGCGTGAAGAGCCATCGAGCATGACTTCGTGTCACGACTGGGGATCGGGGAAACACCAACGGCGCAACAACGCGTCACAGAAATATGTCGCCCTGATGTGTTACCTCTCATGTGGCAGTATTTTGATGCCATTTTTCAACTGGCCAATGCTGGTACACACATGTCATGTGTCTCTATGAACTGTTTGCATGATCCTGTGGCCAGCTAGACCCCAGATCTGTCCCTGATAGAAAATCGGGACCACCTCGGACGCGACCTCCGGCCAAGTTACAGTATCCAGGATATCAAGGACTAGTCATAACGGTTGTGGACCAGCTTTCCTCGGTAGAAGATAGAACGGGATTTTGGCACCATTCCAACCGAATATGTGCATGCATCCGGGACAGATGGGTCTAAGACCTGCTGATATGTCGACTCACACTGCCAAGTTTTTTGGGAATTTGACTCGATTTTGTCGTCACTGGAATATCATCACTTACCCCCTCAATGCGTAAAAATTCATTTCGTTCCTTGCTTTCCTTCTGGATGCTTCACTTTCTTTGTCAGGCAGTGTAACTTTGTGTACTTTTGATTTCAGTATGTGGGTAATGACCTTGATCTCTAAGTTCCTCGTGAATATATTGGCTAACAGACCACTAATGGGTGAATCCTTTGGTAGTCTTTCGTTAAGAAATAACGATGAGATAAAGGGAAGCTATACGATTATATACAACTAAGGTAGGTGTATATGTTACCTGATGTGCATTCGAAGTCGGTAGACAGTCTAATATTGAAATGTCCTAAGCTTTTACCTCCATCAACTGCCGGCTAATGAGAGAGTTTATTTCCAGATACCTTGCCGTGGGCAACGCTGGACGTTACTTTCCTCCAGAGTTAACAGCGATATGATTTCACTGATTCTTGTAGTCATTAACACTTTATATAAAGTGACAGTATGAGACCAAGTTGCTGCTACGGTCGCAGGTTCGAACCTGCCTCGAGCATGGATGTGTGTGATGTCCTTAGGTTTAAGTAGTTCTAAGTATATGGGACTGATGACCTCAGACGTTAAGTCCCATAGTGCTTAGAGCCATTTGAACCATTTTTTTCTTTTTTTTGCGTCCAAGTATGTGCCGAAAAGCCTCCACATTATTGCTAGAGAAGGATGATATATGGACAGCCTGGGGGGTGGGTTTCCTCCCTTTCTGTCACCGCCAACAATCAGCCCTAGAGCCGCCACCCAACGTGATTTGTACTAAAATTTTAGGCGATAACAATTAGAATATCTGACGATAAGCGATGTAAATCTTCCGAAAACTTAGAATGCATGTTCACCGTAACAGATACTGACGTTATAGCTAGACAGTCCACATAGATACTATTACATCTTTAAGAGACAGTGCACTTACATTCAGTTAATAGTCATTTTCAGTGTTAAAGATCCAAAGGAAACATTCATTTACCTCTCCCCTTCATTTCACATCCAACTGTACTAAGAGCGGTGCTCTTTGCAGTTAGCTGTGTCAATCGAACCAGTAGGTCTGGTAACCAGACAAAGGTATTCCAGATTGAGAAGATTTGGGTGGAGCGGGGGGGGCGGGGGGGCAATTCCAGGCCTTGCATTCATCTTATAACCAAGGGAAATCTTCGGAAAACATAGGTAAAAACTGTGGGATTGGAACTACGTATAGATTTTTTGTGGGAAAATGTGATTGTGTGTGTGTGTGTGTGTGTGTGTGTGTGTGTGTGTGTGTGTGTGTGTGCGTGCGTGCGTGCGCGTGTGCGAGTGACAGTCTAATTTCTTTCCTCGACTTCTCGTTATGATTGTCGTCTAGATGGTCCAGGCTGTCGTGCACGGGCCTCACAAGTTCTCGTCCACCAAAGAATTAAATAGGAAACCACGAGAGTGGAATAATTTGTTTGCAGTGCTCATGTCTGTGTATCCGCTACGCCAAAGGCAGAGGTTACCTCGCATCTTGCATAGATGTGGCCTATTCTTTCAGGGCCTCTGTCATTTTGTTAGGCTATAATGTGCCTTATAAGAAGATGTACTCTGATTATAAGTAATAAACTACATTTCTTTATAGTCTCCTCCATAAGCTTCTACGTTAAAAATCAGTGTGGGGAGTAGGCCTCAGAATAGTTACACATTAAAATAAATAAGCAACAATTGATAATTAAAAATGTACAACCCTTAAGTTAAATTACAACTATTATTATTCACTTTACTAATATATTTCTAAATCATCAGTCCTATCATTAATAACAGAACAAATCATAAACTAAAATCAAGTAGTAATTAGCTTCCTCTTGTACACACATCAAAAAAAGTTTTGCATCACTTTGGTTCCGAGAGTTATTGAACTTGTACAGAAAACTGGAATAGAGCTCAACATAAACCTTAATTTCCGCCCTTTTTATTTGCTCATAAAAACCATACATTGCATGTTGTACCACCATACAGCGAGACCTTCAGAGGTAGTGGTCCAGATTGCTGTACGCACCGGTACCTCTAACACTCAGTTGCACGTCCTCTTGCATTGATGCGTGCTTGTATTCGTCGAGGCATACTATCCACAAGTTAATCAAGTCAATGTTGGTCTAGATTGTCCCACTCCTCAACGGCGATTCGGCGTGGTTGGTGGGTCACGTCGTTCATAAACAGCCCTTTCCAATCTATCCCAGGCATGTTCGATAGGGTTCATGTCTGGAGAACATGCTGGTCACTCTAGTCGAGCGATGTCGTTATCCTGAAGGAAGTCATTCACAAGACGTGCACGATGAGGGCGCAAATTGTCGTCCATGAAGACGAATGCCTCGCCAATATACTGCCAATATGGTTGCACTATTGGTCGGAGGATGGCATTCACGTATCCTTCAGCCGTTACGGCGCCTTCTATGACCACCAGCGGCGTACGTCGGCCCCACATAATGCCACCCCAAAACAGCATGGACAGTGTATCTAAGGCGTTCAGCCTGACTGCGTTGCCTCCAAACACGTCTCCGACGATTGTCTGGTTGAAGGCATATGCGACACTCATCGGTGAAGAAAACGTGAATCCAATCCTGACCGGTCCATTCGGCATGTTGTTGGGCCCATCTGTACCACGATGCATGGTTTCGTGGTTGCGAAGATGGAACTCGCCATGGACGTCGGGAGTGAAGTTGCGAATCATGCAGCCTATTGCACACAGTTTGAGTCGTAACATGACGTCTTGTGGATGCACGAAAAGCATTATTCAACATCGTGGCGTTACTGTCAGGGTTCCTCCGAGCCGTAATCCATAGGTAACGGCCATCCACTGCAGTAGTAGCCATAGGACGACCTGAGCGAGTCATATCATCGACAGTTCCTGTCTCTCTGTATCTCCTCCATGTCGGAACAACATCGGTTTGGTTCACTCGGAGACGCCTGGACACTTCCCTTGTTGAGAGCCCTTCCTGGCACAAATTAACAATGCGGATGCGATCGAACCGCGGTATTGAGCGCCTAGGCACGGTTGAGCTACAGACAACACGAGCCGTGTACTTCTTTCCTGGTGGAATGACTGAAACTGATCGGCTGTCTGACCCCCTCCGTCTAATAGGCGTTTCTCATGCAAGGTTGTTTACATCTTTGGGCGGGTTTAGTGACATCTCTGAACAGTCAAAGTCTATCATCAGGAGTTCTGGGAACCGGGGTGATGCAAAACTTTGTGTGATGTGTGTAGTTGATCGGTAGAGGCGTGATGGCATCAGCTTCCCTCATGTTGAGATTTTAACAGCTACTTCCAACAGAATGATATTTTCTCTTACAGATGCGACTGGTGTTTCATTGCAAGAAAATTTTCTTCCAGTTTCATTTGTGACTTCCTTGTATGATAAACTGACAGTCAAATGAAAATCGAAAACTCACCACAACGGGACCATGAAACAGTTAGTCAGCACCATACGCGTCAAGACATTTATTCCGTTGAGAGACGAGACAGTCCACTCCTGTTTCGTAGAACGGGGTAGGCCACTGACGAATCCACAACCGCATTCAATCTTGCTCTACCTCGTCCGACTGAAACCGACGTCCACGAATGTCTCTCTTTAGGTCGACAAACATGTAAAAATCACACGATGAAAGATCCGGACCTTACAGAGGAAGTTGCAGTGTTTCCCAACCAAATTGTTGAAGTATAGCCTTCGTCCAATTGGCACTGTGTGTATTGTGTGAGTGTTGGGTTGTGGTTGTTTGGGGGAGGAGACCAGACAGCGAGGTCATCGGTCTCATCGGGTTAGGGGAGAACAGGGAAAGAAGCCGGCCGTGGCCTTTCAAAGGAACCATCCCGGCATTTGCCTGAAGCGAAAAATGGTTCAAATGGCACTGAGCACTATGGGAATTAACTTCTGAGGGTATCAGTCCCCTAGAACTTAGAACTACTTAAACCTAACTAACCTAAGGACATCGCACACATCCATGCCCGAGGCAGGATTCGAGCCTGCGACCGTATCGGCCACGCGTTTTCCAGACTGTACCGCCTAGAACCGCTCGGCCAGCGCCTGAAGCGATTTAGGGAAATCACGGAAAATCTAAATCAGGATGGCCGGATGCGGGATTGAACCGTCGTCCTCCCGAATGCGAGTCCAGTGTGCTAACCACTGCGCCACCTCGCTCGGTGGGTGTGTGAGTGTGTTTGTTGGGGGAAGGAGGGGTAGGTACTGGTTATCGTACAACCGGATGATTCCGTCCGACAGCATACCTGGGCGTTTTGACTTGATGACGCGTCGCAGCTTCTGCGAAGTGCCTTCACAGCGCTGCTAGTTGATTGTGGCTCCACACTCGAGGAACTCGCCGAGCAGAGGGCCACTGTAGTCAAAAGAGGAGGTCATCATGACCTTACCGGAACCTGTGGCGACAGCTTTGGATTCCTTGGGCGGGAGACATGTGGGTTGTTTCCACTGTTGGCTTTGCCGACTGCCCTCTGGCTGCCGGAATGCTGTCGGACCGAATCGTCCTGTTGCATGATAAGACGCCCCCACACTGCCAGTCGGACGAAGGCTACACTGCAGCTTACTTCGAACAGCCTGATTCTTTCGCCGTGTGATTTTCACATTTTTGTTGACCTGAAGAAAGGCATGCGTGGACGTCGGTTTCCAGTCTCACAGAGAAGCGCAAGAGTGTGTACGGCTGTGGATCCGTCAGCGGTCGATCGCATTCAAGGAAATAGCAACTGATCGTCTCGTGTTCCAGTGAGATAAATATCTGAACGCGTTTGATGATTTGAAAATTCTTTGTAATGATCGATGACATTTGCTTGAAGTTATGGCTCCAATTTTTGTAGCTGTATTTTGGTCTGCAGAAAATCAGAAAATACTAGTCTTCAGATTTTCGTTAATAATCCTCGTAGATTCTCATCCAGTTCCGAATCAAAGTCCTCTTGTCGGCAGAGAGTGTTACAGTAAAAGGCACCGAAAGAGAGGGCGGATTGGTATGACACTTGATTCGCATACGGGGGACAACCGTTGAAAGACTGATCACGCGTTCAATATATACAGTTTACAGTGTTTCCCTTATTCGCTTACGGCAAATTTCGAGATCGTTACATTGAAAGTGCACTACCGATTACTTGTTCATCCCTCCACAATCCGCTCTTATGCCTCGTCTCCAGTAACGTCGCCATCGACAGGACGTTATAATCAAGGTATACCCAGTGTATAACATAGTAAGCTCTTTGACGTTGTTCGCAGGTCATGCTGTTGTATGCTAAGTAGTCGCAAACTCCAGATAATTATAGCGAAATGCAGACTGCCATAGAGAGGATCAGTGCTTGGTGCAGGGATTGGCAGATGATTCTCAACATGAACAAGCGTACTGCACATCACTACACCGAGAGATCTGCTATTGTATGTTTACGCAGTTGCTGAACAGCTACTGGAAGCGGTCATATCCATTCAATAGGTTGGACCAAGCGTACGATGGGTCGTAAAGTGGAACGACCCTACAAAAATAATGTTGGAGAGGTAGGATCCAAACTGAGATTCATTGGATGTATCCTAAGAAAGACTAGTTTATACACGAAGGGGGTAGCTATAAAACCCTCGTAGTATCGGTATTTCAGTAATGCTCGTCAGTCTGGGATACGTGTCAAATGGGATTGATAGAGGAAATAAAGACTATTCAAAGACGAGTAGCGCGTTTCGTTAAGGGTTAGTTTAGTAAATCTCACGTAGATGTTCATTCACATTCACTAGCAAACGCTACAACACTGGCGTTGTGCCTCGCGATGTGATTTACTATTAAATCTCCGAGAGCGTACATCCCTAGAAGAGTCAATCAATCTATTGTTTCCTTCTGAAATACCATGAAGGTAAAATTAGCTCAAACAGTGCAATGAGACTTCTAAAAGAGAAACCCACTGCGTTGACTTTCCTGATACACAAAATGTGAATGGTGTTACTTTACCTGTTTCGTGTGACAGCGCTGAAATACACTACTGGCCATTAAAATTGCTACTCCACGAAGATGACGTGCTACAGACGCGAAATTTAACCGACAGGAAGAAGATGCTGTGATATGCAAATGATTAGCTTTTCAGAGCATTCACACAAGGTTGGCGCCGGTGGCGACACCTACAACGTGCTGACATGACGAAAGTTTCCAACCGATTTCTCATACACAAACAGCAGTTGACCGGCGTTGCCTGGTGAAACTTTGTTGTGATGCCTCGTGTAAGGAGGAGAAGTGCGTACCATCACGTTTCCGACTTTGATAAATGTCGGATTATAGCCGATGGCGATTGGGGTTTATCATATCGCGACATTGCTGCTCGCGTTGGTCGAGATCCAATGACTGTTAGCAGAATATGGAATCGGTGAGTTCAGGAGGGTAATACGGAACGCCGTGCTGGATCCCAACGGCCTCGTATCACTAGCACTCGAGATGACAGGCATCTTATCCTCATGGCTGTAACGGATCGTGCAGCCACGTCTCGATCCCTGAGTCAACAGATGGGGACGTTTGGAAGACAACAACCATCTGCACGAACAGTTCGACGACATTTGCAGCAGCATCGACTATCAGGTCGGAGACCATGGCTGCGGTTACCCTTGACGCTGCATCACAGACAGGAGCGCCTGCGATGGTGTGCTCGACGACGAACCTGGGTGCACGAATGGCAAAACGTCATTTTTTCGGATGAATCCAGGTTCTGTTTACAGCATCATGATGGTCTCATCCGTATTTGGCGACATCGCGGTGAACGCACATTGGAAGCGTGTATTCGTCATTGCCATACTGGCGTATCACCCTGCGTGATGGTATGGGGTGCCATTGGTTACACGTCTCGGTCACCTCTTGTTCGCATTGACGGCACTTTGAACAGTGGACGTTACATTTCAGATGTGTTACGACCCGTGGCTCTACCCTTCATTCGATCCCTGTGAAACCCTAAATTTCAGCAGGATAATGCACGACCGCATGTTGCAGGTCCTGTACTGTACGGACCTTTCTGGATGCAGAAAATGTTCGGCTGCTGCCCTGGCCAACACACTCTCCATATCTCTCACCAATTGAAAACGTCTGGTCAATGGTGGCCGAGCAACTGGCTCGTCACAATACACCAGTCACTGCTCTTGATGTGCTCTGTGGTATCGTGTTGAAGCTGCATGGGCAGCTGTACCTGTACACGCCATACAAGCTCTGTTTGACTCAATGCCCAGGCGTATCAAGGCCGTTATTACTGCCAGAGGTGGTTGTTCTGGGTACTGATTTCTCAGGATCTATGCATCCAAATGCACGAAAATGGAATCACATGTCAATTCTAGTATAATATATTTGTCCAATGAATACCCGTTTATCATCTGCATTTCTTCTTGGTGTAGCAATTTTAATGGCCAGTAGTGTATTAATCATTTGTGTACCAAGTATATAGTACAATTCTTTCCAGTTAAATGTTTGTCTTATGTCGTCTTCATGCTGTAGAAAATTTTGTGACCAGCAGTCTAGATGTGTGTTGTAAAAGAGTGGGATCTTAGGTTGTTATCCAAGACAGTGCCGCTTGTTCCTTGGGGATGCCATACTCTGAACCGCAGAGGCCGAGCTCAATTTAGCAGCAGTGTTCCGCGGCAAGTAGCGGTCTTACGGTTAGGAGTATATTTCCGTAATGGGGGTCGGCTGAGAGGCCGTGTGGTCTCGTTGCTGGAGCCCCACTTCCAGCGGCAGCCGGCTCATCTGGCGGTCTGGCCGTTTCCCCGCCACCGGCACTCACACGCGAAAACCTGACCGCGGGGAACACGATCTACTTTCGGCCCGCCACCTGCGCAGATGACCTTCTCTGTCTATACTCTCGGTTATTGGCACATTACAGCGGCCTTTAAGCAGTTAACGAACGTACCTGTTCCACTACCCACGTGTCAACCACTGAAATGGTCCTTTTCTCCACTGGGCTGTAACGGAAGGGACTGTGGCCGTAGTGCGTCGCGCTTGTGTTCACTACGCTATACGTTGTAATTACGCCATAGCAGGATCGAAAAAGAAAATTAATTCCAAAAAACGTAATCTGAAAAACTCTCTTGGTAATAATTGAAAACAGTGTTAATCAGTGATGATATTACGAACTTTAAGGGATGATGGCGAAGAGTAAAACTGTCAATCTGAGGTGCGGGACCCTGGCTCCCGAATGACATAGTCGAAAGTTATAAGCGAAAACCGTTCTGATACTTCTAACAGATTGGTATTGTTGTTGCTAAGACCGTAGGGTAGGCAACTTTCAGAGGTTCTGGTATGGGACAAAACCAGAAGAAATGTCTAATAAACATGAGCTCTAAAATGCATATCTTAAGACATATGAGAAATTGTTCACTAGACGAGATGTGTTTGACAGTAGCGAAGATCAACAGTGCTTATAGCTCTTGAGGTACGCATTTTAGAGCCCTTGTTACTAGACTTTTTGTTTTGTCCATAATACCAACTCTGAATGTTGCATTTAGTGACAACAGTTCTGGTACATGTATTCCACTGTCAGAGGTACTAGAACGATTTTCGCTTATAAATTTCGACTCGATCGTTTTCGGACCAGCGTTCCTTATCTCAGATTGATACATTTACCCTTTTACATTATCCCTGAAAGTCTGTAATATTATCACGGAATCTCCCTGACTATCTAAACTCCAAAACACATTTTGTTTTGTGTATAGCCTCTCTAAACTGAATAACGAGCAGTCCTTATAGTGGGGAATGGTATTTCCAAGAACACTGCTGCCGTTTTACAGCGTTGAATTTCGCTTATTTTTTAGGTTTTTTCGGCGAATGTGGCGTGCACTTGCTGTTTAGGCAGAGGCCTCTCATCACATTGTGGAGCAAAGTAGTTTGTGGAGGTGATGTTCGACGAACGATGTGAACGTGGCGAGGGCCAACTGAAGCCTATGGCTTCCTTTTGTTTCCGTTTAAACTTGAAATGTGCTGTTTTTGTATTTGTTTTGACGAACTAACTTTGAATAGTATTTCTGCTTAGTCGGCAGGAGCTGGTAGGAGCCAAATGAAAGCGATGTAGTGACTGTTTTCCTACTATGTTTGCCAATACAGCGGTTCGATCTTGGGATCTTTCAGGGAATAGTTCAAATACTCCAGGGTACTTTTTAGTGATACGAGGATAGTGGGAGTCTTAATGCTGTCTTGCGGCGAGCTAATTTAGACTTAAGAGTGTAGCTGTACGGAGAATCAGTCTGAGTTTGTCAATAAACGTTTCAAAGTAAATCTGAGGAGCAATACTTCGCCCAACTCCACGGAAGCTCTGAGAACGTGACAAAAGGAAGTTTCGGAGTTAATATTTCCAATGTACAAAATATTGCCCTATCAAGGCGTAATACAAGTGATAACAACGAAGCAGACGAATTTCTCCACTTAAAGTGTTCGTAGGTAACTCATTACAGAGCTTTCTGTTACGTCCACAACCTCACGTAATTTCACAGAGGTGCACTTCTGCCATTTGTACCGAATTCACGTAGAGACTACCATTGTCTTGAATGTATATGGATTTTCAGGAATTTTGTTACTGGATTGTCATGCAAGAGAGCAATCATGTCGCCAGCTTTTAACTAGATGGTAAGAAGGGGCATCACTCCTATAAAATTCAGTACGCCTTTATCACTGCAAAAAAAAAAAAAAAAAAAAAATGCGTTATGGAAGCTTAGCCTAAGCATACGTTTGATGTTTTCTGTCTAAAGAGCGAAGAACTTTAAAAATATGCTTTAAATTATAGCTTGGAAGGTAAAGAAAAAGGGCTGTTACTGCCTGTTTGAAGACCACTGCGAAAAGAAAGTGTAGTGGCCTGTTCCTGGTCACGAACACTGTGTGGTGCTGGCCACCAGTTATGAGATGTAGCGGATGAGTGGTGACGGGAGAGGGGCGGGGAGCGGGGGGGTGGGTGGGGGGGGGGAGAGAGATGCGCTCCACCCATCTGGCCTTTGACCCAGCTGGAAAGCCCCGGTACTTGCCTCGACAACAGGTTATAGGGGCTTTCTCAGCCTCGGAGGCGCAAGGCATTTTAGACATTGAATCTTCAATCTTTTGGGCATCATACAGACACTCATTTAAGTGCTATTCGTTCTGTTTTGAAGAGTACACGGTCAATTGCTCAGTCGTAAAAGTGAGAATAACTATCGACGCAGTTGATGTCTTAGGTTCAGTATGGCCTAAGTATCAACGACAAATCGTTTCAACAGCATTAAAGTACCGCCTCATCTGTGTTCCTTATCAGTATATTCGTTTTCTGGGTACTCGTAAACCTGGCAACCAAGTCATGGTCATTTTGTTGTCACTTTCAGAATACCGTAACATAATTTCTGTGTTTTTCATTTTTCGAATATAAATAAAGAGTTAAAAGGGACTGCGCCTCTGTCGCAACCAATGATTTCACCACCGGAATATATCACGAGGACTATTCGGAAAGTAAGTTCCTCTCCGTCGCTAAATGGAAAAATGTAACTGTCATGCGTTTCGTTCTTCATAACAGTTTTCGGCCGCACTCTGAAGGGGCAATGAGGATGCTCCTGCATCGTTTCGATGGGAGGTGTTTAATCACCCACAACACAACCGGTAATTGGCTCGTCCTGAGTTTCATCTCTGCTCACATGAACCGCTGGCTGTGAAGACAACAATTTGGCACAACCAACGAGATGTAGGCGCGCGTAGAGAATTGTCGAGGGTATAGGAAAGAGGTTCAAATGGTTCAAATGGCTCTGAGCACTATGGGACTTAACATCAATCGTCATCAGTCCCCTAAAACATAGAACTACTTAAACCTAACTAACCTAAGGACATCACACATCACCCAGTCATCACTAGGCATAGGAAAGAGGTGCAACGCTACGACAGATGTCCAAGTCGTAGGGGCGACTGTGTAGAGAAGCAGCTGCGAGGTGTAGCTTACTATTGCAAACAAAACATTTTTGATTTTCACAGTGGTTTCCATTTTGCGACCGATCGGAACTAACTTTCCGAATAGCCCTCGTACGTGTAGCAGATGATGGTCCCTGATATTCACACACACGTGTTCTTTCGTAGTTGAAGGGTAATAAATCTGTATTCCAGCAAGAATGTTCTTTTCTGAAATATTTTCTGCTACACTGAAGTGCACCGTACTCCAAAATATCAACGATTATGTACATGCTGACTTGTGTACATTAGAGATGGGGGATGCGCTCTTGAACTAATTCATAGAGTTGAATCTTTCAAAGGAGTGAACAATCAGTGATTCAGAAAAAAAGAACGGTAGCTCCAAACGTTTCTCACAGCAGAGAGAGAGAGAGAGAGAGAGAGAGAGAGAGAGACGGAGCATATCAGCGGGGCCTTTGCTGGTCAGAGCACACTGAACGCCACACAATACAGCCAGCGCCGGCCTCTGCCCTGCTTCTACCTTGGCTGCCTGCATTGTGCAGTGCCCCATTGGATTTTGTGTTTCACATATGCCGTGCCGTCCATGTGCGTCGTCTGCCGCGCGCAGTGTCTGGCGCAGCTTAACTTCGCATCGCACTCTGTCGGCGATCGTTTCAGTCGCACGTCCTGCCCTCTGGGTAATTGATGCGAGCAACAGGACAGAGAGCCACCTAGCGGATAACATAGGAACTACTTGCAACAACCTGCTCGCAAGAGCGATTTGTTTCGGAGCGGGTGAGTTCACCGCTCCCCCCACCCGCGGAACTCGCCCGCTCAACGCTCACCCCACCGTCTCGACTCTAGCCAGAGCGTTGAGCAAAGCGACTCAGGTGTCACTCTGCTCTCTGCGGTCTAAGCTCACGCAGTAATACAGCTCGCGGCTCGACCCGCTCGACTCAGCGCCTCTGCATCGGAGTACGTCCCTACTGGATATTGTTCTTCGTAGTAATACCGCTATGTATATTACATTATTATGTTATGTATACATCAATTGTTTTTATTTTATTTTTATTTGTTTAAACTGATTAGATTAGGTTCCTGATGACTCCTCTTACTATAGGATTTTTATTATGGACACTCGAATTTACGCTTTAATTACGAGCGAACCGATAAACGTATCGCAAAATGTGATACACCAATATTTTCCTTGTTTTATTCTGCGTAAGGCTATATGCAGCACTTTCGTTTTACAGTCAAATTTATATATTTTTTTCTTATTCTGGTACGGATTTTGCGATTTTAGGCGTCTTCGGAAGGAAACGTTCACTTTAAAAATATATGGCTTGCGATGAATTTGTATGAGGTTAATGAAATTTTAATACATTATAGCCAAATATATTGTTAATGTAAATCTCAAGTTACAACATTTTCCGATCACCCAAAAAACCACAATAGTGCAAAATAAATCAATAATCAAAAACTTTGTCATATCGTGGAAATTTCATTAAACAATACAAAATTCTTACTCATTATCTGTGTTACTTAAAAATAGGATCAAATAAGATCAAAATACAGGTGTAGTACTGGAATAAACCAAGTTTAAAGGACAATGTGCCTTCCATTTATTTTCTATTGTAAATGAGTGGTGAGTCATGAAAAAGAGCTAATTCATTTCAGGGAGTGAACAGTTCTGATCCAATCTCTGAAAAGAACAGTTTTGCCCATCTCTAGTGTACATACAGTAGTTCCGCGTAGTCAGCGCGTACACAACTTTCCCACTAGAGCGCGCCCCGCTAAGCACAACAGCGCAGGCGCAGCGCTCGTCCCTCTCCGCACTACGAGAGGGCGCTGTCATAGAGACGGACCAAATTCTGCTTCCGCCGATCCGCGTATTAATATGTAACGCAGCCAATGAGATTTCTGCTAACGTAGAACCTTTTCTCCTCACGGATCACACTCGCGCAGTGATACCTGAACGCGCGAGGTATTATAACGAGTGTACAGACCTCCGATTAGTCAGTCTGCATTAGTCTATAGTCAAGTTTCAGTCTTCGCCTAATAAGATTACCATATTCCTGTACATAGCCATGAAGAGAAATGTATAGACACTTTGTCAAGTATCAGAGGTATGTGAGAATAAAATTAACGTAACATGACTAAAGGAACTTCAGACTGTCAATTGTAAACAGCATCCAGAATATAGTTAAGTAATTTCTATGATTTTCATTATTTTAATAAATGTGTGTGAAAATTAATCAAGTTCTGTTAAAGTTGGTCACCGTCAATCTGCTACTCTAAGCGTGCAAGTGGCATTTGTATCGTCTGACCTAACGGCAGAAGATAAACACGCCACGATAAGACCACGAGACACATTGCTAACACTCGCCTACTTCGTTAGAGCGACAAGTCAAATAATCTGATGGTGTGTGTACCGAAGGTCTTACAGTACGCACACCACACTGACTAAACAATTAAAAGGAATACCCAGTTGAAACGCCGGCCGCGGTGGTCTCGCGGTTCTAGGCGCGCAGTCCGGAGCCGTGCGACTGCTACGGTCGCAGGTTAGAATCCTGCCTCGGGCATGGATGTGTGTGATGTCCTTAGGTTAGTTAGGTTTAAGTAGTTCTCAGTTCTAGGGGACTGATAACCACAGCAGTTGAGTCCCGTAGTGCTCAGAGCCATTTGAACCCAGTTGAAACATCAGTACTTTTACGAGCTAATGCTAACGACGGCTGTCTGTGCGATTAGAGTGGCTATAATAAATAGCACTTACGAGAACCTATTGTAATAGTGTGGGCACGCGTGAGATAATGTGTGAGAAGTGTAAGATAGTTAGCTAACACAACAAAATCAAGTAGAGAATGGCTCAGTGACGCTTTAAAACAGCAGCACGACAACTTGGAGACAGCGTTGCTGATAGGTGGTAGAGCTGTGCTGCTGCTAATCGCATGGAACCTTCTGATATGGAGGTGGGACGAGTTTGGGTTCAGCTAAAATGAGGGTGAAGATATCAAAATGCTATGTCTGACTACAAAACGAGATGATAGCAATATTATGCCCCAGTCAACAAGCAATCCTGTTCCTTGTGCCGGTGCCATAGCGTTCCTATTGTTTAAATGTTACATCTGGACACAGGTTCTATGCTTGTCTTCCTCCTTTCCGAGAAGCCATTTATCTGTGAGGCATGGGGGAATGTGAGAGAGTCGGGGACATTTTAGATTTAAAGTGGTGGTTGTACTATGTACTAGGACGATCGTGCACCATTGGCTGGCTATAGGAGCAGGAGGGTTACAGGCTCACCATCCTGTGGTAAGACAATGAGCACCTCAGCACAAACCAGTTGTCTGGAGTTTCGTTGAACCGTGCAAGGCGGCCACCCACCTCTTACATTGTGAATCCGGTAACTGACAGTTTCTTTACGTTCTGAAGGTTCAACTTTTTGGAACTGTCATTTGTAATTTTGACCACGTTCGGATCCAGCATTACTTTGGCAAACATCCGGCATGCCGATATGAAACTTCCTGACAGATCAAAACTGTGTGCGGGACCGAGACTCGAACTCGGTACCTTTGCGTCTCGCGGGCAAGTGCCCTACCATCTTTTTTTAAATTTATTTTCAATGAAGATCACTCTGTTAAAAGGAACATGCAGATCATCTCATCGTATAGTATGTGCATTACATATTGAGTGGTGAGAGAAGCGTGAGGTTCATTATCAGCTGTCAAATGTGCACACCGACTGCACCCGGCACATCCCAACTGCGTGGGGGGTCGAGTAAGACTGCCTGAAGATAGTTGGCAAAGGTTTTCCGATAGTGTGATCATCTATGAACCTCATTGTGTTGCTGCAAGAAATACCATAAGTCAAGTCGCGACTTGGCAGCATCCCCATAGAGGTACGCGATCGTCCAATCTTTGACCCAGATGATCGACTGTGATTTAGTCGCCGGAAAGTAGTCACTCTCCGGATGTAAGAAGGAAGCGGGTGCAATATGTTGCGGGATCACACGGAGGTAGCAAGCCACCATCTCTCTTCCTAGGAGCCAGACGTCCTACACCGCAATACAAGTTAAGCGGTGATGGTCGTCATCCACTTGGCGACATTTCAGGCATAGTGGAGTATCCACTAATCCAATTGCATGGAGAAGAAATCAGTCCGTTTCCTTATGTGCAACGATTCCGCTATCTCGGCATAGACTTTACCTCATCTGTAAAACATACTGCGGCAGTTAACTACCGACGTATTTTACAGACAACAGGTACCATGGTCCGACAACATCTCCTACGGCGCCTTGATCCTTTGCAGCGAGTCGAGTATCTGAACACTTATGTGGTTTCTCGAATGGTGCATATTTCGCAGATCCTGCCCCTACCACTCACGCTCTGACGTCGACTTCAATCAGCACTAGGCTATTTTGTGATGATTGGATCGCCCCTCAAGACGCGATACGAAACGCTCATGCTCCCTACGGACAAGGGGGGACTCGGACTTACGAATGTTCACTGCCGAGCGACGGCGCTCCTTCTAGCCAAGATGTACAGTTGTGCTCAAAAGTATCCGAACGACCTGAATTGCATTTCGCCTGATTCGCATGCAACCCACATAACGCAGCTGTCTAGCAGGTCCTCTAATCGCTCCTTGGTACAGTCGTTTGACTATTGAAAATGGTTCCAACACGTCACCACTAGAAAATACTGCTCTGTATCGCAATAACTCAAGATGTAACGTAATACTACGATACTACAAATATCAGAGAACACCTTATCATAGGTAAGACTGTCCTTAAGGCTTGCAAGCTCACATTTATTACAATAAATGACATAGCTGAAATGTTACCACTCTCATTATTACGTCAGATAGGTAATGCACGTAGTAAGTTCGTCGTATTCATGATTTCCACTTCAAGGTAACATACCGTATTTATTATTTAACACAAAATGACATTAAAAATTTAATTTATTCACGAGAAGCTAGTTGAGAATATGTATGAACTTCAAATGACACGACGAACCGCCTCGTTCTGCATATGCATTCAAACCCAGGTCATGCAGACTAAGCAAAGATTTCGTGACTGACGCAAACTAAGTCATTCCTGATTAGGCATAAGGAGAGTGATATACCTCGATTTTAGACAGTATCAGTTAGCAAATATCAACTTTAAATTACATAACGAAAATATTTTTAACGGACGCGAACCCAGAACCAAATAAGATAGATATCGAAGCACAATAAACTGTGACGTATCGAATTTTCTTGGCAGTAGCTGGATGTTTTAACTGAAATGACGAGAGGAAACATTAAATTTTTTCTTCCCAGGACTGCAACCCATCACCTATCACTGTTATATTCTAGACAAAACGAACGTTAAATACGGGATTGTTGCACCAGCAGCGACATGTGAGCATGTTTGAACTACAAATAATATGACGAAGAATTCGGTGCTGACTGGGAATAGAGCTCCACACACATCGTTGTTGACTACACACAAAGAGACGTCAGCTACCGAATTTTTCTCCACCAGCAGCTCGGAATAACATCTTGAGCTTACAGTGATCTCGCAAATAGTTCTGCCTCACTGTGAGTCAAAAACGACTAATATCGTTAGTGTTGACAAAGAATGAAAATACATTAAAAATCGAAATTATTATCCACCAGCAGATAGGTGTTCTCATGGTAGATCTTGATAATACATAATGAAATCTGTAGTGCCGGGCCAGGATTCGAACGCATTCACGCGCAATATGTGGAGATGTTGAGGAATCTGCAGTTTTGAACAAACAACAACTTGTGGCCGAGCTGTATTGTCACGAAGGGATCAAATTCCGCGTTAAGGGCGGTCTGAGTTGCATTCCCAGTTCAGAACCAATTTTATCGACATACACAGAAGCTCAGATAAAAGATGGAACAAATGTCCTCTGAGCCTACGTAGCGTTTGTTTCGTCACTAGAAATAAGTAACTAATATAAGAAAGGTTACTGGTGATAGAGTTTCTACATGTCGCCACTCCAGACTTTATTGTGGCTCAACCTAACGTCTATTTGGTAGAGAAGGAATATCATTTTTAATGTGAATTTCAGACCACACTGCCATTATATCTTCTTCACTTGGTGTAGCCAGAAGAGAATGGAATCTGTATCTCCATATCTAAAATCACTGACCGAAGTTGGAATCGAACCCAGACCATAGATATATATGAACCTCCCATCAGCCCAACAGACCATCAAATCCTCCTCTCACCGGCTCGGTTTTCTATCATAACGCCGTTGTGCTACACTGGCTGAGCATTCTGACACACAGTCTCCCTGTATCAATTTGTAGCATGTTCAGTAAATTCATTTACTTGGTTGACCGAATCACCATGAACTAGCTGCCTCGGCTACCCAGTACATACATTCAACTTTATTGTGTAATCACCGAAATAAAATCACGTAACTACCACCTACACAGAACTGCCAACAGTGTAGGATGCAGAAATTTAAATAGGTAGTGTTCCTTTCCACTTGAGCTACTCTATTGCGCTATCTGTTTGTTGAAAATGTCGTGCAGTGCAAAAGAAAAGGTATAACTGTTTGTCTCTCATAAGTATTGACCTAGCCATATGCATTATCCCACAGCGCTGTGGAATGCAGTAGTTCTGGAGGAATTGTTGACTTCTGGAGCTATCATAGCTACGTGTCAGCTAGTAGCATAATGGTAAGTATCGCGCACGGTAGATAAGACGTCGCCAGCTCGAGTACATTCGCTGCTATATTTTTTAAAACGCAAATCTGCTGTCTGTTAAAGTTATCAATCTTATGGAACATGTAACACTATTCCCTTCACTTTTCAATCCAAAATAGTCGTATGTCCAGAAAGGGCCAACTTCTGCGACATTTTGTTCATTTCAGGTTTAACAGACAGCCAGACGGTAGATGCATCTCGAAACTTTTGTACCATGTATGGGTAGAGCGCATCGTGCCAAAATACGTCGGAAAAGTATTTTCTACATTAGCTGTCGTCTGGTAGTGGCATTTTATTCTTCTTCAAACCTTGTTTGAGAGCTTTAACTCCGGACAAGTTTTCTACATGCATGTAATCAATAAACCGCATGTGCATTTTCAGACTGTTATAGGTAACATCAGAGAATTCGCATATATCGTTGATGATTAATTTCTCTCCCATGTTTACTATTGTTTTAACAACATTCAAGGAAACCTTACGAAAATTGTGAACTGTATCATAAAAAATGAAATAAAACTATCCACGATAACCTTACGACGAAAGTCTGTTTTAATAAAACTGAGTATCTGTACACAAGCGTGCCTCTATCGTCACGAATTGGTAAAATGCTACTCACTTAGTATTTGATTGGGTCTGTGTTTAATTGGTATGCTGTGTCATACTCAAGATGTATGCAAATGTGGCATTTCATAAATAAAGTTATGTATTCCTAGAAACCCAAAATTTGCTTGTCAGCAGCGGAAAGGGGCGTTACATGTTGTGCAGCATTGTAAGTTTTTCACCATGAGCCGAAAGTATTTTCTTGAGATTTCTTTATCGATGTTTGATCTGACTGCTTGTAGCTCTTTCATTGAAGGGATAAAAACGCTACACTCAGAGATACTGGAACTGCGAACCTTAACAGAAGCTTTTTCACAGGTCAGCACGTTACCACAGAGCTGGCGAAGAAGTATGTGTCTTAGCTTCCTCTTAAGAGACCAAGTGGCTAGAACTCGTAAACCGCTATTTGAAGGACGAGATTAGCTGCGATTTCCACGTGCAACGGCTTTCCTGGGCTGAAAATCGTAAATTTACAATCTTTTGTTACACCTCAAGCGATAATAACTCAGATTATTCAATGGAAATGACAGGTAAAATCAAGTGAACTTTGAGGCTTAATTCTGTGCACACCAGGAAGTAAGTCGTCGATCACAGAGTTGCCAAACGTACATTGTCTTGTTGCCAAATCTCAGTTACAATACCAGCAGGAAGAAGACGAACCGATGTGATCTTACAGCGGGCTGGGAAGTGACCATAGCTGGTGTCTCCAAGTCGCGGCTGCTACGGCCTGGAATACGTAATGCGTCTGATTCGCGTTTCTGTAACTAGGTTTAGGGACTGGAGCTTAGTTACTAATGATACTCAGTACTGACTGCAAACTAAGCATCATAAATCAGTAACTCTCATAGTTCTTTTTTACATTTCTTTCGTAAGTGTACTCTAAATTAAATACTCATTCACAGACGTTTTCGTACCTCGCCGATAGTCGAGCACAACAAACAAAAATAAAAAAGAATATATATATGTATATAGTGTGTGTGTGTGTGTGTGTGTGTATGTGTGTGTGTGTGTGTGTGTGTGTGTGTGTGTGTGTGTGTGTGTGTGTTAGAGAGAAAGAGAGAGAGTAAAAAATTGTAAAGAAATTGAATCGTGGTATGTAAAGAAATCATTCATTAAAATGACACGTTCCACATCATTAAGAAATATCGTATTCATGATCTATGAAACAAGGATTAATCTAATCTAATCATATAATATTGATGACTAGCCATGAAGAGTCATGAATTATCGAAATTTTTGTTAATACCAGTAACCAAATCTAAACTTGAAAATAAAAGACGACAATTTTTGTAATAAACCGGGATATCTGTCAAGACCCTGTTAATTAGCCACGATAAGTGTCTGATATACCTCTATTCTGAAGTACCAAAGTGTGATTGCATTTAAAGATGAAGTGTATAATGTGAAGTTCTGTGATGGAGATACGAACCCAACACGGCTCTTTCCCTGTCTACGGAATCCTTTTCATGTTAATATCAAACATCAGCAATTACTCGTAGATTTCATTAAAATTACAGTAATTGATGAAGACGTTACTTGATAGCAAAAACGCGTTGCCTTTCTTTATTTACTTGCGCCTAAAAATGGCTATCGACTACTGCCAAACAAAAAGGCAAGAGACCTTACCGTCTTCCGATATACGTCGCTGTCAGTTCCTCCATATGATTTGGTCGACATGACCTTTTTCAAGTTGTCTATGACAGACAATGTTTTAGAAAATCAATTGTTTTCCTTTGCAATATACAGAAAAATTTTCATTTTAAGCTATCCAAGTACAAAATTTTCGCAATATTAGTTCAAATTTAATATTCGCTACTATAATGTAGGGAAGTATTTCACAGTTGCAAACCTCGCATCCGACTCATTGACTTTACACTTAGTCGCTGACCATAAATTCTAGCTCAGAGTGACACCAGTTTAAGTAACCTAATGTAGCGAAGAATGATTTGTCAGTGCTCTTTCTCACCTGAATATACGCAGTTCACTCATTGGGCTCCACAAGTACACTGTAACAGTAATTTCTGTGTGTATGCAATGCATACGAATTAGAATTTAGTGGTGCTCTCTCTTCCACTACTGCATACAATATGCCTGACGTAAACGGGCCCTTTATCATTACAGGCCCTGAGCAGTGCAACATCATACTGACAACAGTAATGTGCTTATACTGACAACCTGACTGTTCGTTTTACCTGATTTTGTAATCATTTAAATAAAACATGACCTTCTAGTTGGAGACATTTCGTCCCCATTCTCCTTCTGTGAAATTTGTCAGTAAGCTTTTTGCCTTCCAACCTGTGAAATGCGGCAGAGTACGGCCGGCAAATGATTCATAAACCAGGATTTAGTGCCGTTAGGACGATTTATTTAAACGTCACAAGACTGCACGTAGGTGCAATCGATTTCGAGGTGCAAAGTGTTTGTTATCTTACTTTTGTGACAAGTGGTGAAAGGGTCCTGCAGCCACCTTTCATTAGTCCGGTAGCCCATTTTCGTTACCATTTCTCTTTCTTTTCCTTGTTTCTCTTTTCTCTCATAGTGGCGTGATTGAATGAATGTGGTTGTGTGTCACGTTGCTAGACGGTGGCGTAGTCTGCTGCAGAATGTCTGCGATAGTCGTACAGATTCAGCAGCAGCTGAACAGAATAGCCAACTCTCGTAGTGGTCAAGTCGGCAAAGAGGTTTTCGCTACTTGTGAGAAATCGACCTGCGTTAGGTTGGTGGCGGAAATGGCATCTTTGGGAGCGTGGAAGAGGCTGGAGAAGAAGCGGGAGGGCAGTCTGCCGCCGGTACGGGAAGCGTCCACAGCTGTGCTCCAGTCGCAGAAGGGTGAGTTAGACTGACCGCGTGGCGCGATGTTACTTGGCGAGGGGAGAGCTGTTAGCTTTTGGTCTCGCTTTTCAACTCCCAAAGATTGCTTTGCCTTGTCGCAGCAAGGAATGCAAAACTTCGGCAGATGTTTCACTTAGTAAATTTCTATAGCAGACTTGGATCCACCGGAAGAGCGCCACACAAAGGTATCGATAAGAAGTGAGCACTCGCTTCTGTATGAATGTCTGTCTGCCTTCAGCTGTGCCTGTATAAGCTTTCATTTTTCCAAATATTAATAGCTTTGCCTTTTCGTAAATTTTCCTTGCTTAATGTATCTTTCGTCCGTGGGGAGCCGACCACGTGGTTGAACATTAAAGTTTTGTTGGGCTACGGTCATCACTAATTGTCCGATCGCATGTTTGTTTTAGATAATGTTAACATGATTGTGTGATGTGATATTGTTGGAATTTGGCACTGTACCTAGAAATTGTGTCTCCACAAACCACGTGTTATCACGAATCGTGTACATGCCTCACATCCTTATCTTAGGAATAAATGATTTTATCTACAATTTTGTCTTGTGTTCCGAGATTAGGTTTTTGCACCTAAGCCACTCACTTCGTAGCTTTCCCGTTAGCACATCCAATGCGTTTCCTTACGCACAGGCCCAGTGGTTAGTCTCCCTTTGTATTTTATAACAAATGCTTTAGATTAAGTCTTATTTTCAGGCGTGTTGCTGGGAGCTGATCTTCTGCACAGTGTTCTTGCATGTGCTATTTTATTTTAAATGTTTGATCGTCGTGAACAGCGCACGGGGAACACTATTAATTACATCGTATCCCTTATGAGCGACATCACAACGTATGCATTTTTGTGAGTTTTTGGTCTGTGATCAAATTAATTTATTTTCCGACTCGATCAAATCTGTGATTAGTTGTATGGTTAGAGTCGGTGGCGACCCTAATCTTCTAACGTTAATTTCATAAGCAATAAGTATTTCCATTCCCAATAATAACGTAATAACCCGTAGTGACAGGTTAGTTACAGTGGGCATAAGTGATTTCCAAAGACATTTTATTGTATTGAAATAATGTTTTGCCACAAAGTAACAAGGTAAGTGCTTTATTCGTATATATTTTGTAGGAAACTGTAATCGTGATGGAAGATTGTACACCTGAATGTTTGAGACAACTGGTAGGAGAAAACGCTGCATATTAACCAAACCCCGCGTCTCCTCTCCATATCCACCTATGACACGAGCACGGGATTCTCCTCGCATACCGCTACAGAGCTGTTTCTAGCACAGCTGAGAATTGGCAACACCGTCACAACCGTTAGGCAACAATGTGACAGTGCAATCACTTCCGCTTATGGTACTGAATTGACTCGCTAAATTCGCTTGATATTCCCTTTCCACATAATCCTCATGTAAACTAAGACACTGAGACAGAAAATTCAATTTTTTGCCTAAAGAAATGCTATTCTTCACATAAGTGACAACTTTTATCATCTTTCACGATGCGTTATGAGGCTGAGCGACAAATACCATTGTAGTGGGGCGCGAAATTGAAGCGTCACCCATCCACCAGTGTCAGCCCAGTTTGCAGGTGAATATAAGTTTAATTTAGTGTTTTGTTTATGTATTTTGTAATATTTGTAATGGTTGTGAATTATCTAAAGTTTTGTATTTATTTCTATGTTTCATGTACGGAGAGGGCGGCGCAACGAACGGAGACAGCATCTTCACTGCCGGGACCAGAGAGAAAATTGCTGGCCACTATACGTCGAGGGTCGACAGCCAAAGAGCAACAGAAGATCCTAAAACCGAGTTGTTGCGTCGTGCTTCTAAAAACTGAAAAAATAAGAATTTGTAATGTTTCTACAACAATGACATCATAGAAAGTTTAATCATGTTGTAAATGTTCAGTCCTATCTTGTCAAGGCTCAGGTTCACGTCTATATGTAGTATATAGGAAGATAATAAACTAGTGTATACTACAAAAGTTTAAATACGTGTTCTGAGAATTTATATATGAAGAATTATGTTAAGGAAGAAGTATTACTAATTTATTTGACAAGAATATTAATTTTTGACAACCGTCTTCGCGAGTTTGAGTCTTGAAAGTTTATTCAATGTGGTTTTAATATTTATTAAAGCAGATAACTTGCATTACTATAATTTCTGAGAAGAAACAAACGACATCTAAATTGAAAAAAGTTTGCGCAAACCAATTGGACTGAGTGACGTAATTCTACGCATACGACTCAAATGATGTTTTAATTACAGTTTCGTTCAAGAACCATTCAGCGACAACTTTAAAAAAGAGTTTAAATAATTTTGAAGTGTTTTGTAACTGACGTTGGTGACGAAGTCTGCACATGGTCATATGTCAAAAGAAAATCATTTATACAAAACTTACATCGTGACACTACACCATGATGAGAGTGGCGCACAGGCAGCAGCGTGTCCGTAGCCCAGTGGTATCAGAGTCGGCTCGCAGCCGTGTTTACCGTGCGGAGCTGCTCCGCGCGCCGCCCGACGCTCCGCTCTCGGTGGTGTTTACTTCTGCGTCGCGGTGTTTGTGTCTATCGAGTCCAGTATTAACGTACACCATGGCGCACTCGTACCGCCGTGCAACGATCAAAGTAACGTTTCAGGCCGAACATCCACGACCCAGAGCTTTCGAAGTCGAACAGTTCATACGTGAGGATCTACGTTTGAACCCCCAGGACGTAATCGGCATACATTTTTCCATCACTGGAAGTGTTGTCTACATCAAGGTGTCGACGGAGGAAATTTGCAATGACATAATTCACCGTCATGCCACCGGACTGAAATTTAAACACTCTGATGGACATATGGGTGTTGTGACAGTCGCCCATGCTGGATTCGGTCTCCGGACATTGCGGGTGTTTGAGCTCCCGTTCGAGGTGCCTCAGGATGTGGTCATTGCCGCTTTCCAACCATATGGCACCGTCTTGGGTCACGTCGCGGAGAAGTGGCAAACATTTACGACCTACCCCGTATTAAATGGCGTCCGGCAAATAAAAATTGAGCTGACGAAACACGTCCCATCGTACCTGCTGATTGGCGGTGTGAGGGCCATCGTCATGTACGATGGACAGCCACGAACGTGCGCAGGATGTGGCCAGGAGGGACATGTACGTTCCGAATGCTTACACCGCCGTTTAATACAGACGCCGTTACGTGAAGAGACCCACGCTTCGACGGTCACGTCCTTACCCATCACCTACGCCAAGGTTGCACAGAACCCCGTTGTACCAATCTCGATTGCGCCAGCAGCGTCGTCAACGCCAACATCGTATGATGTTGCACTGCCTCAGGGCCTTTAATGATAAAGGGCCCGTTTAGATCAGGCATATTGTATGCAGTAGTGGAAGAGAGAGCACCACTAAATTCGAATCCGTATGCATTGCATACACACAGAAATTACTGTTACAGTGTACTTGTGGAGCCCAATGAGTGAACTGCGTATATTCAGGTGAGAAAGAGCACTGACAAACATTCTTCGCTGCATTAGGTTACTTAAACTGGTGTCACTCTGAGCTAGAATTTATCGTCAGCGACTAAGTGTAAGGTCAATGAGTCGGATGCGAGATTTGCAACTGTGAAATACTTCCCTACATTATAGTAGCGAATATTCAATTTGAACTAATATTGCGAAAATTTTGTACTTGGATAGCTTAAAATGAAAATTTTTCTGTATATTGCAAAGGAAAACAATTGATTTTCTAAAACATTGTCTGTCATAGACAACTTGAAAAAGGTCATGTCGACCAAATCATATATATATTCTTTTTTATTTTTATTTGTTTGTTGTGCTCGACTATCGGCGAGGTACGAAAACGTCTGTGAATGAGTTTCTTAATTTAGAGTACACTTACGAAAGGAATATAAAAAAGAACTATGAGAGTTACTGATTTATGATGCTTAGTTTGCAGTCAGTACTGAGTATTATTAGTAACTAAGCTCCAATCCCTAAACCTAGTTACAGAAACGCGTATCAGACGCATTACGTATTCCAGGCCGTAGCAGCCGCGACTTGGAGACACCAGCTATGGTCACTTCCCAGCCCGCTGTAAGATCACATCGGTTCGTCTTCTTCCTGCTGGTATAGTAACTGAGATCTGGCAACAAGACAATGTACGTTTGGCAACTCTGTGATCGACGACTTACTTCCTGGTGTGCACAGAATTATGCCTCAAAGTTCACTTGATTTTACCTGTCATTTCCATTGAATAATCTGAGTTATTATCGCTTGAGGTGTAACAAAAGATTGCAAATTTACGGTTTTCAGCACAGGAAAGTCATTGCACGGGGAAATCGCAGCTAATCTCGTCCTTCAAATAGCGGTTTACGAGTTCTAGCCACTTGGTCTCTTAAGAGGAAGCTAAGACACATACTTCTTCGCCAGCTCTGTGGTAACGTGCTGACTTGTGAAAAAGCTTCTGTTAAGGTTCGCAGTTCCAGTATCTCTGAGTGTAGCGTTTTTATCCCTTCTGTGAAAGAGCTACAAGCAGTCAGATCAAACATCGATAAGGAAATCTCAAGAAAATACTTTCGGCTCATGGCGAAAAACTTACAATGCTGCACAACATGTAACGCCCCTTTACGCTGCTGTCAAGCAAATTTTGGGTTTCTAGGAATACATAACTTTATTTATGAAATGCCACATTTGCATACATCTTGAGTATGACACAGCATACCAATTAAACACAGACCCAATCAAATACTAAGTGAGTAGCATTTTACCAATTCGTGACGATAGAGGCACGCTTGTGTACAGATACTCAGTTTTATTAAAACAGACTTTCGTCGTAAGGTTATCGTGGGTAGTTTTATTTCATTTTTTATAATACAATTCACAATTTTCGTAAGGTTTCCTTGAATGTTGTTAAAACAATAGTAAACATGGGAGAGAAATTAATCATCAACGATATATGCGAATTCTCTGATGTTACCTATAACAGTCTGAAAATGCACATGCGGTTTATTGATTACATGCATGTAGAAAACTTGTTCGGAGCTAAAGCTCTCAAACAAGGTTTGAAGAAGAATAAAATGCCACTACCAGACGACAGCTAATGTAGAAAATACTTTTCCGACGAATTTTGGCACGATGCGCTCTACCCATACATGGTACAAAAGTTAGAGATGCATCTACCGTCTGGCTGTCTGTTAAACCTGAAATGAACAAAATGTCGCAGAAGTTGGCCCTTTCTGGACATACGACTATTTTGGATTGAGAAGTGAAGGGAATTGTGTTACAAGTTCCATTAGATTGATAACTTTAACAGACAGCAGATTTGCGTTTTAAAAAATATAGCAGCGAATGTACTCGAGCTGGCGACGTCTTATCTACCGTGCGCGATACTTACCATTACGCTAGTAGCTGACACGTAGCTATGATAGCTCCAGAAGTCAACAATTCCTCCAGAACTACTGCATTCGACAGCGCTGTGGGATAATGCATATGGCTAGGTCAATACTAATGAGAGACAAACTGTTATACCTTTTCTTTTGCACTGCACGACGTTTTCAACAAACAGATAGCGCAATAGAGTAGCTCAAGTGGGAAGGAACACTAGCTATTTAAATTTCTGCATCCTACACTGTTGGCAGTTCTGTATAGGTGGTAGTTACGTGATTTTATTTCGGTGATTACACAATAAAGTTGAATGTATGTACTGGGTAGCCGAGGCAGCTAGTTCATGGTGATTCTGTCAACCAAGTAAATGAATTTACTGAACATGCTACAAATTGATACAGGGAGACTGTGTGTCAGAATGCTCAGCCAGTGTAGCACAACGGCGTTATGATAGAAAACCGAGCCGGTGAGAGGAGGATTTGGTGGTCTGTTGGGCTGATGAGAGGTTCATATATATCTATGGTCTGGGTCCGATTCCAACTTCGGTCAGTGATTTTAGATATGGAGAGACAGATTCCATTCTCTTCTGGCTACACCAAGTGAAGAAGATATAATGGCAGTGTGGTCTGAAATTCACATTAAAAATGATATTCCTTCTCTACCAAATAGACGTTAGGTTGAGCCACAATAAAGTCTGGAGTGGCGACATGCAGTAACTCTATCACCAGTAACCTTTCTTATATTAGTTACTTATTTCTAGTGACGAAACAAACGCTACGTAGGCTCAGAGGACATTTGTTCCATCTTTAATCTGAGCTTCTGTGTATGTCGATAAAATTGGTTCTGAACTGGGAATGCAACTCAGACCGCCCTTAACGCGGAATTTGATCCCTTCGAGACAATACAGCTCGGCTACAAGTTGTTGTTTGTTCAAAACTGCAGATTCCTCAACATCTCCACATATTACGCGTGAACGGGTTCGAATCCTGGCCCGGCACTACAGATTTCATTATGTATTATCAAGATCTACCATGAGAACACCTATCTGCTGGTGGATAATATTTTCGATTTTTAATGTATTTTCATTCGTTGTCAACACTAACGATATTTGACGTTTTTGACTCACAGTGAGACAGAACTATTTGCGAGATCACTGTAAGCTCAAGATGTTATTCCGAGCTGCTGGTGGAGAAAAATTCGGTAGCTGACGTCTCTTTGTGTGTAGTCAACAACAATATGTGTGGAGCTCTATTCCCAGTCAGCACTGAATTCTTCGTCATATTATTTGTAGTTCAAACATGCTCACATGTCGCTGCTGGTGCAACAATCCTGTATTTAACGTTCGTTTTCTCTAGAATATAACAGCGATAGGTGATGGGTTGCAGTCCTGGGAAGAAAAAATTTAATGTTTCCTCTCGTCATTTCAGTTAAAACATCAAGCTACTGTCAAGAAAATGCGATACGTCACAGTTGATTGTCCTTCGATATCTATCTTATTTGGTTCTGGGTTCGAATCCCTGCCCCACACAAAGCTTTACCTCACGGCATTTCAAGTAAGTTACTTGTTCAGAAGCAATGTTTAACATCTCTCGTAGTTCGTTAACAGGGACAATAGGTGCTGGGTAGGAATTCGCGTCCGTTAAAAATGTTTTCGTTATGTAATTTAAAGTTGATATTTGCTAACTGATACTGTCTAAAATCGAGGTATATCACACTCTGTATGCCTAATCAGGAGTGACTGTTAGTTTCCGTCAGTCACGAAATCTTTGCTTAGTCTGCATGACCTGGGTTTGAATGCATATGCAGAACGAGACGGTTCGTCGTGTCATTTGAAGTTCATACATATTCTCAACTAGCTGCTCGTGAATAAATTAAATTTTTAATGTCATATTGTGTTAAATAATAAATACGGTATGTTACCTTGAAGAGGAAATCATGAATACGACGAACTTACTACGTGCATTACCTATCTGACGTAATAATGAGAGTGGTAACATTTCAGCTATGTCATTTATTGTAATAAATGTGAGCTTGCAAGCCTTAAGGACAGTCTTACCTATGATAAGGTGTTCTCTGATATTTGTAGTATCGTAGTATTACGTTACATCTTGAGTTATTGCGATACAGAGCAGTATTTTCTAGTGGTGACGTGTTGGAACCATTTTCAATAGTCAAACGACTGTACCAAGGAGCGATTAGAGGACCTGCTAGACAGCTGCGTTATGTGGGTTGCATGCGAATCAGGCGAAATGCAATTCAGGTCGTTCGGATACTTTTGAGCACGACTGTACATCGTGGCTAGAAGGAGCGCCTTCGCTCGGCAGTGAACATTCGTAAGTCCGAGTCCCCCCCTTGTCCGTAGGGAGCGTGAGCGTTTCGTATCGCGTCTTGAGGGGCGATCCAATCATCATCACAAAATAGCCTAGTGCTGATTGAAGTCGACGTCAGAGCGTGAGTGGTAGGGGCAGGATCTGCGAAATATGCACCATTCGAGAAACCACATAAGTGTTCAGATACTCGACTCGCTGCAAAGGATCAAGGCGCCGTAGGAGATGTTGTCGGACCATGGTACGTGTTGTCTGTAAAATACGTCGGTAGTTAACTGCCGCAGTATGTTTTACAGATGAGGTAAAGTCTATGCCGAGATAGGGGAATCGTTGCACATAAGGAAACGGGCTGATTTCTTCCGGCGTAAGGCCCCTTCCAACCGGCATTGCTGCCCATTTGTTCATGTCCACTGCACTACCCGCCGTCACACTGTGTTCCAACAACAGTTCAAGGACCGTCTTCACCTCTTCCTCAGAACGAACGAGCAGCAGGATGTCGTCCGCATAGGCACGACATTTGAAGGTGTAGCCCTGTAGTTCCATCCCAGAAAGAGTATTGGTTAGCCTCCCAATTAATGGTTCCAACGCTATCGCGAACAGCAGCATCGAAAGAGGGCAGCCCTGGAGAATGGATCGTCGAATTTGAATGGGCCCTGCTATACGTCCATTAACCTGTACCAAGGATTGTGCGCCCCCATAAATCCTCCTAATGAGACCAGTAAAACGGTCTGGAAATCCCATTTGTTCCAGTACAGCGTACAGATAGTTGTGGCGCACCTTATCAAAAGCACTGTCAAAATCAACCGCCACCATCGCCGGTTTAAGCCGGCACTCCTCCGCCAGCGCTATCACATCACGGCTTTCACCAGTAGCTGTTTGCACATTCACCGATCCACCCGGTGTCGTCTGTTCTGGAAAGAGAACGCTACGAATTAACATAAGACATCGGGACGCTAGCAACCGTGCAAAGATATTATAGTCGGCATTAAGCAGGGTGATGGGGCGATAATGTGTGACCGTAATTCCTGGCTTCGGTTTATGTACTGGCACCAAGACGCCTTCCATAAAAAAAATGGCTCTGAGCACTATGGGACTCAACTGCTGTGGTCATTAGTCCCCTAGAACTTAGAACTATTTAAACCTAACTAACCTAAGGATATCACAAACATCCATGCCCGAGGCAGGATTCGAACCTGCAACCGTAGCGCCTTCCATAAAAGCCGGTGCAATAGGCGCATCGGAATTTAACATCGCGTTGTATATTTCCGTCCATCGCGGTGTCATTTCGTTGCAAAATTCTCGATAAAATTCAGCAGGAAGCCCATCAATGCCTGGGGACTGATTCAACGCACCTTGTGCGATCGCATCATGTACTTCCTCACAGCTAATGGCTTCCAGTAAGGTTCCCGCGGCTTCCACCGTCAGTGTACGGGAGGTCATCGACAGGGGCTGCTTCTTCCCGATAGATGTGTTGGTAATGGTCGACGAATGCAGAGACAATGTCCGCTTGACGCATCACTCTTCGGTCTTCGTGGGTAATTAATTCCCGTACCAAAACGCGTCGTCGGTGCTTTCGTTCATTCACGACGTGGTGCATGGAAGGAATCTCGTGCCTTATCGTATCGTGACATCTGGCGCGTACCATGGTTACCTGAAGGTGTTTCCGAGCTAAAGCCACTAGTTTAGCTTTTATCCTTTTGCGTTCGATCCAGATGTCCTGTCCCGGCGGACCAATATCCAGGTCGCGCAATGCTGCAAAGTAAAAGTCGGTCGTACGGCGGCGCCATTCTACCATCTCCCTGCTATATGAGATGAACGTACGGCGAAGCGCCGGTTTAGCTCAAGTCAGCCACCAATCAAGCATCGTGGTATACCTTCCAACCCTTCGCTCGCACATCGTCCATGTCTCAAGGATCCGTTGATGGCATTCAGTAGCCGGCCGGTGTGGCCGTGCGGTTCTAAGCGCGTCAGTTTGGAACCGCGTGACCGCTACGGTCGCAGGTTCGAATCCTGCCTCGGGCATGGATGTGTGTGATGTCCTTAGGTTAGTTAGGTTTAAGTAGTTCTAAGTTCTAGAGGACTGATGACCTCAGTAGTTAAGTCCCATAGTGCTCAGAGCCATTTTTGGCATTCAGTATCATGTAGATGTTGAATGTTTAGTTTCCACGGGACCTTACTGTTCCACACCTCTCTACGGGGAAGAAGCACCGTACAGATGTAAGCGCTGTGATCGGAAAATGCCAATGGCTAGCGTTACGCGTCCTGGACATCATTTGCATGAGCCCGTGAGATATAAATGCGATCTAATCTGCTCGCCGAATGACTTGTCACATAGGTGTATCCTGGTGCATCTCCATGTCGTAATTCCCACGTGTCACCAAGTACAAGGTCTTTGACAATGATTCGCAGCTCCTGGCTGATGTTTGCTTGCGGCCATTCGTCTTTCTGGCTGAGAACACAGTTTAAATCTCCACCAATTATTACACATTCATAACGTCCATGGAATAGTGGGGCAATGTCTTCAGCATAAAATCGCGCCCTTTCCCGCCGCCGATTATTTCCTGACGGTGCATAAAGATTGATGATGCGTGTCCCAAAAGTCGTGAATGCCATTCCCTTGGCCGACGGAAGATAACACACGTTTTTCACTGCGAAGCCATCTCGCACGTAAACTGCCACCCCACTGCCATTGTGATCTCCATGTGACGAATAGGATTGGTAGCCTGCGATGTATGGGAGTGCAGCAAAGCAATATCCACATCAGATGCCCAAATCGTTTCCTTCAGTAGGTGTATTTTGGCCGGTGAACGCACGTCATTTATATTTAATGTCGCAATACGGTTCGCATGGCGTTGAATCCCACTCTGTCGAGGCGCAACAACATCTCCCTGCATTGGCGCTGGGGGCTGAGATAGAAGACGTTCTCTCGCCCCTCTCCCTTTCCCTTCAGTAATTATTAGGCCGTCTTCGTGAGTGCCTGCTGCCTCTGTATGACGCCCGCCTCCTCCAAAATATCGTCATACCACATCTTTTCAGGCAGTGATATATTCGTGTCCATAGCCACAGTATCTGCGTCTGGAGAGCCAACTGGCTGCGATTCCTCTTCAGCATCACCACGTCCCGGTACCGTCAATGTGACAGACCGCTGTGGGTCTGATCGAACAGTTCCCATTGCCTCATCCTGTTTCGTAGAGGCTGTTGTGTCGTCTTGGTCCACAGGCACATCGTCGTCGGGGCAAGGGGAGTCATCCCGAGGAGATGTCGTGCGACGCCGGCGTTTCCTCCTTTTCGGGGAACGATGTCTGCGTCATCTTCCTTCCGTGTCCTCAGATTGTATTTAATCACGGCTGCCCGACAGAAAAGCATCCGTAGGAACTGGAAGTGTTTCGAGTCCCATCGTTGTACTTGGCGGGAGTTCGGTCGAAACTGATGTTGTCGTCACAGAGCGCGTTCCAGACGGAACAGCATCTGTAGTGGCTGGAACTGCTTCGTGTACTATCGGTGTGCTTGGTGGGAGTTCGGTCTCATCTGATGTTGTCGCCGTAGATTGTATGCTCGATGGAGCAGCATCCTCTGTCATCCCGACGTCTGCGACAAGGTTTCGGAGAGTGCCATCGTGATCTTCCACCGGGGCTGTGTCCTTTTGTTCATCAGCGCAAGCAGTGAGGGCTTTGCTATAGGTTATCGGCAGTACTGTCATCGCCGGCGACGGCTCCCGCACATCTGAAGGCAGTTGCGTAATCCGCCGTTGCTTACAGTTCGACCTGAGGTGTCCCTCCTGGCCACAGCCAGAACATGTACGTGGTTGACCATCGTAAATCGCCACCGACCGACAACCACCAATTGTCAGATAGGACGGTACATGTCTCTGAAGCTCAATAGTGATCTGTCGCACTCCGTTATGAACGGGGTGCGTGGCGAATTATGTCTAGCGTTCTGCCGTGTGAACATGTACCGTGCCGTATGGCTTAAAAGCCTCGATAACTTCTTCAGCCGAGAGCTCAAATGGCAGCTCAAAAGCACGTATCGTCCTTACACCCAGACCAGCATGTTCTACAGTTATCGTGCCGACATTCCCGTCACTATGGCAAAATCGGAGACCTGCTTTTGTCGCCTGTAGAATTCTCTCACACGCCGCGTCATTTACCATCTTAACATACACCGTGGGACTAATGATGGACAGGTGAATTCCGACAATATTGTTAGGCGGTATCTTGACTTCCTCTCGAACGAATCGTTCCACTGCTAAAGCCTTTGGTCGTTCGTAGTCTTTGCAGAAATTGAATCGTAATGTAGTTTTCCTGTGGACCTGCGCTTCGCACGGCCGCTAGCGCCGAACTGGCCAGAGGTGGTTGTTCTGGGTACTGATTTCTCAGGATCTATGCACCCAAATTGCCTGAAAATGTAATCACATGTCAGTTCTAGTATAATATATTTGTCCAATGAATACCCGTTTATCATCTGCATTTCTTCTTGGTGTAACAATTTTAATGGCCAGTAGTGTATTTGTGTAAATTGACTGATTGTAATTTTGAGCCATTCATACTGCAGTCACAGGATACAACGTCTCTCGTTTTTGTGAAGAGCACAATTTAAATCTGTATGTGTTTAAAGGGAGCTGCCAGTCTTTGTTTCATTTTGCAATCTTACTAAGGTATGACTACTATTAGCGCAGCTTTTATAAGACGGTACTCCATAATAGACTTATGCCTTATCTGTAAAAACTATAAAGTTGTTATTAATAACGCGTTCACGTCATTAAAATATAACGTAAGTAGGAAGGGATTCAACACACTTCTAGGGAACACACCTGGTGTTACTTATACTACTGTCGATGTCTATCCAAGAAAACAGGCTGAGTCCTCCTTTCCGAGGAATCCTCAGTCCAGTCAGAAATTTCGCTTGATAACCCACACGTTAGTATTTTCCATAATAAACTCAGATCTAGTACTGAGCCAAATACTTTTCAGGAGCCAAGAAATAGTGCATGTACTTGACTGACTGGATTCAAGACCGCCAGGATGTCATGTGAGAAATTTATGAAATGGCGTTCACAGGATCCATTTTTTTCGGAATCCATGCTGGGTTGCGTGCAGGGGGTCATTTTGTTCTAGATATCCCATTTTCTTTGATCTGAGGTTATGTTGTACCTACGCTAACGGCTTTCAAGGATACTAGACGGTAATTTTATGGATCACGTTTGTTATTCTTCTTGTAGACGCGTGTGAAGCGTGCTTTCTTGCAATTTCTTGGTGCTGTTTTTTGTTCGTTGGATCTACCATACCTTATGCTATTCAGCCATAAATTCTGTTTGGAATTTAATAAAAATTCCATCAGGCCCTGGAACATGGTTCGGTTTTATTGCCTTCAGCTGTATCGCAGCGCCACAGACGATACCCATGGCACTCACCTTTACAGTAGTGCGAGAATAAACGGGGCCATACTCGTGGATTGTTCAAAAAATGGTTCAAATGGCTCTGAGCACTATGGGACTCAACTGCTATGGTCATAAGTCCCCGAGAGCTTAGAACTACTTAAACCTAACTAACCTAAGGACAGCACACAACACCCAGCCATCACGAGGCAGAGAAAATCCCTGACCCCGCCGGGAATCGAACCCGGGAACCCGGGCGTGGGAAGCGAGAACGCTACCGCACGACCACGAGATGAGGGCGTGGATTGTTCCTTCGAAAAGGAACGTTTGAGAACTAATGGGAACTTGACAACATCGCCACAGGCCTCAATATTCTAACGTTTTCATTGACAGTTGCTTTCTAGAAGTAAGCCCCGCGGGATTAGCCGAGCGGTCCTAGGCGCTGCAGTCATGGACTGTGCGGCTGGCCCCGGCGGAGGTTCGAGTCCTCCCTCGGGCATGTGTGTGTGTTTGTCCTTAGGATAATTTAGGTTAAGAAGTGTGTAAGCTTAGGGACTGATGACCTTAGCAGTTAAGTCTCATAAGATTTTACACACATTTGAACATTTTTTTTTTTCTAGAAGTAAACTTATTACCCTTGCGTATACTGCGCTTATCACCATTGGCGTACGCCTTCTGTTGCCTCTACTTAGGTGTGATTTAAAACAATACATTAGCCAGGGAAGACCTGTAGTTAGTGTTTAGCGATGATGCATTCCGGCAGTGAGAACGGCTGCCTGCGTCTGTTTGAAGTTCCAGCGTGCAGGTCTGTGCGACTGTGACATACCACACGCGGTCACCCCTAGTCGTGATAAGAAAGATGCTGTCGGCGCAGCGGTGCGTGCAGAGCATCCTGCAGCAGCATGTGTTGTATCTTATCGAAGGGCTTACAACAGGTATTTTCTAGCAAAGCAGTTATCACTACGCCTAGCAAGGATATCTTAACAATGTCTTCGTAACGTGGTAGATTGTCCAACCTGCCGTTCTTAGAACACGTATAGCATCACATAGGACGTTTCAGTGACGTTATACCTTACGCAATTTTTGAACATAGTTTCAGCATATATAGAAGGGCTATCATTTTCTATCTGTATGCTTCCATATCCGCCAGGATGGCACTCTGCATCCAGCATAGAGGCTACCCAGCGGCGAACTGGAACATTACGTCATGTACGCATAAATGCTTTCGTCAACTATGATTCGAATACACTCTTTGAAATCATGATGGTGTCAGGGATAAAATACGGCGACCTAAAGGTAAATTACGAATTGTACAGAAACCAGAAAGAGTCGAAGAACATAATGGGCGTCACTAATTGAGAAAGGAGTGAGACAGGATTGCAGCCCATTCGCCATGTCATTCAGACTGCACGTTGAGCAAGCAGTAAAGGAAATCGAACAGAAATTTCGAAAAGAAATTTAAGTTCAGGGAGAAGAAATTAATATTTGAGATCTACCGATGACAATGTCATTCTGCCATTAACTTGGAAAATCAGTTTAACGGAATGGTTGGCGTCTTGAAAAGAGATTATAAAATGAACGTCAACAAAAATAAATCTAGGATATAGGAGCGTTGCACAATTAAGTCAGTTGTTATTGAGGTAATTAGAATAGGAAATGAGACACAAAATTAGTAGACAGTTTTTGCTATCTGAGCAGCAAGATAACTGGTGATGGGCGCGGTAGAGGGTAAAATATGCAGACTGGTAATAGCAAGATAAGCTGTTCTGAAAAAAGAGAAATGTTTTACAACCTAATATAAATTTAAGTATTAGGAAGGTTCTTCTGAAATTATTTATGCGGAATGTAGCCTTATATGGGAGTGACACTTGAACGGTAAACAGTATAAACAAGACGAAAAGAGAAGCGTTTGAAATGTGGCACTACAGAAGAATGCTGAAGATTAGATGGGAAAATCAAACAATTAATTAAGAGGTAACGACTGAAATGGGATAAAAACAAATTTATAGTAAATCTTGAATAAAAGAAGGAATAATTTGACAGGACACATCCTGCAACATCAAGAAATCATCAGTTTGATTATAGAGGGAAGTGAAACGGTTTTGAGTTGGAGGGGGGAAATGGGACGAAGGCGTAGCGATAGTTAACTGGACAGGTGGATGTAGGTTTAGAGATTTTTGCACACACGAAGGAGGTTACACGGGATAGATTATCATGAAAAATTGTATCGAACTGATCTTCGGACTAAAAATGGCAACGGAAACAACTACTGCTATGAATTAACTTAAATTCTGAGTACTGCTACGGACGCAGGTTCGAATCCTGCCTCGGGCATGGGTGTGTGTGATGTCCTTAGGTTAGTTAGGTTTAAGTAGTTCTAAGTTCTAGGGGACTTATGACCTAAGATGTTGAGTCCCATAGTGCTCAGAGCCATTTGAACCATTTTTTTAAACTCTGAGTGAGGTATTTTCTATGAAGTTTGAGTTGATTTTATCACTTCTGACTGGTGTGCAGTCCTTGATTTATTTTTAAAATAACCTTTTACGTGAATCTGTTACTGCAGGAAATGAAGCGGATTCAACATCTGCAAATAAACTTGCCATGGCTCGTTGAAGAGACGTTACCAAGAGCCATCATCCGAATTCTCTTATTTTGTTTCTGTGACGGTAAGCAAACTGGATGCGATGTCGCGATTTCACCAGCTGCTGAGCCGCAAAAAATGCCGAAGCACAAAGACAGTGGCTTCGCTCTACAACGTTAATGGCACTATGTGATGCCAAATAACATTGGCCAACAAAAGCCAAGGCCATTTTAAAGGAATGCAAATGCTATGTTAAATAATCCAAATTTAGCTGTTTGCCCATGTCCTCTACGAGAATATCTTGCAGAGATTTGGTATACAGCCTGGTTATAATTACGGTTTTGCTACTTACTTGAGAGAACCCCCATGAAAAACGAGTGATCGTAGGCTAATGAAACTTTGCGGTAACATTTGTAAGGATATGCGGAAGAGAAATAACGATAAAACAGTTGAATGAAAGACAATTTAATTTCCACGTAAGAGGGCAACATTTCTTAGCGGCGTACCATGTTTACGTTCCAGGCTGCAAATGCTGCTCAGTGTGACGACGTATGCATCCACGACAGACTGGAACCGCGCTAGAGCCTTTTATACTGCTGCCCGAAACAATGTTGCATTATGGAATGTTCAGCTGTCGTGACACAGCTCGTGCACCGCTTGAAGATGGCACATAGCGTCCAGCATTCTCAGTCATGGCTACAGTAACCTCTTCAACAATTTATAGCGTAACTGGCTCTCGATCTCTCCCAGGAGCAATTTCCAAATCGCCAGATAAAAGCTTCCGAATCATGTTCAACCTCTCTGTATTCCTTTAATGTGTCGATACTCACGAAAAGCAGCAGCACTATTCCTGCAGTTTTGACAAAACTGGTTTATGAGTAATGCCCTGTCAGATCCACTTTGACTGCCTGCAATTGTAATGCTTACTGATGTTTCTGCTTCCCACTGCGTCGCATACCAGCACCTTACCAAGAGCAGCAGCAGTATTGCTGTAGTTTTGATAAAACAAGTTGACGAGTAAAGCTATGTTCACGCCATCCAGATGCAAAAAATGATTCAAATGGCTCTGAGCCCTGTGGGACTTAATTTCTAAGGTCATCAGTCGCCTAGAACTTAGAACTAATTAAACCTAACTAACCTAAGGACATCACACACATCCATGCCCGAGGCAGGATTCGAACCTGCGACCGTAGCTGTCGCGCGGTTCCAGGCTGTAGCGCCATCCAGACGCACGTTGACTGTCTGCCACTGTAATGCACACTGATGCTTCTGCTTAACCAGTACGTCGCCATATCAGTATCGGTGCCTAACAGCAAGTCATGACACGAACACAAATAAGAACGCAAATCCTGCAGCACACAGTCTGAACATTTCTATAAATTTATTCCCGTACGGTAAACAGGTATTTGTCTACAGTGGCTCAAGTAGTGATTTTTTAGTTATAACCATCCTGTATTTCCCAAATGTGAGAACTACGCCTCCGATTTTCATTGGAACTGCGTAGAAGGCAGACAATATGCTGGGCAACTATGAGCACAATCTAAGCAGAGACAACTAAATGACATAAATACTTTGTAATTAATTATTTTATTTACTTACTCTACATTATAGCCTATTATCAAGAATTTGTCGGCCGGCCGGAGTGGCTGAGCGGTTCTAGGCGCTCCAGTCTGGAACCGCGCGACCGCTACGGTCGCAGGTTCGAATCCTGCCTCGGGCATGGATGTGTGTGATGTCCTTAGGTTAGTTAGGTTTAAGTAGTTCTAACTTCTAGGGGACTGATGACCTCAGATGTTAAGTCCCATACCTCAGAGCCATTTGAACCAAATATTTGTCAATAGTTCGTATTTTACCGACAGTTATATTTACACATACAGTTTAAGGAAAATTATACGATTAAAAATACAGAAAAGTTACTATTAATATTACCAACACTGTAGCTACCGCAAATACTACCACCAATTCCATTAATATTATTACATCTACGGATTATACCTTTATTATTATTATTATTATTATGTGCTATTAACACGAATCCGAAATGTAATTCCCATTTAATGCAGCGAATATTTCTCATGAAGAAACTTGGCTTCCGTTCAGAAGATAAAATAGACCGAGAAAAATACATACCTGGATCCAAAACGGCAGACCCAGCTAAAACGAAAAAACGCTAGGAGGGGAAGTTCTGGTTTATGGCTTATGATTGCCTCTGCTCAGCTATATTTTCAGTGACGATGTCGGTACACGACACCTGTTGTATTGTTGTTGATAGGACTGCTGAGCCTCCTGGGTCATGCAGATAACTCTGAGGTAAACTGCCAAAAGTTCTTCCGGGTGGTCGTTGATGCGGAAGCAGAACAGGTTCTGAACATGCAAATGACGGCCATTGTCGATGCTCCAGGCCATCGGCCTCTAATCTTCCAACGCCAATTTATGTGCTAGCACTGTTCGTTTTTTGGGAAGCGACCGGACGCAGAACACTGTGCTACCTTGGGTGGAGAATCAGCACGTGCTGAGCCAATAACCTCTGGAGAGTCATAGTACATTCCCTCGTTTGACTACGGAAGCATTTTTTTTTACATCTTTCTGTTTTACATCTTAAGAATGAGGTGGCTAGAAAACATTACTACCTATTCGTTACCTGTGGGATATCATATTTGGAGTAAAACGTTAAATTTCACGAAGGGAATGTTGAAGTGTAAAAGTGCAGCGGCAGTGCCGCCGCAGGTGTTCAGGTTCGAATACTGACAAGGAAGGAAATTTTCATTGGTCGTGCCTCTTCAAAGAAACACTACTGAATGTTGCCTTAAGTAATTTGGGGAAACTGAGGTAAATCCAAATAAGAACGGTCCGATGGAGATTTGCACGTGGTCATCCAGAACACGATAATAGTGTCTTATCCATTGCGTGGCCACTCTCCGCAGATCAGCAGTCTGTATGCATTACGCTAGGCTGAAATCAAGGTCTCTCCGTACATTACCATAGATTGACTGTGTGTGACAGCATAAGTAGGCCGCCCATCTTCACATGATTGCATCATACGAAAGGCGTTCAAAAATTATGTAACACATCTTTTCTCGACGTATTTCCGTTAAAAGAATGCCGGATTTGTTGCAGAATATGGGGAATATTCCCGCGTCAGCCTCTGTAGTTTCATGAAGTTCAGATAGTGGTGGCGCAGTACGTAGCCTTCAAAATGGCGTCTGTAACGGAGGAGCGTTCCAAGCAGAGAACTGTCATTTAGTTTCTTTTGGCGGAAAACCACAGCGTCGCAGATATTCATGGGTGCTTGTAGAATGTCTACGGAGACCTGGCAGTGAACAAAAGCACGGTGAGTCGTTGCGGCAAGGCCTCTGTCATCATTGCAACGAGGTCGCGCAAACCTGTCCCATCTCCCGCTTGCTGGCCGGCTGCACACAGCTGGAACTCCTACAGTTTTGGAGCGTGTGGACACTCTCATCGAAGTGATCTGCGGATCGCAATCAAACACGTCGCTGCTCACGTAGACATCTCTGTTGGTAGAGCTGGCACAGTCGTCCACCAGTTAGAGTACGCATAGTTTGTGCTTGCTGGGGTCCTCACTGCCAAACAGAAGACCATTAAGAGCAACGAAGGATCATCTGTGCGGGATAGGCCCAACGAGGCTGATCGTAACTATTTTTTGTCGAACATAGTCACAGGCGATGAAACATGGGTACATCAGTTCGAACCGGAAACAAAACGGCAAGCCATGGAGTGGTGCCACACCACCTCTCCTCCAAAAAAAAGCTCACAGCCGCATCCTCAGCCTGTTTAGTCATCGATGGTCTTCTGGGACTCTGAAGGGGTTATTCTCTTTGATTTCCTCCCTCATGGTGCAATGATCAACTCTGAAGTATACTGCGCTACCCTCGGGGAACTGAGGAAACGACTTCAGCGTGTTCGTCGTCACAAACATGACAACGCAAGGTCTCACACAACTCTTTCTCATTCACCTTCAGTCCGGATCTCGCCCAGTCCGACTTCCATCTGCTTGTTCCAATGAAGGATTCGCTATGGGGGAAGCAGTAAGTGTATAACAGGGAAGTTATTGATTCAGCAAGACGGTGGCTCCGATGTTGACCAGTAGAGTGGTATCATGCGGGCATACAGCCCTACCCCTAAGGTGGCGTCGCATTGAACGAAGATGAAAAATAGGGTTTTGTAGCCAGAAGAGTGGGGAATAATATGGTGTATTGGAATCACAAATAAAACCAACCTACTTTCAGAAAAAAAATGTGTTGCACTACTTATTGAACGCCCCTCGTACATGAACAGCTGCAGGTGTATACACGCTGATGCGCTAAAACATTATGATCACTGTCCTCCGCGAGATAGAATGCTGCCTGTTGGCGTTGCGGGGACGGAACGCGCTAAGGACAGTACGCTGTGTTCAAAAAGCCTCTCCGCAGTGCCGTATGATTGTTAGCCACGCGTGCCGTATGATTGTTCGCCTGCCTGGGTTTTTCAACGAAACAATAAACGCACACGATACTACAGTGATATTCTGTACTCATTCATAGGAGAACTTGTGTTAAGTGAAATAATGAACGGTTATTTTCAACAAGATGGGCAACCGTGCATACAGCTCGCGTTTCAGTGTCACTGCTTGCTGATGTTTTTGGTGATCGATCGCATAGTTTCACTGGGACTTTGGCCTCCACGATCGCCTGGCCAACACCACCTGACTTCTTCTTCTGGGGTGCAGCGAAAGCAACTGGCTATAAAAACCGTCCAAAATCCATCGATTAATTGGAAACTGCAATATCCACTTTTACTGCTTCTATTACAGAAGAAATGCTACAGCTTGTGTTTGGAAATATGATTAGACGAATTGAATTGTGTATTCAACAACGGGGGGGGGGGGGGGGGGGGGGGGACACCTTCAACATTTAATGTGAAAATTTGTAAGTAAAAATGAATATTCAATAAATTAATAACTTGTATTTCACTGAGCTTCAGCCGGCAGCGATGGCCGAGTGGTTGAAGTCGCTTCAGTCAGGAACGGCGCCACTGCTACGGTCGCAAGTTCGAATCCTGCCTCGGGCGTGGATGTGTGTGATGTCATTAGGTTGTAAGTAGTTCTAAGGTCTAGGGCAGTGATTCCCAACAGGTGGTCCGCGGACCACCAGGGGTCCGCGAGCTATGCCAGAGGGGTCCACAAGGTGCTATTAGAATAAAAATATATATTAAATATATTTCGTGTAACAGATTTTTTGTTTTGGCCGCTTCCTGCATGAGCAGAGCTTTAGCGAACGCTAACTGCTGCGTCTAGCGTCTTCCTTCAGTTCCTACTCAATTTTCATTCTTTTAACGAGTTTTTTATACTAAACACCCAGATTTGAGGACAAAGATTTTGAGCAATAATCAGAAATTTAACAATAACAATGATGGCTAAATTGAAAAAGTTTTATGCTCAATATTTTGTTAATAATGAATATGTCAATGTTTTTTCTAAGTACCAAAAATAGAAAACGTATAAAAAGACTCCTAATTTGGCTTTTTAGGTACTTGGTACTGTGATATGACAAGGTACCAATCATGCTCGATGAGGGGGTCATCGAGAAAATTTTATTGGGAACCCCTGTTCTAGGGGACTGATGACCTCAGATGTTAAGTCCCATAGTGCACACAGCCGTTTTCACTGAGCTTCATTTCGGTATATTCACTGTGGTACACGGCACGCGTGGCTAACAACCATACGGCACTGCGGAAAGACTTTTTGAACACCCATATAATAGCCGAGTAGCGGCGAATGGGGAACCGACGATACGGATTGCAGTTGGAGACTTATGTGCCGGCGTCACGAAAACAGCATCTCAGGAATGGAAAAGCTGGTTGTACTCGTGCCACAGTCTTGAGGAGGGCCGTGAAACGACAAGCAGGTGACGAGATGCTGGACGTCCACGTAACATCATAGAACGCGGAGGCTGCAGGCTTGTCTGCTGCGTGAAGCAGGGTCTGGCAGATTTGACCAAACAGGGCTTATGGCAGGCAGAAGTGTTACGGGACACACCGTTCAGAGCACATTTCACATGATATCTTGCGAACCATGGATGAAGGGTATCAGACGGATGCCATATTCCTTGACTTCCGGAAAGCGTTTGACTCGGTGCCCCACTGCAGGCTCCTAACTAAGGTACGAGCATATGGGATTGGTTCCCAAATATGTGAGTGGCTGGAAGACTTCTTAAGTAATAGAATCCACTACGTTGTCCTCGATGGTGAATGTTCATCGGAAGTGAGGGTATCATCTGGAGTGCCCCAGGGAAGTGTGGTAGGTCCGCTGGTGTTTTCTATCTACATAAATGATCTTTTGGATAGGGTGGATAGCAACGTGCGGCTGTTGCTCATGATGCTGTGGTGTACGGGAAGGTGTCGTCGTTGAGTGACTGTAGGAGGACACAAGATGACTTCGACAGGATTTGTGATTGGTGTAAACAATGGCAGCTAACTCTAAATATAGATAAATGTAAATTAATGCAGATGAATAGGAAAAATAATCCCGTAATGTTTGAATACTCCATTAGTATTGTAGCGCTTGACACAGTCACGTCGATTAAATATTTGGGCGTAACATTGCAGAGCGATATGAAGTGAGACAAGCATGTAATGGCAGTTGTGGGGAAGGCGGATAGTCGTCTTCGGTTCATTGGTAGAATTTTGGGAAGATGTGGTTCATCTGTAAAGGTGACCGCTTATAAAACACTAATATGACCTATTCTTGAGTACTGCTCGAGCATTTGTGATCCCTATCAGGTCGGATTGAGGGAGGACATAGAAGCAATTCAGAGGCGGGCTGCTAGATTTGTTACTGGTACGTTTGTTCATCACGCGAGTGTTACGGATATGCTTCAGGGACTCGGGTGGGAGTCTCTGGAGGAAAGGAGGCGTTCTTTTCGTGAATCGCTACTGAGGAAATTTAGAGAACCAGCATTTGAGGCTGACTGCAGTACAATTTTACTGTCGCCAACTTATATTTTGCGGAAAGACCACAAAGATAAGAGAGATTAGGGCTCGTAAGAAGGCATATAGGTAGTCATTTTCCCTCGTTCTGTTTGGGAGTGGAAGAGGGAGAGAAGATGCTAGTTGTGGTACGAGGTACCCTCCGCCACGCACCGTACGGTGGATTGCGGAGTATGTATGTAGATGTAGCTGTAGAACATGGAGTTCTTCAGTAGACAGCCCCTACGTGTTCTCGATTTCATCCAACGGCATCGTCTATTGTGACCACAGTGGGCACGGAATCGTCGAGATTGGACCATGAACGAATGGACGTGTGTCGCTTGGTCCGATGAATCACGTTTCTGGGTACACCAGGCCGATGATCGTGTCCAGATACACCGATGTCCAAGGGAACGACTCCTGGGAACATGCACCGTGCCACGGACGCAGACCTGATGGGACAGTATTATGTTATGGCGGACATTCACGGGATCTGTGGTAGTAAGCTAAGGCATCATGAGACCTGTGAACTACAAGACTATTATTGCGGACTACCTGCAGCACTGCAATGGAATCTTCCAGCAGGATTTCTGTCCGTGTCATAAGACCAGAACCGCGCAACAATGGATTGAGGATCGTAATAGTGAACTCAGGTTGACGTCTTGCGCACTAAATGTACTTGATGTGAACCCTATGGAACTGTTCTGCACCCACATATCAGAGGCCTATAACTGACAGGAATTGCGTGACCTCTGAGTAGATGCCTGGTACCACATACCTCCTCCGGACTTGCCACACCGGTGGCACGCAAAATCATTGCTGTCTTGTGCTCCAAATGTAGACCGACGCACTTAATGTTTTGCATCCTCAGTGAATACTCTGCAAATCTCTGTACAGTGCATAGCAGTATCTCGTACCAATATTAGCGACTCCCTCTCCTACTCCATTCACGCAAAGGGCAAGCTTAAATTGACCCTCAATATACGTCTGTAAGCCGCATAATCTATCTTATTCTCGTGATCCCAAAGGCAGACGCACTTTGGTGGCAGCATACTGGTAGTACATTGTTTCTCGAATAACTGATTTCTAATTCTACCCAGAGTGTTTCGTGAAAACTACGTCGTCTTTCTTCCAAGGATTCCCATTTCAGTTCCCCGAGCATGTTTGTTAAACTTCCATATTAGATTAGCCATTTGATCCGTAGTGAGGAGGTCCTCCAGGATGTGGAACATGTCAGAAAAACAACAGTACATGGCACTTATTTACAACTAAAACAAATAAGCTAATGTACCATTCCACAGGTCCCAAGTGGAATGAGTGTCAGTTTTTAATGAACACTATATGAAATAAAGAGTCATTTTACAAATACTAATGCACCGAATTTAAAATAAAAAAGTATTTTATTTAGTTATAAGGTAATAAACGTGTAATAAAACTACTATAATACTTACACACACACACACACACACACACACACACACACACACACACACACACATATATATATATATATATATATATATATATATATATATATATATGTGTGTGTATATATATATATATATATATATATATATATAATGAACACATTACTGCACTGAAATTGTGCAGAAGTTATATATATACAAATCAGTTGGTTTTACTGAGAAATTCATCAATGGAGTAGAAGGAGTTCGCCACCAATAAATCCTTTAGGATTCTCTTAAACTAAATTTCATAAACCATTTATAATGGATCAAATCAGATAAATTTCATTGGTTGTTAAGCTTTTATGGCTGCTGGCAAGTTATTGAAAATGTGTGTTCCTGAATAATGCACACTTTTTTGTACAAGACTAAGTGACTTTAAATCCTTGTGAAGATTATTCTTATTTCTAGTATTGATTCCATAAATTGAGCTGTTGGTTTGAAAAAGTGATATTTTTAATGACAAATTTCATTAAGGAATAAATATATTGGGAAGCAGTAGTCCCTAGTCCCTAGTTCCCTAAACAGGCTTCTGCAGGATGTTCTTGAGTTCACACCACATATAACTCTTACTGCACGTTTTTGTGCCTGGAAAACTTTAGCTTGGCTCAATGAATTGGCCCAAAAAATAATCCTATATGACATTATGAAATGAAAGTAAGCATAGTATGCCAGCTTTTTCATTTTTATATCCCCTATGTCTGACACAATTCGCATTGCAAATAGAGATTTGTTAAGACGCTTCAGCAGTTCTGTGGTGTGCTCTTCCCAGTTGAATTTATTATCAAGCTGTAATACCAAGAATTTAACACTGTCCACTTCTTCTATCTGCTTGTCATCATATGTCAGGCATATACTCGTGGGACACCCTTTACAAGTTCTGAACTGCATGTAGTGTGTTTTTTCGAAGTTTAATGACAAAGAATTGGCACACAAATATTTTATTAGCTGATGTTTCTAAGAATACTCTTTATTTGCTGTTTATTGCAATGTTTGTATAATCGGCAAACAAAACGAACTTGGCATCTGGTAATGTTACTGATGAAAGGTCATTGATATACACAAGAAAAAGGGCTCCAAAATGGAACCTTGTGGAACCCCACATGTAATTAGTTCCCAGTTGGATGATGCCTGATAGCTTGATACATGTCTCTTTCCTAATAACACCCTTTGTTTCCTGCCAGAGATATAAGATTTGAACCATTTTGCAGCATTTCCTGTTACACTATAATATTCTAATTTATTTAAAAGGATATTGTGATATATATGGGCCATACCGTCCTGTTAACATCCTAGCAGCGCGTCTCTAAAATGCTCTCGATGTCTAGTGTCATGCCTATTCGATAAGGATTCTATGGTGGTTAACGGAACCTCACTTTTTTACTCTGTCATAAAGGAAAAGACTACCTCATACTGTTGTAAATTTTTCATTATAAATCTCGAAGCTGTTGTTCCTGTTTATCATGACACTTTCGTAAAAGTGTTTTAGATGCAGAAACCCTGCGTTACGTAAGGCTGAATTTCTCTCCTGCACCCGGAGCAAGTGCACTTGATTCGTATCTTTAGAGAGTGGATGCCCGGGTCGTATTTTTTTAGAAGGTCGTCGCATTTCTTAATCAGAGAGCTGCTCACAGTAAGAGTTTGTATACCGTTATGAGTCTTGCATAACTACCGGACCGCCATCGTTAAATCCATTAAATGGCCATCATCCACATAGCGGGCAGTATACCGAGCGAAAGGAGAAAGCGTGAGCAGAGGAGGGTACGTGTGCCCGCAGAGCAATCTCACCAATGACATCTCACCTTTCAAGTTTTCGTGCGTCGCAATACGTGAACGGTCAGTTGCAGACAGTCCCAGGGCGTGAAATTAAACGTGCGCAGCTGTCCCTACAAATGAGACAAAACCATTCCGCTGCGTTAATTGGTTACCGGCATGAAACCAACCTAATGAGGAGCTACGATAATTCAGCGGTAAAGCTGGCCTGGGCGATCGTGATCTTAATTATTTCTGGGTTTCACGTCACGTCGGTATGTTTGTCAATCATGGCAGAATCATGGTTCGGATTCCAGGCCAACTGTTTCGATTCAATTTCATCCTCCATTCATTAGAACACTGCAAGCATTGGCACTTTAATTTTTATACGTTGGCGTAGGTCGTTTTCTGTCCCTATTCTTTTGGGACTGTTTTATTAAAGTCATTATCATCAGTAGATGATTAAAGTGCTCTGGAGTATTCTGGTATGTATGTATAATGCATTTGATAATTGGTTTCGAAATTCCTCAAGGCACAGAGACTGGATATAATCTGCTGTCTTTTCTATCTCATAACTTTTGTTTTACGTATTCTTCTAACTATTCTGTTTTTGGTACCCCATGAAACCGGACTAAAAGGACTATTTCGTGTTATTTTCAACAGATTTGCAATGTTCTTACCAAATGAACATTACAGACATACTTATTTGACACATTTTTTTGTTTTAATGACTGAAATTTTGTGTGGTTATGAAAATTATTAACTCAAATAAAAAAAAACAATTTTTTGCCAGAATGAATATAAATGTTTGATAGATAATACTAACAGTTTTCTCAAACAATTAGGATCTCTATTCAAATAAACTACAGACAAGTCAGCACATTCTTCGGGAGAAAATAAATCTAATCAACTCACTTATGACGTAATTCTGCACCCTACAGTAAAAACCAAATTAGCGAGTCAGCTAAGGATAACCGTGTGTGAACAGTAAAGTGGGTTTATCAGGAGATAATCACGACCGCCTTCGTAGCGGAGTGATGAGCAATTATTTGCATGTAGCTATCATTATAAATTGCAAAATTTTTGTATCATCAGTTAGTGTTGCAGATATTTCATACGATATGTGATTATTAACGGAATATGTTTCCGTAAACTTAATTGCTGCTTCTTTGGTTTTTTAATTGCTTAAAGATGAACAGTGACTAAGCACACTGAAGAGCCAAAGAAATTGGCACATCTGCTTAATATCATGTAGAGCCCAGCGAGAACGCAGAAGTGCCGCAACACGACGTGGCATGGACTCGATTATTGTCTGAAGTAGTGTTGGAGGGAATTGACACCATTAATCGTGCAGGGCTGTTCAAAATTCCGTAAGAGTACGAGGGGGCGGAGATCTCTTCTGAACAGCACGTTTCAAGGCATCTCTGGTATGCTCAATAATGTTCATGTCTGGGGAGTTTGGTGGCCAGCGGAAGTGTTTAAACTTAGAAGAGTGTTCCTGGAGCCACTCAGTAGCAATTTTGGACGTGAGGGATGTCGCATTGTGCTGCCGGAATTGCCCAAGTCCGTCTGAATGCACAATGGACGTAAATGGATGCAGGTGATGAGACAGGATGCTTACGTACGTGTCACCTGTCAGAGTCGTACCTAGACGTATCAGGGGTTCCATATAGCTCCAACTGCACACGCCCCACACCATTACTGAGCCGTCACCAGCTTGAACAGTCCCATTCTGACACGTAAGTCCATGGATTCATGAGGTTGCCTCCATACCCGTACACATCCATCCGCTTTATACAATTTGAAATGAGACTCGTCCGACCAGGCAACATGTTTCTATTCATCAACAGTCCAGTGTCGGAGTTGACGTACCCAGGCGAGGCGTAAAGCTTTGTGTCGTGCATTCATCAAGATTACACGAGTGGGCATTCGGCTCCGAAAGCCCACATCGAAGATGTTTCGTTGAATGGTTCGAACGCTGACTCTTCATGGCCCAGCATTGAAATATGCAGTAATTTGCAGAAGGGTTGCACTTCTATCACGTTGAACGGTTCTCTTCAGTCGGCGTTGGTCCCGTTCTTGCAGGCTCTTTTTCCGGCCGCAGCGATGTCGGATATTGATGTTTAGCCGGATTCATGATATTCGCGGGTCAGTCGTGAAATGGTCATGCAGGAAAATCCCCACTCATCGCTACCTTGGAGATCCTGTGTCCCGTCGCTCGTGTGCAGGCTATAACACCACGTTGAAACTCACTTAAATCTTGATAACCTGCCATTGTAGCAGCGGTAACCGATCTAACAATTGCGCCAGACTCTTGTCTTACATTGGCGTTGCCGAGCGCAGTGCCGTATCGTCCATGTCTACATATCTCTGCATGCCTATAACAGTTTCTTTGGTGCTTCGGTGTAATAATGCTTTTAACCCAAGTTTATGAATGAGTCAGTTGGTTGGTGTGAGATGAAACTATTTGTACCACGAATATTTATGTGAAATTACGGGAACCTATGTTGCTATATTTGAGATCTCTGTAGGTCAAGTTATATGAATTTCTCATAGAAACCGTCATACAACGCTCTGTCACTTTGTGAGAGCAAAATGTCAAGGATACATGGGATCTTTATCTTGTGTACGAAAAATATATTCAAATGCCAGAGACAATATTAGATGGTTCCAAAATGTTACTTTTATTTATGTTTTTACTTAATACACTCCGTATAATTCGCTAAATGGTTGGTGAACGAGCACACGAGTATTCTGCCAAGTGCTCACCTATAGAGGATTAATGTTGGGTGTGTTGATTATTGGAATTGTTTAGATTGCAAAGAAATCCTGATAATAGTATGAAGGCTTTCACCAGAAGATAAATCCTGATAATACCATATAGTTCTCTTTTTGATGCAAATACGCGCTAATGCTTCTTATACGGCATCTAGACTTATACTAAAGAAAGTAGCTGTTATGATCGTCTTGACGTTGAAACTCTTCTGTCCGTGTTTGCTTACAAATCGTTTATTTTTGAGAGGGTCCGCTTTGAGCAAAACAATTTTTATGTTTCCCTTTATTTCCCAGACAGGTTTCCTCGAAGTTTCAACATCATCAGTTGGCTTTTATTATCTTGTTACCACATGCTGTGGTTTTCCTGGATTTTTATGTTTTTGATTGCAGTTGTTTCCTTTCACAGTTTGTCATTTTTATCTGGTTTCCCCATTATCATGAAGGCCTGCACTAAATAACTTTCTCTATCACTGTTTACTGTTGTTTTGTGAACAGTGACTGTGAAAGTTACTTAGTGCAGGTCTTCACAATGAAGGTAATGGGGAAAATCGATAAAATTATCAACTTTCTGATGATAATAATAGTAGAGTCAGAAAGAAAAAAAACTGATAGGTATACAAAATACTTTCTGGTACGGCGAGTACCGGGGAAGGATAATTTAAGGAGAATACACCAGCTAAGAACATTCGGAAATGAGGAAGATCTGGCTGGAAAGAAGGAATTAAAGGTGCAACGAGTACGTCAGAAACAATGGTGGTCATTATTGTTACTTCAGTAGCCACGTCATTACTGCCTTTTGAAACAGTAGATGATGTTCAGTTCTCTAATATAATGAGGGAGATTATTCCAGAGTCAGGTTTCTGCTACTGAAAAGTCCTTCGAGAAAGTACCTGCGTGATGAAGTGGGACAGAAAGTATTTTGCTCTGATGGGAACGGATGTTTCTGTCATGCTGTTCTGACAAGAGTATTGAGGTTAAGGACAGATATGCGGGACAATGTCCGTTGATAAGGCAATAAAGGAGAGAGAGTGTACTGAAACCTCTGCGTTCTTCTGCACGCAGCCAGGCAAGCTGTGCGTATGGTGGTAAAATACAATCCAAGAGTCGAACATCATAGATACAACGAGCACAGGCAGTGATAACAGGTTCCAAGCGCCGTGAACTTTTCTGAGAAATACCTTGCTAGATAACATTGCTGTAATCAATAACTGCAAGTACAAGTGTTTGTACAAGTTCCATTTTCAATTCCATTTTGCAGGGCATGAGGAGATGCTGATGCCTTCTTGCACATTGTAATTACGTGCTCAGTCGAATTTAGATTTTCGTCTATTATTACTCCTAGACTATCTGCTGATGGAGAGAAGTTGGTATTTGTCCCATTTAGTATTAAAGATTGCAGGAATTCTTGATATTTAGGGCTAATGAGTCTAGAATGACCAACCAGCACCAGTTTGTTTTTGAATAGGTTGAACTGTAACACTATACTCTGTGCCCATTTTGATAGTGCACACAGGTCAGTACTGAAATCCTCGACAGCTCTCTTCAGGCTTATTGGTTTTTCACTTGGATACGACAGTCTGAGCTAGTTCACAAGAAAAAGTATTTGTTGAATCCGTGTTGGTTATTCGTCAACAAATCGTTTTCTTCGACGTGATTCATAATGCTCCAAAATCCTTTTGCAGGTCGACGTTAGTGATATCGATCTCTAATTCAGCGGATTATTCATATTTCCTTTCTTGGACATTAGTGTGACTTGTGCAACTTTCCAGTCTTTGGGTACGAATATTTCGACGAGCGAGCAGTTGTACATGATCGCTATGTATGGAGCTATTGTATGAGCATACTCCTAAAGTCTGGACCGGAGGACTTGACTTTATAAGTGATTTGCGCTGTTTCACTGCATCTAGAGTATCTACTTTTAAGTCTGTTGGCAGTTGTTCTTGATTCGAATTCTGGAAACTTTACTTCGTCTTCGGTGGTGAAGGAATTTCATTTCCTCCCTTCTTTTAAAGTGCGGCGTTCTACATCTCAGCTCTCCGACTTCGCAAATGAGATGTCTTCTAGCTGGAGTAAGACACGTCTTTTAGGGTTATCAGTCTTATGATTGGTCTGATGCGGAAAGTGCTATGTCTTCTCCTGTGTCGATCTCTTCATCACAATGTAACGATTACAGTCAACATACTCAGTTCCCCTACAGTTTTTGCCCACTGCGGCATCTTCTGGTACCATGCGAGTTACTCCCTGATGTCTTTAAAAACGTCCTGTCGTCCTAACATTTCTATTTCATACGTTCCTTTCCTCTTCTGCTGACACCATCATTTCTAATCATGTCAATCAGTTTTTAGCGGCCTTCTGAAACACCATATCCCACGACATGCACGGTTCATGGTTGACTTCCATACAATACTGTTTTCCAGACGTGCAGTACATTCTTTCTCAAGCAATGTCCTACGTTGATACTTTGGACTTCATTTGTCGATCAATGCTTTCTTCGCCTGTGCTGGTCTGCATTTCATACCCTCCTTACTTCGCCTTGCGTTATTTTGCTCGCAAGGTAATGTAATTTCTTCAGTTCATCTATTATTCAAGCGCTGCTTAATTAGCACGCGACAAAAAGTTAGTCATCCTTGAGAAGCATCGTGCTGATCCCGTGTTAACACGCTCTAGCGTTGATAATGGCCTCAATATGGCGAGAAAGAAAGTTTCCAAGTTTCTGCAGGTATACTGTGTTCAGCTGAAATAACTTATTGGTCCTTAGTTTCCGTAGAGCTATCGAATTGCGGGAATGTTTATTGCTATTCACCCACCGTTCCAAATAATACTAGATCTTTTCTATGGGATTAAGGTCGGGTAATTTAGCCGTCCAGTCGAGGTGAGAGAGTGTTACGTGTTCTTCAACCTAGGAATGTGTATCTGGAGACATTTGAACACGACTGCTGTCATCCTTGTAGACGGGAGTCTACAGAGTATACTCATCATGAAGATACAGAAGAAAGGGCAACGCGTGGTCACTGATAATGTTTAAATAAACCTGCTTCAGGTTGAGTGTAACTTGAATGATTGGGTACGAACGATACTTTCAAAAGATCACAGAATGACTGGCATGAACTACACCTTCCACATACTGCTTGTTAAACGTCTCACTAGTGGACTAGTCTCCTTTTATTATTTGAAAAGATACGTGAATCACACTCTACTCCTCCAGTTAACTACGATCCAGTTTCTGTGTTGTTTGCATCTTTAAAGACGTGGAGTTTTGATGTCCCTCTGTGAGCAATGGCCCTTAGCAATGTTCCTGACTCGAAATTTTCGCTGTGTGCAGTTCCCTTCAAAATAGTTGTTTGGAAACTGGTTGAGCTTTGAAAGCACCAATTCTTGTCGGGTTTGAAACCGATTGTCATCGGCAACACGTTGCAACGGCGCGGTTTTAAATTGTCCGTCCTACAGTAAATGTCCGCTCACCTTTCGGTGATTTCTTCTTCTGCAGTCCTGTCCACACCCCCTACCTGTTAGAAAATAAGTAATGTTCGTCGGCTAGAGAAAGCTACAGCGGAAACAAGTCGCACTACACATCCCTACAAGTTACATAAAATATTTTCTTATATCAGGTTAACTGAGCGACAAATTGAAAGGTAGTTTGCGAGTGGAAACTTCGATAAATTATCACTTGTTCGATACAAAAACATTGCCAAGCCCGTCCTAATCGTAAGTTACAGTTTCGACATTCATACGCAGTAAGTCACTCGAAGCAGCCAGCTTATGGTATCGAACCAAAACTTAAATCAGAAAAAATTGCAAAACGGATTATCTCTGACAGAATGCTCCATCTAATACGAGTATTATCCAAATAAATGTCTCTGAACGTTCAGTCTCGGTCCACACTTGCACAATACGTCACGCGGTTTTTAGTTAATATAAAAGTCACAGTTTACATATAAAAATCTGAAATTTGGGCGTGCATCTTCCTCTCACGTTCGAGGTCACTTTGCGGCACTTGAAGATCAAGTTTAACTCATTATTCTGCGAAATTGTCACATCTGTTCAGAGATCCTAATGTACGTGTCCGAACATTATGATGGCTGAGCACCCACGTAATCTAGTCTTCCCAAAGCAATCCTCTTAGCCCACAAAATAAGCGGGAACGTACCGTCCTCTCATTGGCTGATGTGGGTCATAGCCAATCCGATATTATACTAGGTTTTTTTACCTTTGACCCGTCACAAGCTGATAGTTTTTATCAACAATTTATTAAATGAACAAATTTAGAATATCCACAATCATCAACGTATACTCTCTCTTTAAATACAAATATGATCGTAAAATGTTTGTTTCCCCAGTCGCTTAAACTGACTAGCTGCACCTTACAAATTTCCCCTGAAACTAGGATTCATTCGGTACAGATACAGTTCTCACGCTAACTTATATTCAGTTGACACAATAATATTAATTTAGTACATTACTTTCCATTCCCACCATTATTCACCCCAATAATTAAATTTATTATGTTAACAATAATTAACAGAAGATTTGATATTCACAAAAGATAGCCTTTCTTTTCTAAAATATACTGGTTGAACTACGTATGGTTTAAATCCGTCTGAAACTACTTAAAACTGCTGCTGGATCAGAAGCACATCTGTCATGCTGGAACCATGACTCACGTGTGAAGTTGTCTGCTCTCTGCTGGCCAATTTACACAGGCGCGATCCAAGGCGCTGTTCCTCCGCAAGACAGTCTTTGGTTAGTGTTCGTTGGGTATTTTTACTAACACTGTTCTTATACCATGTTAGACGCCTACAAGTGGTATACCATTCCATGTAGGCACTGTGCCAGTTGTCCGCAAATTTCGAATCTGCTGCTGGTTCTGTAGTCAGAGAGAAGAGCGTACCCCGCCATCTACCAAAAACTGACGTACGCATATAGGAACAACATCTACATCTACATTTATTCTCCGCAAGCCACCCAACGGTGTGTGGCGGAGGGCACTTTACATGCCATTGTCATTACCTCCTTTTCCTGTTCCAGTCGCGTATGGTTCGCGGGAAGAACGACTGTCTGAAAGCCTCCGTGCGCGCTCGAATCTCTCTAATTTTACATTCGTGATCTCCTCGGGAGGTATAAGTAGGGGGAAGCAATATATTAGATACCTCATCCAGAAACGCACCCTCTCGAAACCTGGCGAGCAAGCTACACCGCGATGCAGAGCGCCTCTCTTGTAGAGTCTGCCAATTGAGTTTGTTAAACATCTCCGTAACGCTATTACGGTTACCAAATAACCCTGTGACGAAACGCGCCGCTCTTCTTTGGATCTTCTCTATCTCCTCCGTCAACCCGATCTGGTACGGATCCCACACTGATGAGCAATACTCAAGTATAGGTCGAACGAGTGTTTTGTAAGCCACCTCCTTTGTTGATGGACTACATTTTCTAAGGACGCTCCCAATGAATCTCAACCTGGTACCCGCCTTACCAACAATTAATTTTATATGATAATTCCACTTCAGATCGTTCCGCACGCATACTCCCAGATATTTTACAGAAGTAAGATTGTTCCGCTATCATATACTCATACAATAAAGGATCCTTCTTTCTTGTGAGTGGAAACGTGTAAAAGGGTCCTGGTGTGTGTGTGTGTGTGTGTGTGTGTGTGTGTGTGTGTGTGTAATGGGGCTTGTCCAGTATACTGCGGACTGGAGACAGTGGTCATGAGTTTCTGAAAAGAGCCAGTTCTTGGAGGCGGTTTGCAACTTTCTTTGGAGGGTAGCAACTGAAACTTGGTGTGGTAGCAATTAATGTTTATACTGTAGATGCTGAGAGTGGCCAGTGTGTGAAAAGAGGAACGTTTCGGCCATATTATATTGACTGAATGATTTATTGATACTGCAGCCAGAGTAAGATATTGTTGTACTTATTGTGGTTGACGTCTTAAGAAGTATGGTGCATTTGGTGTATTCTCCGGCTACAAATTACATGTTATTGAACTGCTATTATACTCTACTTTCCGTAAGTGAAGTCGATGTCTTGAATTCTGTATCGAAAAACGGTTGCTGACTGCAGTCGTTCGAAGTTTAATGTACCCATACTACCGGTAATGAGATGTATTAGAGACTTGGTGTACGATGCAACATGTTATTAGGTTTTTTTTTGGTTTTCTCTCCGTGTCGTGTATTAAACCACAGGAGTGATTTGTGCATAATTTATTTTGCAAACACATTATGATTGGAAGGTTATTACGCACTTCTCAATTTACCGAATGTATTTGCCCTTGGCGACGTTGTACGCTGCATGTGCAGTTGTGTGGCATTAACGGTTTGAGGATCGTTTTGACATTAGTGACCCTCCACGTTCAGGAAGCCCCTCGGGGTTTTATGAAGATCGTTTAAACGCATTAATACACAGTGATTCATGTCACTCTACTTTAGAACTGGTAAACGTTATGCACTCTGATCATTTCACCATCGTGCGACATTTGCATGCAATGGGAAAGATTCAAAGATAGAGTGTATGGGTACCGCATGCTCTAAGCCAAAATCACAGAAATCAGTGAGTGGCCAAATGTGCATCTCTGCTTGCTAGTCATCAATTGGCTCGTGAACAACACCAACCATTCCCATCCTGTAGCGTTAGTGGTGACGACAAATGGTGTCTGTACGCTAACATAACGAAAAGAAGGGAATGGTCGAGCAGAAACAAGGCAGCAACTCCCTAAACGAAGGCCTGCGCGCATCCAACGAAGATAATGTTATGCGTCTGGTGGAAGAGTGACAGTGTGTTGTGCTACGAACTGTTCAACAATGGTTCAAATGGCTCTGAGCACTATGGGACTTAACTTCTAAGGTCATCAGTCTCCTAGAACTTAGGACTACTTAAACCTAACTAACCTATGGACATCACACACATCCATGCCCGAGACAGGATTCGATCCTGCGACCGTAGCGGTCGCGCGGTTCCAGACTGTAGCGCCTAGAACCGCTCGGCCACCACGGCCGGCTACGAACTGTTTTACCGAGGTTTAACAATCACTCCTGACATTTATGGTCAACAACTGAGACGTCTTCCAAACGTAGTCCAAGAACAACGACCAGGAGTATTACGTGCAGTGATGCTACATCACGATAACTGGTTATTTAACAAAATATTACAAAACCTCCCTGACGAATTTTTAAGTAGAGTTAGTTGTATTGTAGTTTGTAAACTATCATATTAAGTGGGCGTGCTAAATGTTAGTGCACACAGGAGACATCAGCTGTGTAGACTAAAAGCTGTCTTCTGTGAGACTTAATGTAAATAACAAATTTATATTACCGCTGCACGAAATTAATACTTGTTTATTTTCTGATTTGCATCTACATGTTAATCTGCCTTGCCTTTCTTAGAAATTGATTACTGAACGGAACAGAACAAGGAGACTGAATGGTATTGAAGTTTTGATCAACGTCTTTGGCATTGCACCATGGATGGCAGTGGTCAGAATTTGTTCGTATTTATGTAGAGGCCACAGTGGAGATGTCGGAGATGTCTCTCAGTTTTTGAACTATTTGATATTCTACAAGAATTTGAATTTCTAAAGATTTTAATAACTGTACATAACAAGATATTTTACAGAACTGGTGATTATTGTGCTAAATGTCGAAAATAGTACATGTTAGCTGACATTAGGATTAAATGATCCTGTGTTTTAACAACTGTTTCTTGTTTGTTAGTTGACTTTAGTTGCGCAGATGTTAAGACTTCTGGGTGTTGTTTACGTGTTAAATTATTGCATTGTGTCTTAAGAATATATTTATCAAAATTGCCTTCAGGTTAATGCCGTTTGTGTATTTTGAAATGAATGTTTAATGAAAAGTGCAACGTCTACGTAAATTCGCCTAGTCCATCACGCCGTTTCTCCCTAGTAAGATTGTGGTATAGTGATATTGCCCTTTCCTGTCCACCCCAAGGGGGAAGGGGGGGGGGAGGAGAGAGGATAAGTGAGAATCAACACTTTGGAAAGTCCGCGTTGATAAACCAACACACCAGGCAACTGCATTCACGGTGAGTTCGCGGGCACATCCGAACGTAATATCTCCTTTCTGCCGCTTAGTCACGACTGCACGTCGACACGTCCTACTGTGCTGACTCCACTGAACCGACTGGAACATACACATCACTTCATTGCGATTCTTACTTCCGCAGTGAAGGGTCACACGACCGTCTGGTACCAGTTCGTCACCATTTAGAGCGCACCAAGACGACCAGCGTGCTCGTTTAAGCGGATGATTAACATTTCTGGTTAGTTTATTTTGTGTTTCTTTGGTTAATCCTGAATCAATATTCTGTGTTCGTTAGACTCTCTCTCTCTCTCTCTCTCTCTTTCACATGGCATAATAATGTCGCTAGCATCTCTTATCACCAGGAGATTGTATTAGGTTGGTGCATAAGTTCGTAGCGTTTTTTCGTAATTTTAATAAACACAACAGATACACGTAACGCCTTGAGTACTTACAACAGTCTCTCAACGGTGGATTAACTTTTCGATTGAGCGGCTGTAGAAATCACGTGGTTTTCAGACGAAGAACTCATCGAGCCATGATCGGAGCGCATTTTTGTCCCAGAAGGGAGTTCCTTGAAGTTTGTTCGACAGAGAGCGTAATAGATGAAAATCTGTGGGCTCAAGATCGGGTGGATAAAGTGGGTGAGGAATGAATTCCCAACCCCAGTATAGCGTTTTTTGTCAGTCTAAAAGAATGCGGACGGGCGTTATCGTGATGTAGCATCACTTCACGTAGCCTTTCTGATCGTTGTTCTTGAACTACGACTGCAAGACGTCTCAGTTGTTGACCATAAATGTAAGGAGTGATGGTTAAACCTCGGGAAAACAGTTCGTAGTACAACACACTGTCACTGTTCCTCCAGAAGCATAACATTATCTTCTTTGGATGCGCGCAGGCCGTCGTTTAGGGAGTTGCTGTATTGTTTCTGCTCGACCGTTCCCTTCTTTTCCTTCTGTTAGCATAAAGACACCATTTATCGTCACCATTAACGATACAGGGTGGGAAGGGTCGGTGTTGTTCACGAGCCAATTGATGACAAACAAGCAGAGATGCACATATGGTCACCCATTGATTTCTGTGATTTTGGCTTAGAGCATGCGGTACCCATATACTCGACCTTTAAACCTTGCTCATTGCATGCAAATGTCGCACGATGGTGAAATGATCAGAGTTCATAACGTTTGCCAGTTCTAAAGTAGAGTGACATGAATCACCGTGTATAAATGCGTTTAAACGATCTTCATCAAACCTCGACGGTCTTCCTGAACGTGGAGGGTCACTAATGTCGAAACGATCCTCCTTAAAAAGAATCATTTTCTTGGCGTTCTCTGTTTAATGGCATTATCCTTGTAGACATTGGAAATGCTGCTGGCTCCCTCCGATGCTGTCTCTCCACTACTGAACTGAAAGAAGAGAAAATGTCGGAAATGTTCAGATTTCTCCACTTGGCACCCCATTTTCTAGCGTCCACAGCTCCACGAACTATTGCCCATTGACAAAATGACAATATGTACACTCGAATAGTAACAGTGAAGTACAAAGAAAAATTGACAATCGATAAATAGACCCATAGCAATGAGGATAGCAACGTGCAAAACAGAAACGCTACGAAGTTATACTCCGACCTAACATTATCGTTTAAATTGTGTTCGAGCAACAATCACATGTGGGTTTGCTGAGCTTTGATGAACAAATTGATTTAGCGCAGTTTCTAGATTTCCCACGGATGCGGACTTGATAAATATGGGGCAGCACCCCCCTTTATAGGCAGCGCAATGCTGGCGAGCTGCCGCGGAGGTCAGGGGGTGGGGAGATGTTCCGCAGACGAGGAGCGCCGGCCTCGAGGTTGCTTTCGCCGTGTCGACACAGGCCGGCTGTCGACCTCGGGGCCTCCCTGGCCGTGACCGAGCCGGGGCCACGACGGCACACATTCAGCCGGCCGCTGCCCGTGCGGTTCTCGCCTCACATTTCAGAGCGGCTGACTCGTGGCAGCTATCGCGTCGGACCCGTACACCAGGCAGGAGTTCATCGGTCTAGTGCCCGAGAGGACGATCGTCTGTGCAGAATTATACAGCTACGTCATGCAGCTGTCAGTACCTGCGAAAGACATAATGGTGAACACTGAAACTCGACCAAAATGAAGGTGGCAAGTAACAAAGGTCAAATTTGCATAATTTGAACTACATGCTTCAATAATCTTCTAGCCTGCGTAGCTCTCTCTCCACCGCAACCGTTAAAGTAGTTCAACCCGCTACAATAGTGACACAAGAGTGCACTTATACTGGAGCACAGTCGTTAACGCAGGCCAGCTTGGGTTCCCGAAGCCTGACGAGTTCCGTGAGACCTTCCAGCCCGCTGCACCTGACAGCAGGTTGCGCTATCAATCCAACATGACTAGCCAGGTATATGTTTGGGTATTGCAGTTTCACGACAGTTCATTTATCAGAACGGTTGGAACAGTAAAACGAACAAACCAAACCTAAAGGAACTTGACAGAGTGATCAAAAAGTCAGTATAAATATGAAAACTTAATAAACCACGGAATAATGTAGATAGAGAGTTAAAATTTGACACACATGCTTGGATGACATGGGGTTTTATTAGAACACAAAAAAAACGAAGTTCACAAAATGTCCGACAGATGGCGCTGGACAGCAGCAAAACTGCTACCGTGACGGGCGAGAGGTACGCCGATATGTTACAGAATCGCATCATCCCCAGCCTGGCTGATAAACACCTGCTGGAACGTACGATGTTTATGCAGGATGGCGCTCCATCCCATATTGCTAGACGCGTGAAAGATCTCTTGCGCGCGTCGTTTGGTGGTGATCGTGTGCTCAGCCGCCACTTTCGTCATGCTTGGCCTCCCACGTCCCGAGACCTCAGTCCGTACCATTATTGGCTTTGGGGTTACCTGAAGTCACAAGTATGTCGTGATCGACCGACATCTCTAGGGATGCTGAAAGACAACATCCGACGCCAATGCCTCACCATAACTTCGGACATGCCCCTGGTAGCTGAGTGGTCAGCGTGACAGACTGTCAATCCAAAGGGCCCGGGTTCGATTCCCGGCAGGGTCGGAGATTTTCTCCGCTCAGGGACTGGGTGTTGTGTTGTCCTAATCATCATCATTTCATCCCCATCGACGCGCAGGTCGCCGAAGTGGCGTCAAATCAAAAGACCTGCACCAGGCGAACGGTCTACCCGACGGGAGGCCCTAGCCACACGACATTTCATTTACTTCGGACATGCTTTACAGAGCTGTTCACAACATTATTCAACTACAGTTACGGTTGAGGAATGATGGTGGACATATTGAGCATTTCCTGTAAAGAACATCATCTTTGCTTTGTCTTACTTTGGTATTCTAATTATTGCTATTGTGATCAGATGAAGCGCTATCTGTCGAACATTTATGAACGTCTGTATTTTTATGGCTCTAATAAAACCCCATGTCATTCCAAGCATGTGTGTCAATTTGTACCTCTCTACCTACATTATTCCGTCATTTATTCAGTTTTCAAATTTATAATGACTTTTTGATCACCATGTATATCTTTGGCCTAGCGGTTCTAGGCGCTTCAGTCCGGAACCGCGCTGCTGCTACGGTCACAGGTTCGAATCCTGCCTCCGGCATGTATGTGTGTGATGTCTTAGGTTAGTTAGGTTTAAATAGTTCTAAGTTCTAGGGGACTGATGACCGCAGATGTCAAGTCCCATAGTGCTTAGAGCCATTTAAACCATTTGAATATATATCATTCACAAAACAGAGCCCAAGTCCTGCGAGAGAAAAGTTTAAGTTTTTATATAAGGTAGCTTCAAATAAATCGGTAGGTATCCCGCAATGGAGATTGTATAAAAAGTTACTAAGCACTCATTCAGGAACCTAGAGTATGTTACGACATGCCTGTCAATTTGATCAGCAGTTTACTCACTTCATAAATATTTCAAGAGGACAATGACGTAGTGGCTGACAAGCGTGTGGATATATGTGCTAAGAACTTGAGGCCATTTCCGGTGTACAGGCTTTCTAAATTTACGGAAAAAGTTGACTGAAATAGGAAAAAATATGGCTCAGTGGCTGGTGGTATACAACGAAGAGCGAACAAAGCGTAGTATGAAAGAAAAGCTTCTGCTTTCAGGCATGTACTTTTTAGATTAGCATAATATAAAAAACGAACTTCGCGTTTGTTACAAAGCATTTGGGTAATTTTCAATGAACGACGCAGGTAAATTATACTGAATTCATCAAACCCGCAATACCCATCTTAGAAAAAGTAACTAAATTGGTATAACTAGAGTTATATTTGGATGAAAGACACTAATGTTACAGAAACTACACTTCCAAAACATTACTTTAGTTGGCCTTATAGTCTGATAGACATCATCAGCTTCTTAGGTCAGAGGATCTCAACTGTCAGAGAACATTTGCTCACTACAGGAAACATGTGTTAGAGATGACCTGATGCTGATTCGAATTGAGAGTAACAAGTACTAGTCGAAAAATTGTGAAATGGCAGAGAAAACCCTTCATACTGAAATAAATAAATAAGTTAGAAATACGCCGAAAAAGAAAAAAAAAACAAAATCCACCATTTTTTGACACCAATGACCCAAAATGCGGAGGACCTGAATTCGAGTTCCGATACTGCCAGAGACTTTGCTTGATGGGAGGCCTGGTACGAGGTGCACTCAACGTCGTGATGCCAGTTGAGAAGCTACTGGACCCAATAGTAGCGGCTCCAGATCACAAAAACTGACAGCGGCCAGGAGAGCTGTGTGGTGTCTCCACGCTCCTCCATACCGCATCCAACGACGCCGTTGGCTCTAAAGTGCATGCTTTAAAAGCTGTGGGGACGTGTTCATCTTCGCTACTGTGAAACATCTCTTCTGTTAAACAAGAACTTCTAGCTCTTAAGGTATGCTTTTGTGAGCCCATGTTTACTAGACTTTTTTCTTGTTTTGGTCCATACTACTTCCTTCCAAAATACGGAAAACAAAGAGCTTCCATTAGAAGAGATTTGTTTCACAGTCTCGAAGATGAACAAGTACCCATAACGCTTAAGGTATGCATTTTAGAGCCCATGTTTAATAAACTTTTTTGCTTAAAGTGATCGTTTCTGTGACATTCCAGAATACTGACCATTCCTCCTGGGAGATCCTGTATTTACTTCCTCGTGAAGCTCGCAATAATAACGCACGGCAGTTCAAGGAACAATACCGTTGACTTTGTGCAGGAAACGGTGCACAATGTTGCCACGAAAATGTTTTGTCACTTACCCAAACGTATTAAATCTCTGACAAACAATGAAGCTGAAATTGAAAACAAACTGAAAATATTTCTCTTTGACAGTTGTTTCAATTACATAGAGGAATTTCTATTTATGAAATGCGTAAATCGTGGTGTCCAGGAATTAATAATTCACAACAGTATTTTGTAAATGGCCAGCATGTAGTTATATTAACATATGAACGTGCAAAATAAATGTAAAATGACTCATTACACATCCTTACGATTAATTACATGAATGATTTGTGGAACATAAAGCTAAGAAACTAACTTCATTTCGATAGGCAATCGTAACAGCTCAGTCACAACACTGCATACAGAAGCACAAAACATTTTATCATCCACAACTGACAGCTTTTGATACATGGTACACCACATTTGGGGAAGAAAGTTGCAAGTAAGCTATGTTCACACTTTATAAAGAGAATTGTTAGAGATTCGCCACATTGTTATCACACGAAGTCATGAGTTCAAGGATTTCACCCTTCTGCGTTCCTGGAAACGTTTGAAAGAAAATGTCACGTGATGAGGAAACAACGAACAGCTTAGATATTGGAGAAAGTCCATGAAATGTCACGTCTTTGATATCTCTCTTAAATATCCGTCATTTTACTGAACAATAATTTATGGGAACATTTTAGGTTAGGCTTCATGCTGTCTGTCTATGTGTGTGTGTGTGTGTGTGTGTGTGTGTGTGTGTGTGTGTGTGTGTGTTTTTTAAACCGGGGACCTAGAAACGACAAAGAGACTTCGTCGCGCCGTAGCCCTCAGTGATTCACAATCCCACAACAGGCCACAGCAGTCCACCCACCTCACCGCCGCCCCACACCGAACCCAGAGTTATTGAATCGTGACAGTTGTGAAAATGAATGGAAAGTACAGTTTACTGTAACAATTCACAATTTATTATTTCTGTTGTGGATGTGATGTAATCACGTCCAAAAAAGGAGGCTGTAACTAATGAAAGACATAGGCAAAGGTAACACAAAAGTCGTACATACAATACGTCCATGCCTTATTAACTGGCATAGATCCATCTGAAGGGTTTGTAACTCTCGGAAACGTAGTGGAAATAAAAATTTATTTATTTATTTATTTTTTTTGTTGTTCCGTGGGACCAAATTAAGGAGAAGTCTCCATGGTCTTGGCACGAGTCAATACATGAAATTATAACACGATATTAGAAACGGATAAAATGAAATATATAAAAACATATTCAGGTGACAAGTCGTAAGTTTAAATGAAGAAAATCAACAATGTAACACTGGAATTTGCTTAATTTTTTAGCTCTTCCAGGAGCTCCTCGACAGAATAGAAGGAGTGAGCCATGAGGAAACTCTTCAGTTTAGACATAAAAGAGTTTGGGCTACTGCTAAGATTTTTGAGTTCTTGTGGTGGCTTATTGAAAATGGATGCAGCAGAATACTGCACTCCTTTCTGCACAAGAGTCAAGGAAGTGCATTCTACATGCAGATTTGATTTCTGCCTAGTATTAACTGAGTGAAAGCTGCTAACTCTTGGGAATAGGCTAATATTGCTAACAACAAACGACATTAAAGAAAATGTATACTGTGAGGGCAATGTCACAATTCCCAGATTTTTGAATAGGGGTCGACAAGACGTTCTCGAACCTACATCACATATAGCTCGAACAGCCCGTTTTTGAGCCAAAAATACCCTTTTTGAATCAGAAGAATTACCCCAAAAAATAATACCATACGACATAAGCGTATGAAAATATGCGAAGTAGACTACTTTTCGTGTTGAAATGTCACTTATTTCAGATACTGTTCTAATGGTAAATAAAGCAGCATTTAGCTTCTGAACAAGATCCTGGACATGGGCTTTCCACAACAGCTTACTATCTATCCGAACGCCTAGGAACTTGAACTGTTCCGTCTCGCTTATAATATGCCTATTCTGTCTGATCAAAATATCGGTTCTTGTTGAGTTGTGAGTTAGAAACTGTAAAAAGTGAGTCTTACTGTGATTAAGCATCAAATTATTTTCCACAAGCCACGAACTTATTTCATGAACTACATTATTTATTACTGTTTCAATATTACACACAAGATACTTCATTATCAAGCTGGTGTCATCAGCAAACAGAAATATTTTTGAATCACCTGTAATACTAGAAGGCATATCATTTATATAAATAAGAAACAGCAGTGGCCCCAGCAGCGACCCTTGGGGAACGCCCCACTTAACAGTGCCCGATTGGGACTGAACATCACTACCACTCTCAATACTGCGGAGAATTATTCTCTACTTTCTGTTCTTAAAGTAAGAGGCGAACCAATTGTATGTTACTCCCCTTACTCCATAATGGTCCAACTTCTGCAGTAATATTTTGTAGTCAACACAGTCAAAAGCCTTCGTTAAATCAAAGAAAACACCTAGCGTTCGCAAGTTTTTATTTAATCCGTCCAAAACCTCACAGAGAAAAGAGAATATAGCATTTTCAGTTGTTAAACCATTTCTAAAACCAAACTGAACATTTGATAGCAAATTATGTGAATTTAAATGCTGCAGTAACCTTGTATATACAACCTTCTCGATAACTTTAGCAAACACCGATGGCAAAGAAATAGGTCTAACATTGTCAACATTATCAATGTCTCCCTTTTTATAAAGTGGCTTCACTACCGAGTACTTTAATAGGTCAGAAAACCGACCACTCCCAAAGGAAAAGTTACAGATATGGCTGAGAACTGGTCTAACATACATAGAACAATACTTCAGTATTCTGCTAGATACCCCGTCATATCCATGAAAGTTCTTGGTCTTTAGTTATTTAATTATTAACTCAATCTCCCTCTTGTCAGTATCATGGAGGAGCATTTCAGGTAACAGTCTCGGAACACTTTTTTCTAAGAGCGCTATATGATTCCCGGTTGGGACTAGGTTTCTATTCAGTTCACCTGCTACATTCAGAAAGTGATTATTAAATACTGTACATATATGCGACTTATCAGTAACACGGACATTCACACTACGCACTGATTCTATATCCTCGACCTGTCTCTGTAGACCAGCAACTTCCTTTACGACTGACCAAATGGTTTTAATTTTATCCTGAGACTTAGCTATTCTATCTGCATGCCACATACTTTTTGCCTTCCGAATAACATTTTTAAGCACCTTACAATACTGTTTGTAATGGACTGCTGCATTTAGATTTTGACTGTTTCTAACGTTTTCATATAATTGCCACTTTGTTCTACAAGATATTCTTATCCCTCTGGTCAGCCACCCATGCTGCCTGTTTGTGCTAGTACCCTGTTTTGAACGTTCTAACGGAAAGAAACTTTCAAAGAGCATGAGAAAAGTCTTGAGAAAAGCATTATATTTATCGTCTACTGTATCAGCGCTATAAACATCTTGCCACTCTTGTCCCTTTATAAGGTTTACAAAGGTCTCTACAGCAACTGGATCAGCTTTCCTGAACAGCTGATGAATATATTTAACACGTGTTGCAGCACAAAAATCTTTTTAAAGTTAAAATGTGTGCATCATGATCTGAAAGGCCATTCACCTTTTTGCTAACAGAATGCCCTTCTAGTAATGAGGAATGAACAAAAATGTTGTCTATGGTTGTTCTATTGTTCCCTTGCACTCTCGTTGGAAAGAATACGGTTTGCATAAGATCATATGAATTAAAGAGGTCTACCAGCATCCTCTTCCTTGCACAATCACTTATACAATTAATACTGAAGTCACCAAATATAACTAACTTTTTGTATTTCCTATAAAGTGAACCAAGAACCTCCTCTAGCTTTAACAAAAATGTTGTGAAATCGGAGTCTGGGGATCTATAAATAACAACAGTTAGAAGTTTAGCTCCGTTAAATTTAACCACGTGTGTGTGTCACGTTTAGGTAATTTGTAGTTGAAGTTGATTTAGAATGATTCATTGCTCGAAAAAGTGAGAGAAAAGTGGAGTTCTTACAAGCGGGCTTCGCTGGTCGAAGCGCGAGCAGCTTTCTCGGACACGGGCCACGCTGGGACGGCTCGTTAACATGGCAGCGCGGTTCTTTGTGTGTAGCCCGCTAACTCGCAGCAAAACTTCACAAGGCGAGGCAGGCCACGGCGCCGTGAGAAGTGGGTCTCGCTCCGCCGACGTCTTAAGTGTGTGACGCGATGCGAAGCGCGATACCATTACAACAAAATATCCAGTTTACGGTCTCTTAGCGGTGTCCGGCCCTTCACAGCACTGAAACCTTCTCATTAAGCCTTTACTGTTTCCTTCTCTGCCAAGAATGTACGAAATAGTTTTCTCGCGGCACACGACGAATAAAATTATTAAGGGACCACATGCCTACCATCATAAGTTCCATACCGTATCAGAGTAAAGTCGAAAACATGCATCTGATACAACGTGGAAACTTGTAACACACCAAAGCGCATCTTGGATGTACATCTACTACCAGAAGCGGTAGGCTATATAAATCTACCTGCATGTACAGTTGAACTACGTAAGCCATCTTATGGCGTGTAGCGAATGGTGCGAGGAAACAGCGGCTATTGCAGTCCTCCGTCAGCTGCAAGTTCTCTCATATTACTGTTACTGCTATTTCGTCCGGTTTATGTCGAAAAGAATAGTGCAGACTTTCTCGTAGTAACCAAGTGGGAGCAAATACCGGAGAGGTATGCTGTGGTGACCACGTGCGCTGAGGCTCGCTTTTCGTACGTCGGGAGGTGGCATATTGGTTTTAGCTGAATTAGTCGTATTAGGAACGGCCTCGCAAAGAATCCCAGGAAATTCAAGGCGCCTGTTAGCACTTTATACTGATGTGTCAGTAGCATCTGTCTCACAGAACTGTGCACATACCAAAACTGAAGCATTACAAATTAACGCTACGGCGTCGACGAACCAATACTGGTACTGTGTTCAACATCTTCAGTGCAACTGGCTATAGCAGTCTGTGCATAACTGACACATTGAGCCTAGCTTTAATGGGTATCTCCAGAAGGAGGTCCACAAGGAAGTTCTAACCGAACAACGTAAAAAGAAGGGCAATGGTTAATATTTAATATCTAGTAAGTGAATGAGATTGAGGGAGACAAATAATTTTAGTCAGTAGACCATGTAAGCAGCAGGGTGTATTGGTACTACCTACATTGCAAAAGGGGAATGGCTGTTTCCTCTTCAAGAAGCAGTTCTTCGCGCGAGTGTGGTGTTTATAGCCACGTGTTGTCCTTAACCCGAATTTCGTAAGTATCACGCAAGTTCCTTGTACAGCCTCGCCAACATACTGCTGTACTACAAGGAATCTGAATATTCCAACAGGAGGTAAATGCAACTGACCCATTCTCAGTAAGGAATTACCCTGTAGACCTGTCCTCTTGCCATTGTAATTCAGCATATGGTTAACCGTTGTAACGGATGTACCATAGGTAGGATGGATGTACTAAGGAAATCTTAGTGTCATTTCGAAACATCAGGTGTCAGGATTGCAAACTACACTAATTAGCCAAAACTACATGACCAATGCCCAGTGCTTGACTGAACCCGTCTCGTGGCGTCACAGGAGAAGAGCAAAGACGAATGGTGAACCATTCTGGCGACGATACAGGCCGCAAATGGAAAAATACACTGACATAGCTACTTCGGAAAAGGGCAGACTGTTATGAGCCAGTGGCTGGGTGTGAGCAGCTCGGAAAGGGTGACGCTGGCTGGTTGTACTCGTGCTACCGTCGTGAGCGTCAATTGAAAGTGGTTGATACACAGCGAAACCACGAGCGGGTGACGAGGTGTTGGACGTGCGCGCCTGTACGTCTACGCGACATCGCACAACGCAGCTCTGTAATGCAGGATGGACGGCGATCTGTGGCAGATCTCACGATAGAGTACAATGTTGGTGCAGGCACAAGTCTTTAGGTCCACACTGTTCAGTGTACGTTGTTGAACGTGGCTCTCCGCAGCATACGACACATAGATTTTCCCATGTTGACCCAACGCGACATCGTCAGTTACGATTGCAGTAGGCACGGGATCATCGAGATTGAACTGGGCGCCAGTTCCAGGCCCTGAACTACTGACCAGTAATTGTGGTAATTGCCTGACCCGTACGTAGGCATCTGGCGTCACGTGCCTCCGAAAAATTACCAAGGACTCGTGGAATCCATGCCAGGCAAAATCGCTGCTGTATTGCTTTCGAAAGCTGAATCAATACTGTATTAAGCAGGTCATTATAATGTTTTGGTTAATCAGTGCATTTCTCTCAAATACTTGAATAAATTATAAGAAACTCTGTTTTGTTAAGAGGTGGCATCAGTATGACCAATTTTATCTCCACATTCCAAGTCAATTTCGATACAGTTCACGACGCCAGGTGCAGTTAGACTCAAATTGTCTCAGTGTTATATTCGATATAACACTCATACTACATCAGCAGCATTGTCTTTTTCTCTAACGTTACGGGAACGGCTCTGCAGGAGCCTGGTTCATAATGCTTTGTCCATCCACAGTTATTCTTCATATACACTCCTGGAAATTGAAATAAGAACACCGTGAATTCATTGTCCCAGGAAGGGGAAACTTTATTGACACATTCCTGGGGTCAGATACATCACATGATCACACTGACAGAACCACAGGCACATAGACACAGGCAACAGAGCATGCACAATGTCGGCACTAGTACAGTGTATATCCACCTTTCGCAGCAATGCAGGCTGCTATTCTCCCATGGAGACGATCGTAGAGATGCTGGATGTAGTCCTGTGGAACGGCTTGCCATGCCATTTCCACCTGGCGCCTCAGTTGGACCAGCGTTCGTGCTGGACGTGCAGACCGCGTGAGACGACGCTTCATCCAGTCCCAAACATGCTCAATGGGGGACAGATCTGGAGATCTTGCTGGCCAGGGTAGTTGACTTACACCTTCTAGAGCACGTTGGGTGGCACGGGATACATGCGGACGTGCATTGTCCTGTTGGAACAGCAAGTTCCCTTGCCGGTCTAGGAATGGTAGAACGATGGGTTCGATGACGGTTTGGATGTACCGTGCACTATTCAGTGTCCCCTCGACGATCACCAGTGGTGTACGGCCAGTGTAGGAGATCGCTCCCCACACCATGATGCCGGGTGTTGGCCCTGTGTGCCTCGGTCGTATGCAGTCCTGATTGTGGCGCTCACCTGCACGGCGCCAAACACGCATACGACCATCATTGGCACCAAGGCAGAAGCGACTCTCATCGCTGAAGACGACACGTCTCCATTCGTCCCTCCATTCACGCCTGTCGCGACACCACTGGAGGCGGGCTGCACGATGTTGGGGCGTGAGCGGAAGACGGCCTAACGGTGTGCGGGACCGTAGCCCAGCTTCATGGAGACGGTTGCGAATGGTCCTCGCCGATACCCCAGGAGCAACAGTGTCCCTAATTTGCTGGGAAGTGGCGGTGCGGTCCCGTACGGCACTGCGTAGGATCCTACGGTCTTGGCGTGCATCCGTGCGTCGCTGCGGTCCGGTCCCAGGTCGACGGGCACGTGCACCTTCCGCCGACCACTGGCGACAACATCGATGTACTGTGGAGACCTCACGCCCCACGTGTTGAGCAATTCGGCGGTACGTCCACCCGGCCTCCCGCATGCCCACTATACGCCCTCGCTCAAAGTCCGTCAACTGCACATACGGTTCACGTCCACGCTGTCGCGGCATGCTACCAGTGTTAAAGACTGCGATGGAGCTCCGTATGCCACGGCAAACTCGCTGACACTGACGGCGGCGGTGCACAAATGCTGCGCAGCTAGCGCCATTCGACGGCCAACACCGCGGTTCCTGGTGTGTCCGCTGTGCCGTGCGTGTGATCATCGCTTGTACAGCCCTCTCGCAGTGTCCGGAGCAAGTATGGTGGGTCTGACACACCGGTGTCAATGTGTTCTTTTTTCCATTTCCAGGAGTGTATTTAGCCCTGGGCGTAGTCTCAGATTTTTCAAGATCAACTTCCCCTAGCCAAGACTAAGTCTTCCTCTTGGTCTCATCCCAGGAACATTTTGGTCAGTGTTAACTCGAGGGATTCTGTGGGGAACCAACGTCTGCATAGTACTAGGCTGTAACACTTTAATGGTTTTACTTAAAGGATCTCCATCAGGCGTCGTTTCAGTTCCAGCTGATTTTATTTATTTTTGACATGTTCGGTCAGGAATGAAGAAATTTAATTACTGTTATCTTTGCTGATTATCTAATTATTGCTGGCTCCAAACCATACGTCAGAATAAATTTGAAATATTTTTTTAGATATTTGCTATAGTACACGGTAGAAACATGGAAGTTTTTTTTCTGTTGGAAATATCTTGATGTTTAGTGTTATTCAAAAATACAACTCTACCAAGTAGGCCTACTGTAAGTTGTCCACAACCTCTACCTTTTCGTTTCCATTTCTTAGATAGACTGTGACAGAATTTACGTACTTTTAGATTTTCAACGGTAAGAGGAGAACAAGTGACCTTTCACCTAGAGAAGTTGATATTGCAAGAATCTGATTACCAGAGTAACAATGTTCACTGACGAAAATATTTGATTTTTTAAAAAACCAGTAAAGCTTCTATGTCAGTCATTAAATAACTGACATAACTCTCATACTCGACAAAGATGTCGGCAAAAGAGAAAAATCCAAGAACTGAATGCAGACTCACAAATTGTTAAAGGTTATAACTTCAGAACGTTCTCAGCATTAAAATTTTTCTAAGATCTATACACATTTCCTTCGAGAGACCACTAAAAATGGAGTGAATTACAGCATCCATTCAGACAACCGTCTAAAAGCTATTTCCGTGTTATTACAGGTTTGCTTTTAAGAAGAGTCCATGTTCTCCATATGTGAATGAAGGGAGCTGTACGTTTGTAGAGCAACAGATGACAATTTTTCTGTCATGTTCAGCTCAAACTATGAAGCATCAAGCTTGTGTTATGGTGTGCAGCATTACTTCTTGTCTTGGAACAGATAGTTTCTATTTTATTTAAAGTCAGTGAAACAAAATCAATATAAACATGTTCCAGAAAGAACCTTAAATGAGTCGTTTGCTGACAATTTTGTGTACGCTGGAGCACCATGTCATAGAGCCTAGTCAATCATACAACTCTTGGCTGAAAACTCTGAAAACTGTGTAAAAACTTCTGCATGACCTAGAAACATCCCAAAAATAAATGCATTTGAGAATCTGTGGTTAGTTGTGAAGCAAAAATTAATGAAAACCACCTTTAGGGCCAAACGAACGAGACGCTTGTAGAACAGTAGCATTATGATGAAGAAATTGAACATATTTGCCCGGAAGAAAGCACACCAAAGAAAATGAATTGTTAAGAAATGTGAAAAACACGCACACAAATCACTGATGCAACAAACGCGTTTCTTTTACGCTATGATTCTGGTTGTCTAGCAATTTTCAAATGTGTATATTTGAGTGACATCTTTGAAAAGTTAAATATCTCATTGCAGTGGCACAACAAGAACACTTTAAAATTAATCGAGAGCTATGGAAAAGAGTGAAGGTGATGTCAATAATTGTTTTCCGTTGTTCTACCAGTTTGTAATCTCCAATAAATCTGACTGTTTGCAATATAAACTCTGTGTTTCAAGATAATCTATGATAGCTTTTGAAATGGCTTTTGAAATATTCAGAAAAATGCTTTTAAGTCCATAATATCGACATATGCATGGATTCAATATCCATTTAGAACCAAAACTTCAAATGACTTTACCTCTTGAGGAGAAGAAAATCTTATTCCGTTTTCCTGCGACAATACATTAGAAGCAAAATATGGCTGCATGGACTTCATGACGTTTGAAAACAGTAAGAGCTAAACATCTGCTGCTCAGCATCAAAGATCGACGAACTTTAAATCCATTTTTAGCATCCTGTTTGTACAAATCAGGTGTTTAGTTGTTTTAATTAAGAGTAAATGTCTTGGGAAAGCCGAAGTGGAATAGAAAATGATGGTACCTGTATCCAGCTACATTCCGAGATTCTAATTGAATACAGTATGAGTTAGTTATACAGTTTTAATTAGTTCCTTGAAATTTGAGATTTACGTAACTGCTGCTTTGTTTGTTTGTTTGTAGGCATATGGTTGCAGTCCTCGTAATCATAGTGTATAAATATCAATGGAGAGAACATTCGGATATCCAACATCTCCAGCAGCTCAAGTCACGTGATTTTGGTACGGCGCATTTTAGCCCGTATAGCACTTATCGTATTTTGAGTGTTAACACTGCGCTACAACAGATCGATCACCTTCAGGAGTACCTTGAAACTTTGTATACTCATTTTACAAACCTCTTAACAGTTTGATACTAGGAACTGAAGTTGGCATAAATGTGAACAGCAATGAGATTGTGCTTTGTCACCACAGTATCATAGCTCATATTCCATTTTATTTTTGCCGGCCGGAGTGGCCGTGCGGTTCGAGGCGCTACAGTCTGGAACCGCGTGACCGCTACGGTCGCAGGTTCGAATCCTGTCTCGGGCATGGATGTGTGTGATGTCCTTAGGTTAGTTAGGTTAAAGTATTTCTAAGTTCTAGGGGACTGATGACCTCAGATGTTAAGTCCCATAGTGCTCAGAACCATTTGAACCAACCATTATATTTTCATTTTATTGGTAGCGGGATAAGAATTGACAGCCAACAATATATTTTTGTTTTCTCTTGCACTTATTTATATTGTCGAATGTCTGTTCGAATTAATTACGTTAGAATGACACTGTAGACGGCGCCGAAGTGTCATGAAGAAACGATGATCTGAAACTTATTTACTCCTCCTTTATTTACTCCTCTGATTTTTACAGACAAGTAAAATACCTATAATATTTTTCGCCATCTCATCAGAAAAGTAAAACCATACGCTACATACAATAAAATAGAAAATACAGGGCTCGAATTTTGGTGTAATAAAAGAAGTGACAGTTAACAATACTTTTTAGGTTATTTACTGCATTGATTGTATGCCCCGATAGCTAAGAGGTAAGCGTGACGGACTGTCATACCAAGGGGCCTGGGTTCGATTCCCGGCTGGGTCGGAGATTTCCTCCGCTCAGGGACTGGGTGTTATATTGTCCTAATCATCATCTTCATCTCAGCCCCCTCGACACGCAAGTCGCCGAAGTGGCGTCAACTCAAAAGACTTCCACCAGGCAACCGGCCTACCGACTGGAGGCCCTAGCCACACGGCATTTCGTTTCATTGTACTGATTCATACTGTCGAATCTGTTTTAATTAATTATGTTACAATGACTCTTTATAATAGTTTCTCATGCAGAAATACTTACGTACACACAGTGGTATGAGAACCTATATAAATTGAAAGAAATTAATCAGACAGTCATGTATGTATCTTATTTGCGTATAACAATAGCACCGGTATGTATACACTGACTGGCAGTTTACTCAAACACACTTGCACATTTATCTAGCGCTTTTCTCGTAAGCACATGGCCATAATATCGCAGAAATCATCCCTACAATGCAAGACTTTATGAAACCGTGTTTCGATATTTTTAACCATATATTAATGACACGCAAGTCACCGAAGTGGCGTCCACTAAAAAGACTTGCAATACGGCGGCCGAATCCCGAAGGGGATATCCCGGCTGATAAACGCCATACCATATATTAATGCCTTATATCCAGATGACATTGAAAGTTATACATTTGTTGCACATATCCATGCAAAGTAACTGGTTCTCCTTTCACATATTTATCTTTACATCCTTAGCAACGACAGTACTGTAGCATAGCTGTTACCAAAACTCAAACGTGCAGAAAAGTCTATAAAACACGGCGAATACATGTAATACACGTAATACTAACGTTTCGCTATTACTGTAAATTGTAGACAAGCAGCGTCGTCCCAAAATTACGTGACTAGTCCGGTTTGACGTTGAGAAGATGCGCAGTAGCCTATGCTTGCTGCTTAGATATACGTACTCGATGCTCGTAATAGGCGAAATCCAGGCAACACATGACCATATCCCGCCACTACAAGAACCGAAAAGAAATGGCGCGGTCCACAAATAAAGTGGAGATGGTGGACTGCGCCACTTTTTTTTGGTCCCTCAATCGGTGTGGTACGGTACTGTGTAGCGGGGATTTCATTGTTTACCAGGACTGCAGACATGTGCCTGAAAATAAACAAAACAGCAGTTACGTATACTCTTATTTCCTAGGTGACAATAAAAATGAATGATTAACACACGTACACTTGTGAACGAACTGGAGGTGTTCACCATCACTTTATCATCCTTCACCGAGTCCCGTCAGACACAACCACTCCAGTCATGGAGATTTCAGATCGGACCTCACACCAACATATCGATTAACGCTTCCAAACATGACCGTGGTCAAGCGGAGAGGCTGAAGGCCAAACTGATATCAAGTGAAAGGTAGCAACGATATTCACTTTCTGCATAAGCAGTGGGCTTTACGTCCACACTGCGGACTGGGGTTGTAGTATCCAGAGAAATGAGAACTTAGCCAAGTTTGCACTTGGTGAGCGGCTACACCGGACCTTACTGGGTCACGACGTCTGCCTTTCACTACGGTCACTCAACCCGAGAGCTGGGCTGCAGAAGAAGCTCATGTGGCTGGCCTCTGTGGTCACCAGATACCCTTGATTGTGATCGAAAAGAAAGATGCTTTTAGCGGAGAAACAAGTTTTATACACATATTTCAACAGGCACATTTATTTCTGGAAATATGAAATTCAGCCTGCACGTTTAATAAATTTCATGAGTGTAGTTACACCGAGGAAATGTTACCGTTATTTTTCAAAGCAGGGATGTTGTCCTGGATGGAAGAACCAGGAGCGAAAGTAAGGAGAACAACAGTGAACAACACTGAACGACATTGTTCATGAACTTGTTCAGAGCGACCGTGTTGGTGCAGTGGTTCTGGTTTTGGACCCTCATACGGGAGAAACACGCTTCAAATTCCCATTCGACCTTCATAAATTTCATAATTTCACTTTAACAAATCGAAAGTTGAAGGCTTCGATTCAGTCACAGCCATTTGTCCCTCCTTTTTCTCCGATTGTGCTTGTACTCCTACTCCAGTTACCTTGCTGTTGATGAGACGTTAACGAAACTAACGTACCCTCTTAATAAGAACTACTAGATTGGTAAAAAAACGACAGATTTTATTCGAAAGAACATCAGCTCACACTACCACTAGTTTTCATAACAAACCTCGAAGAGCGGTGCCAATATGATGACCTGAGAAATCTAGTTGTCTTACGAAAGCTGAAAGGAAAATCCTGGAACATAACGATCATACACGGTCTTGGCAAAAATACCTTGCTTACTTCAAAAGGTAATTACAAACAAAGGTACAAAGATACATAGAAAATATTTGTAGTTGTGAACAACAAATATGATGTCATTTTACATTAGCTGGTTTTAAAAGCATGTCCGGTAAATGTTGTCCTTCATTGTTTACACATTGACGGAACCTTTCCCGGAAGTTGACAAGATGAAAGGGAATAACTTCTATGGTACCAGAGGAAGACGTAGAAGGTAAAAACTGTAGAGGAAGACAGAGATTGGAACACATCCAACAAATGATTGAGGACACTGGGTGCAGGTGGCACTGTGAGATGTAGAGGGTGGCAGAAAAGAGAAATTCGTGGCGTGCCGTACCAAACCAGTCAGAGGACTGGAAGTCATTTGGTTCGTGACACACAATTCATTTCCTTGGAAGCACCGAATTTAGGCCATATAAATGTGCCAAACCTGAAAACAAAGTGAACACCGTGTAATGGAAGCTAGAAAACGTGTGGTTTGAAATCAGATATTCTGATTGTGACTCACGTCCCAACTGGGGAAGTGTGCGTATTGAAAAACATGGCACTGTATCGCAGCTGTCGTCCCGTACCCACTGTCAGTGATGTTCGGCTTTATTGGTGGGTTGTCTGCTGGGCATCTTGGCTGGGAGTGACGGAGTTCGCGCACACCGTTGAAAGCACTGTCATCAGAAGGTAGAAAACCATTCCAAAGTATTTCTCCTAATTATCGTGGGAAATTCCGCATCTGATGTGTCTTAGTTGATGATGAATTTGGAGAGGTAACTAAACAGGAAATAAAAATTTTATTGGAGAAAATCTGGAAGTTGCACTTTGTCGGAGTTAGCGATCCTGGGTCACACACTGTTCATATTGATTGGGGAATATCGGCAGCGATGTAAATTGTGATCCCTAGTTAATTATTTCAGTGTCCCATGGATTATGTTAGATTTCTGTATGGTACGAAATGTGTGACCTGTTTTATACAGGTAGTATATCATTCCAGTATATATAATGTTACATGTTGATCAGCTGCCTGAATTCCTAGCATTTATACTTACAGTGAAGTTAAATTAATATTTAAATACATTTTTCTATAGAACAGAGGGGGCTCGTGAATTATATATGATTTTATAATTGATTTTAATGCTGATAACTATATATAACATGCTTAGAAGAGTCTAAGGTTTTTATGACGGCGCTTGTGGTTTTCAGCGTTGCAATATTTTGCGTGTCTAGACGAACTCCAGTGTCTGGTGTAATCCATCAAACGGACATATTTATTTTGCAATCAAAATTTACATTGGTTGTGTATTGTTAAAAAAACTGTAGGTAAGGCGTATTTTAAAATAAACAATAAGACACCAAGATTATATTGAATAACTGTGACTTAATACAACGTGCAAGTTTAAAAGCGTATTGGATTAAGCACTGAGACACTTTGTGGTCAGCTTGGCTCATTTCTCACTTTGGAATTTACATGCAAATTTTTTTAAAAAATAATCAGATATTCGGTTATTTCTATAAATGATTTGTGTTCCTGTGTTTTGTAATTAGAAAGTACAGGAGGTTGATGGAATAACATATACTTCATTTTTAATGTTCTTAATTCCGTTAAACTCAGCTGTAACGCAGTAAGATACTTCTTGGTGGTGGTAATGACGTAATGGGTTCTTCCATTACGTTAGAGAGCTATATAAATAAGGCTGATAATACCTTCGTTTCTCAGGGATGTCTGTTATTATTAGTACAACTTCTGTACGAGAATTACGAAGACAGGATGGAAATCTCTCGGGCTGGCGGTGAGAAACTGCACTTTTTTGGTAAAAGAAACATCTATTTTTTACCTAAAATGTAGTACCTCATAACGTTTTCACCATGTGCATCTCGTAGGTCAATACATTTCCTCCGATGTTTGTCCAGTGAGCAGATTACATGACTAAAGTGTGATTCTGCAAGGCTTGTGAGCTACCAATCTATAGTTACCAGTCTCTCCTGTGGACTCAAATCGTTTTCCTCCCGCAAATACGTTTAGAAGTCGATGTAGCTAGATTTATAATGATACTAAATCTGTTAAGAGATGTTCCAGCAACGAATACTTCAAACCCTTCTCATTTTACAGAGACATTACGTTCATGTATTGTAACCTTTATTATTTTTTAAATTTTATTTTGAAATTCAGCCTACATTTGCTCCAGATGACTTCAGCTATATTGTTTCCCCCTGCGAAGTAATCATTAAAACGAATCTCATTTACATCCGAAAAAACTGCCCATAACGTTACTGGAACTTAATATCAACTTCACCATCTGAATACGGTACTGGTTCGTTTGTGGGGTGAAACAGTAGATTCACGTCTCATGTACTCCAGCAAAACGCTGCATGAATTAGTTCCTTCTTACAACTATCCACAGATTCGTAAGACATTCGACAACACACTTTCTAAAATTAGCATTCAACATTGTAGTAATGCTCTATTGTTTACATAGTCTGCCATATTCGGTTATTTGTTGACGTAAGTCCAATACACACTCGATCACAACTCCGTAGACACCTGCTCCAATCGATGAATACTGATTATCTTTCGCTGAGTGAGTAGCTGTTTCAGTTTTATTTTCATTATATAAACTATTTTAATTAAATATTTTTCTAGAAGTTTGCAAATACAATCCATCATAATTTTTTTATATTTAGCAGAAATGCCGTATTTCGGTGCCTCATGCCTGTCCCTCTTCCGCTGATAACGAAGATCAGTTGTCCGACGGCATTTGTTTGGAAGCATAGGAAAAGATTGCTACAATATGGATACAACAGAGTACGTTCTCGTAAACCGCCAAGTCTTCCTATTTATACCGATCGTTGTGCTGTGCTCCTTGACGCATTACTACCACAGCTGTATCACGAAGCGTTAGAGATTATAAACGCAATGGAAATATCAATAGGAAAGATATCTCAGGAAGTGTATAACTCTTTGAGTCCAGGTTTGTGCAGATTAAAATATAATTTCATTCAGGCACAAGTAGGAAGTCTGGGTGAAGCTGCTTACGACCATGGAAGGGATAAGAAAAGAGTCTAACTCACGTCGCGGTCCTAAGTAACAGGTCAATATGAAAACGCAAGATTGAGATGCGGAACTGCTGGACTAGGCCTTTCAGTCGGGTGTCTCTTACAAGGAAATAAAGAAAGGCTTAAAAGTTGGATTGAGGTCTAGGATGAAAATGTATGAATGATAAAACTCGCTGGTGATATTGCTATTCTCTTTAAAAAGAAGGAAGAATGACGTGATCCGTTGAATGGAATAATCATCCTACGGACGACAGATCGTGGAGAGAGCGGAAGCCCACGGAAGACATTACTACTGAGCAGTAGCAAAAGTGGGATTAGCCACAGAATTAACGACTTATTGTGAAGAGATGTTGCTACCTTCCAAGGAAAATATATATATGGAAAAGCGCAAGACGAACGAACCAAAGAGCACCTAAGTAACTCAGGCAAGAAGAACATTCTTGCTCAAAGGATCGCTACTAGTACCAAATATAACCTTAACTTGAGCAACACATTTCGGAGAATGTACCCCTGGAACATAGCGTTGCATGGAAGTGAACCATGGATTGTGAGAATACCAAAAGAAAAATTGTAGCCTTCGCTTCGTAGAATGGTTTGATATGTAAGGTAGATCAGTGTGGAGAACTGGAAGTCCCTCCATCACTGCGTATCTGCGGCAGCCTACATTCACTTGGACCCACTTCACTGAATTCAAGCCCCTCCCTCCCTCCCTCCCTCTCTCTCTCTCTCTCTCTCTCTCTCTCTCTCTCTCTCTCTCTCTCTCTCTCTCTCTTCCCTTTTCGTCAACTTACGACATAAAATTATTTGTTTTTGCGATTCGATTCAGCACCTCATTCGATCTACGCATCTAATCGTCACCATTCTTCTGTAGCACGACGTTTCAAAAGAATCTACTCTTTTCTTGTCTAATTTCTCGCCTGAAATGTTTCGCTTCCGTATAAGGCTACACTCCAGATGAAACTTTTAAGGAAATACATTGCCGGAAAAAAATAGTATAACTGGAAAGACGTCGCCGATTTTGATCCTATGATGGCATATGTCATGTGGGGATAGCAGATCTACTGATAACGGTTCAACGTCGCCCGCAAAAGATAGCGTAGTGACATAGTTATCAGAGCCTTATCTGTGTCTACCCTTTAATGAGCATTCTCACATCTGTAGACGAGGTTCTCAACGTCCACGCGGCAAGACACCCACCAGAATCGTCGTATTGTAAGCGCAGTAGCGGCAGATCGTACAGAGACCACAGAACTTGTGAGCTCAATCGTGTCAATCCAAACTGTTGTGAACTGTGTTATTAGCAGTGAGACTACCGGCACACACACCTATAGTCAATCTTTCACTCACGCCGCACAGCATCAACGTCCACAGCTCGACTGATGCTGGTAGATGGAATGTCGTGCCCTGGTCTTCAGCAATGAAAGCAGATTCTGTCTGCTTGCAAGTGGCGATCATTTGTACTTACAACATAGACTTGGTGAGCGTTGTCTTGCAAAATGCATACGTGCAAGACACATTGGTCGCCGGCCTGTGTGGCCGAGCTGTTCTAGGCGCTTCAGTTTGGAACCGCGCGACCGCTATGGCCGCAGGTTCGAATCCTGCCTCGGGCATGGATGTGTGTGATGTCCTTAGGTTAGTTAAGTTTAAGTAGTTCTAAGTTCGAGGGAACTGATGACCTCAGACGTTAAGTCCCATAGTGCTCAGACCCATTTGAACACATTTGCCTCACCCCATGCGTTATGGTCTCTAACCAGCGCTCGGCATATACAGAGTGTTGCTAGACCTTTCTTTTGCCGTTCTTGCAACATGGAAGTGATGTGTTGTTGCAACAGGATAATGCTCACCTACGTGCTCTGCAAGGCGTGCAGCATCTTCTCTGGCCAGCACGATTTCCAAATTTGTCTCCAACCGAGCGCGTGCGGGATATAATGGGGGGAGAAGTGACTTGTGCGACTCATCGGCCAACAATTCTTACAGAACTACGTGGACAAGTCGAGCAGGCGTAGCATAACAAATCCTAGGGCAATACTCACTATCTGGATGATCGACTGAATGCCAGATTCAGCGACTGCATTGCCGCTCATGGAGGCTACACCAGGTACTAATATGGGTGTTCCAGCATGGGTGAACACTTGGCACCTCAGAATCGCCTATGTTGTTGATCTAAAAATGTAATCCTTTCATGTACTCCATATGCACTGCTGCAACTACAAATCTTAAGTGAACTGAAGCCCCCAAAAGACTGTTCTTATCCTTTTTCTGGGAGTGTACATTGTAACACATGTAAATTATATGTTACCAAAACTCATCTCTCAAAGTAGTAGTCGTTCCATTAGAAGAGTACACTGGCCGCTTTGGAGCTCCATAGATGGTTTAGAACTGGTACCAGGCAGTCATGTGACCCTTCACTGGTGACGTAAGCCATGGCAGTGAAATCATATGTACATGCCACTCGGTTATATGGAATTAGCTGTGTTTGGACGAGTTCGTGACGGTGCCGAGAATGAAGTTCCCGATATACTGCTGTACCAGCATATATTACTCAGCATGTATACAAGGAATTGCACACGAATCGCACGGCAAAAGAACAGTGCCTTAAAAAGATTCTGACCGACAGTGAATAGAGACAAGTGTCATGCCTTGTCAGTGCCATCTGTTTCCTACCTGACAGGTGTTACAGCTGTCAGTGAATGCAAGTCCATTTCAATCGCATTAGTAGCAAACACTGCGAAGGGAACTGCATGCAGTGGACATTTGGGGTCTGGCACCTCGCTAAAGGCCATTCCCCCATAGTGGCACATAGAGTGTGTAACGGATGTAAGTGCGAATATTTCCATTGATGATTGAGGACGGTGTACTGAACAATATTATATCAGCATTAATGTCATTTGGAGACTAATAATTATGGCTACTACAAGTCGTATATTTTTAGGTTGGATAGTACCTCCATGTATGCATGTCACAAGCAAAGCATTAACGGTTCTTTTCAGCTGGACAGCAGGTCAGGTGTTTAAGTGTGGATGCCTGAAGACAAAACCGTTAATGTATACTGCCAGGCGTCATTCACTTCGCGACCCAGGTACGGCCATGCACAAAACATCAGTTTGTGATGTATTTGTGGCAAGACTGTTCGACGCAGGGAAAAACAAGCAACACTCTGTGTGTACATATTAAGGCACAACGTGTGTTACACCCTACGTAGTTGTATGTCTTCAATGGGCCAAACAGTACAGAAGTTGGGCAGTAGGTAATTGGAGACATGTAGCGCAATGCGCGAGTAATGATTTTGCTCTTCTCAAATGATGCAAGGCGTCACGTCCATCGACGGCTCAGAAAAGTGTTTAACCTACTGTCTATGGAGGGTACTTTCAGGTTACAGGTGGTTCTGTGATGTTTTGTGGCTTGGGTCCATTCACGTTGCTATCGACGTGAACCAGGATGTTTATTTCAACGTTCTTGGTGACCAAATGTTACCCTTTCTCCTAAATACTGATGATAAGTATGCTACTGCCACTCATGTCTGGGAACATGACAACAGCTATGTTCACAGGGCGGGTGATTTACATTCCTCGTTCGACGAACACCTGGGCACTCTACCGTTCATCTACTGGATCACTACATCACCACACCGTAGAGGAAGACAGACCTTGCGATGTATACAGTAAATAATGGAGGACACGAAGAGATTGACGCAGGACAGGAAATTGTGTCTAGCAGCATCTAACCATTCAGAAGACTGGTGACAAAAATAGCTCTTTGCTTACTGTTGTATGTGTGGTCTCCGCCTCAATGAGCACACAGCTGTTTCAATGCTGATGCATACCAACGTTCGTCCCCATGCGGGAACACAATGAGGCTTCAAACAAAGAGGGAAAATGAACAGGGTCACCAAATCAGTGATGAGCAGCACTTTGGAATTTGGATCGGGAGGGAAGCGTCTTCGAATGGCCGATGCGGTTAAGGCAACCGTTCTAAAGAAACGGAGCATCTGGTTTCGAGTCCCGGTGCGGCACAAATTTTCAAGTGCAGCTGTTGAATTATTTCAATGCCTACAGCAGCTATGGCATACAGATTTCCCTTTCGCTCTTTACATGTCGTTATCGCTGGTAGTGGTAGCCTTTGCACGTATAAATACGAAGTGTCATTGATATTAACACTATGTCTGTGAAAGCTGAGAAATTTACATCTCATTCCCGTAATACGCTGTAAAAGTTTCCATTGTTCGCTGTCAGTGTCCGTCCTTATGTACGGCAAGATATTTTTTGAGTCGTCAGTATTCTGAATGGTCCATGCGTACCACCACCTATTCTTCTCCTGTGCCACTCTTTTTATCTCAGAGTAGCAATTGCAACCTTACATACTCATTTATTTTGCTAGATGAATTCCAAGTCCTGTCTTTCTCTACAGTTTTTGACCTCTGCCTCTGTCTCGGTACCATAGATGCTATTCTCTGATATCTTAACAAATGTACTACCATGCTGTCTTTTCTTGGCCACGCGGAGTGGCCGCGCAGTTAAGAGGCGCCATGTCACTGACTGCGCTGCCCCTCCCGCCGGAAGTTCGAGTCCTCCCTCGGGCATGGGTGTGCGTGTGTTGTTCTCAGGATACGTTAGGCTAAGTTAGTTTAAGTAGTGTGTAAGTCTAGGGAACGATAACCTCAGCAATTTGGTCCCTTAAGAATTCACACACATTTGAACCTTTTTTTCCTCCTTCTTTTGTTTTCCACATATTCCTTTCCTCTTCGAATCTGCGGAGAGCCTTCTTACTCCTTATTTTACCAGTCCACTTAATTTTCAACATTCTTCTGTAGCACCACATCTTCAGTCTATGTTTCAATAATATACAGTGCTGTGCTCCGTACGTATATTCTCAGAAATTTCTTCCTCAAGTTAAGACTTTGTTTGATACTAGTAGACTTCTCTTGGCCAGAAATGTCCTTTTTGCCAATGCTAGTGTACTTTTGACGTCCTCTTTGCTCCATCCGTCATGGGTTGTTTTGCTGCCTAGGTAGCAGAATTTCTTAACTTGGTCGCTTCGTGAGCCCGAATTCTGATGTTAAGTTTATCGCTGCTCCCATTTCTGCTACTTCTCATTACTTTCATCTTTCTTCGATTTACTCTCAAACCATATTCTGTACTTGTCAGACTGTTCACTCAACAAATCCTATCATTATTCTTCATTTTCCCTGAGAATAGCAATGTCATCAGCGAATCTCATACTTGATAAACTTTCATTTTGAATTTTAATCCTACTCTAGAGTCTTTCTTTTATTTCTGTCATTGGTCCTATGGCAGGATACAACAGGTGAAAACGAAGCTTACACACTGAATTCGGCACATCATTTTGTGCCTTGCGACTTGTTCGGTCATTACAAATCATCCCTCCACCTCTGTTTCGGTCTTCCCATAGTCTTCTATTTGGTTTGTAATTTATCACAAGTATCGTACAATTTATGGTGTGTATTCCTTGTACGCGTTCATATCAAATGTTACACTGCATATTTATTAAGCATCCACTTGTCTCTGCTTTCAGTTCTTGACAAAAAGTTTTGTTTTTTATGTTACATGCTCTAGAGTTGCCTCTTTTTCTTCTCAAGAATTTAATTTCTGATCTTTGTATTCTATTCGTTGTTCTGCTCTTGCGACCCTGAACTCGCTGCGATGTAGAAAGACTGGAAGAGCCAAAATTTTATAAAATTTATGAAATTTCATTCTTGTGTCCCATATGGTTTAGCCTTTAACTTGCAATGGACATTACAGCATTATACTTACAAATTAATTGAGTAACTTAGTTGCTATAGTATTAGACGCAAAATAACAGAACATAGGCAGCTGAAGAATGAAGCAAGTTCCAATTTTATCTGAGACAATTTTAGTTCTTAATGAATTGTTATCCCAGAAGCTACTATTTTAGTCTTTTCTTTACAAATCTTAATATCGTATTATTTACACGTATGATTTAAATGGTTCATTGCACGTAGTAAATAATATTTCTTTTCTTACAAAACTCTACTTAGAGTAAAGTATTTCGAACAATTTCCTCGTGGTAATCTGATTTCCATTTTACATAGTGCCTCCAGTTTTGTTTTATGTCTTCTACGTATACATTAAAAGGTGTACCTAATACTGCGTGCCCTTGTCGCACAGCCTTGTTCGCTAAAATTTCTTCAGTCTGTGTTTCTCCTGTGTTTTATGAATTTTATAAATTGTCTAGACTATCCAATACGTGCCATTATCGACCCCGACCGGAGATTGCTTCTGCTGATATTGTCAAAAGCCTTGGGAAAGTCTATAAAACTATTTGTGTCTGTCGGTTGAATTTTCTTCTTTTCCCAATTATTTGGGAAATAAGCTGCATGCAGTTTGTTTGCCCTTCTCCAACTACTGAAACAGTTTCATGCCTACTATTCTAGCATACAACTTATTTAAGATCTTAAAAAAATTAAAAAATTAAAAAGCTGACCGACTGTGAACCTATGAGTGTTTCTTCTTGGAAAATTTACTTAACTATTCCTTTGAAATTCAGTTACGAGCCAGGCGTCATCCACTTGTCCCTTAAGTACACACACTTTTTCCTAGCCAATCAGACTACGAGATTAACCCTAATCTTCCTTTTCTTTGGGTATCTGGTGTGCGCTTCTGGTTAGGGTACTGAAGGCATGTATTTGTAAGATGTCTTTCTGCAGCGCTTGATGCACATTTGGAAAGTACAGTAAACTGACATTTCATTGTTATCGTGTGTAATCGTAAGAACCTAGCATGCATAGGGGCGCACCGAAGCCATGGCGAGATAGGCTCCCGCCAAGGGCGAAGGCACAGAGTACGTTTGGTGCTTCGTAGCTTGCAGAAACTCTAATTGTAATCTTATTCATTAATAATTCAAAGAAAGATGCTTTGTGATAGTATTTATTTCAGCGGACTAATTTTGGATGTTGTCCATCATCAGATGTTCTCTAGCTCACTTAACCTAAATCACTGGCTTGTGGTTTTGTTCTTTTAAGTGTGTTCTAAACGAAGACAGGTTCGTGTCAGTTGTGTCCAGTTGTTCTTTCAAACTTATTCTGAAACTGCTTCCAATTTGTCCCGTGCAAATTTTCTCACAGTTCTCATTTTAACTTACAAACACTCGAACGTGCAACTTTACGGAACTGTTCTACGTTTCAACAAATCTGAGGTCACAGTGTATTGTGTGTTCTGAAGCCTATTTTAGGTTGCTTTTCTGGAGTGCAAGATTGATTTTATCCGAAATTCCTCCATAGAGAATATTGCATGTTTGCTGTAATTTGTTCTTGTTAAGGTAATTCGGTCTGTTATCTTTTCAATTGTGTGTAATTTTATTTTATAAATTTTGTCGACTATGGTGGGTTGGTGACCATTATTTTTTGCTATTCTTCTTAGTTTCTTTAATTCGGATGTTAGGTTTTCTTTAGCCTTGGATACTTTATCAGTCTCTCTATACACGTTCGAAAACATGCTTCTTTGTGTGCTTTTGGATGACAGGAGCTATTATGTATTATACAGCCTGTAATTATTTGTTTTCAATGAATACCGAGTTTGTGCATTGTTCCATTTTTTGTGATTTTGAGATGAAGAAAGTTTCTTTTATTGTCAGTGGAGGATGTCTATTTCGTTTTCTGTTCCTTCAAATAAAATTAATGTGTCATCTACATTACTGCGGTAGTATTGAATTTTATTAGACCGTTCAGGATGTTTTTTATATTTTTTGTCGTTATGGAGAAGATAATTATTACCTAATATACCGGCAAGGCAATTTCCTTTTCCAAAATTGTGTCCTTGTATGTGTAGTTGGTGGCTGGATTTAAAACAGTTATGAGAGAGTGTCACTTTTAATACAGTTATAAATTCTTCTATTTCAGTTGTGCGCATTTTACCATGTGCATGTAAATTATGTTCGATAATTTCGATAGTTTCGTTAACTATTACGTTAGTGTACATGTTGGTTATATCTAAGGAAATAAATATTGCATTCTCTGAGATACGAACATCTTTAATTTGTTGTATCAAGTCGACTGAGTTTTTTTCATTGTATGTTGATTATCATATACGTAGGTTTGATTCATCATATGATTTAATTTTTAACTGAGTCGGTATTATTACGTGAACATTACAAAAAATTGTCATTCGGGTACACCAGACAAGATCACATAAGGCAAGTCGAATTGCAATGAACTGAGAAATCACATTTACATAGAACACTACAATATACACTATAAGTAGCTTATTGTAAGGAAAACGTGTCTTTTCTGTAATACGGATCCGCTGATGATAGGTGATACCAGAAACTAGTTCGGTGAAATTAAATACTGTCACAAAGCAGGTTTTGTCGAGCAATTAATTAATAAGATGACCAATTTACAAAACAAAGAAGGAAGACAGTTTACAGTTATCCATGAGAGGTACGTACTTTCTCCAGGCCCCTGGCTTATCCTCTGTCTACGAGAAGAAACGTTTCCCCCAGCCCGCGACTGTAAACACACGCCGTCGTCATCATCATGTCACCTCTACAGTATCATTTCATCCAAATAGCATCATAGAGAATCAGCTGGCACCGACGAAATGTCTATCACTAACATTGCTGACGTGGCCAAAGCGCGCTTCGTTCACAAGCTCGCTCATATTGAACAATGCAATACTTGCCGCTGCGGCGGCTCATTGCCGAAGCAGATAAACATGTTGCCTGACGGAAGACTTCCAATTTTTATCTAATTCTGCCGACCGAGGACTGGAGCGAGACGCGACGGTTGATTAAGCAAGCAAAAAAGATGTAGACGATATATAATTTACTCGCCCCTCCAGTGAGTACTTCTGCTGCTCACAAGTTTCGGTTAGTATGATCTGCTGTGTAAATATAAAAGAATTTAAGAATCAGCTTTCCGTGGCTGATTAATAATCTAGCAGGAGTTGTTGAGCCTTCCAAGGCTGATTAATAATGTAACTGGAGTTGTTTGGTAGCCATTGTGTCTAAAGATGGTTCAAATGGCTCTGAGAACTATGGGACTTAACATCGGAGGTCATCAGTCCCCTAGAACTTAGAACTACTTAAACCCAACCAACCTAAGGACATCACACACATCCATGCCCGAGGCAGGATTGGAACCTGCGACTGTAGCAGTCGCGTGGTTCCGGACTGAAGCGTCCAGAACCCCTCGGCCACCGCGGCCGGCCCATTGTGTCGAAGAACATCTATACTCGGTTCATCTAAGTTGACCCCTCGTCTAAGAAAACATCTACGGAGAAATTTTGTGCTTGGATGCTTCAAAGTATTTTATAGAACAATAAGCGAAATGCATATATCATACAATTTCATCCGATGTGAATTTACTGTTACAAAACGCCTTAAACAAAAATTGTCTTAAAAATGTGCAGCTGATTTTGGCGCCAATTATAACAGAGGTATAGGGACAGTGGAACTAACTGCTTTCAAGTTCCAGTGAAAAAGCTGATGATGGGCATTGACATGACTTCTCATTAGGATATGTTTAAGGTTTTGTTCAGAACACAGAAATTGCTTAGAGGCTATTTATGGCAATGCACAGTGATTACAGCATTTCGTGAATAACTTTTCTCCAAATTAAAGGTTGTAAAAATCTTCTTTAAGTCAAGTATGGGTGAAAGTAGATTATCAGATTTAGCTAACTGTTCGACAGAATACCACACAACTTGAAAATTTGACTTCAATGACATAATATATTAGCTTTGCTCGAAGTAATAAAATGCAAAGTAAAATTCAGTTCTAATATGAACACAGTTCCTGGGAGAGATATTTTCTTAACTCGTAATTTGTTCCTGTTTTCTTTTATTTCCAAGTAATAACTTATAAGGAACAAATAAAATCTGTTCTTTACTATGCATCTTTCCAAAGCCAATACAAAGTAGGTGCCACAAACAGTATGATATGCACTGAAGAGGCAAAGACACTGGTACATCTGCCTCATATCGTGCAGGGCCTCCGCGAGCACGCAGACGTGCTGCAACACGACATGGCGTGGATTCGGCTAATGTTGTAAGTAGTGCTGGAGAGAACTGACACCATGAATCCTGCAGGGCTGTCCATAAATCCGTAAGAGTAGGACAGGGTGGAGATCTCTTCTGAACCGCACGTTGCAAGCCATCCCAGACATGCTCAATAATGGAAACATGCTCAATAATGTTCGTATCTGGGGAGTTTGGTGGCCAGCGTAAATGTTTAAACTCAGAAAAGTGCTCCTGGAGCCATTTTGTAGCAATTCTGGACATGTGGGATGTCGCATCGTGCTGCTGTAATTGCCCAAGTTCGTCGGAATGCCCAATGGATATGAATGGATGCTGGTGATCAAACATTGTGCTAAAGTACATGTCACCTGTCAGAGTCGTATCTACGAGTAGACGTATCAGGGGTCCCATATCACTCCAACTGCACACGCTCCACACCATTACTGAGCCTCTGCTGAAATGGATTCATGAGGTTGTATCCATGGCCGGACACGTCTATCCGCTCGATACAATTTGAAACGATGCTCGTCCGCCTTCGGCTCCGAGAACCCATATCGATGATGGTTCGTTCAATGGTTCGCACGCTGACATTTGTTGATAGCCCAGCACTGAAATATGCAGCAATTTGCGGGAAGGTCGCACTTCTGTCACGTTGAAAAACTCTCTTCAATCGTCGTTGGTGCCGCTCTTGCAAGATCTTCTTCCGGCCGCAGCGATGTGGGAGATTTTATGTTTTACCGGATTCCTGATATTCACGGTACACTCGTTAAATGGTCGTACGGGAAAATCCCCATGTTCTCGCTATTTCGGAGATGCTGCGTCCCATCGCTCTGCCTGTTTACCTCTCTTTGTATTTGAATGGGTCAAATGGTTCTGAGCACTATGGGACTTAACCTCTAAGGTCATGAGTTCCCTAGAACTTAGAACTACTTAAACCTAACTAACCTAAGGACGTCACACAGATCAATGCCCGAGGCAGGATTCGAACCTGCGACCGTAGCGGTCGTGTGGTTCCAGACTGTAGCGCCTAGAACCATTCGGCCACCCCGATCTGCTTGCATTTGAATGCGCATGAATATACCAGTTTCTTTGGCACTTCAGTGTAGTTTCTTTTTACTTTCATTTTTTAGAAAGTTCACATACTTAGTAATTATTTTCAATACATTTAGTTTTTTGTGTTTAATATTTTTCGTTCGTGTAATTCCTTTAAGTAATATTTTTCGATAGTGTTTTAATTTTAGTGTAAGTACTAACAAAATTATAGAATTTGTAAATCTGAAAGGGAAAAATTTGGGGAAGATAGTAGAACGTGGAAGGGGGAGGGAGGGAGAGGAGGGTGGGCGCAAGCTTGGCAATTCTGTGTGGGATAGAGAATCACCTCGAAACAGACCTCGGCGAGCGTAACAGTAGCAGCGCAACTTCTGTCGAGCAGAAGAGCTGTTATGTGCAGTTGGTAATAAACGTACACTTTCCTTACTTTGTTTGTTAATAACTACCTTTCGCGCAGTGCAGTCAGACATCTCGCATGTAATCTGCGCACGCGACATTCTGAAATAACACGCACATGCTAGTTAGCCAGTAGTGAGAGGACGACCCGCCATCTGGCGGCTAGCAGTGCACACAGAGCCGCTCCACGCTCAGTCTGACAAAGTGCTGAGTGTCGAGTAGGCAGCGGATTTGCGTGTGGTTCTGAGTTCGCAGCCGGTTCTGACTACTTGAGGTTCTCCTCTTTTCAGCTGTCCTCTAGCCTGCAGTTAGTCAGTAGCGATGCTGTGTCTTCTGCAAAGTACCGCGGTGGCACGCTCAATAGATGCATAGTTACTCCGTAATCAATGCGATAGTCTGGTGTACAGGATGTTTCAGAATGAATCCATACGTTGTTAAAATGGATGCACGTACGTACACTGGTCCTCCAGAACATTATGACCACCTGCCTAATAGCCGTTATTTCTATTTTTGGCACGGATAACAGCAGCGGCAAGTGTTGGCACGAAAGCAGTGAGGCCTTTGTAGGTCGCAGGAGGGAGATGGCCTCACATCTGCACGTACGACTCACCTAATACCCGTGAATTCCGGAGAGGGGGGGGGGGGGGGCGATGAACACGTTCAATCACATCAGAGATGTGTTCGATTGGGTTCAGATTGGTGAGTTGGCGGGCCAGCACATCAATTGGAACTCGCCACTGTGTTCCTCGAACCACTCTATCACACTCCTAGCCTTGTGACATGGTACATTATCTTGCTGAAAAGTGCAACTGCTGTGGGGAAACATGATCGTCATGAAGAGGTTTATGTGGTACCACACTCCTTGGCCGTCGTGGTGACCTTCACGAGCTCCACTGAACCTGTGGATGCCCACGTGAATGTTCCTCAGAGCATAACGGAGCCGCCGCCGTCTTGTCTCCGTCCCGGAGTACAGATGTCAAGGAGCTTCCCCTGGAAGACGACGGATTCGCGCACTATGAAGAAAGTATCGGTATTCAATAGATCATGCAACACACTGTCACTTCACCAACACCCAGGGCCGATAGTCGCGTGCCCGTTTCAGTCGTAGATGCCGACGTCGTGATGTTAACATTGGCACATGCATTGGTCGTCGGCTGCGGAGGCCCATCGTTAGGAGTGTTCTGTGCACTGTGTGTTGAGACACATTTGTACCCTGCCCAGCAGTCATTCTTCTTCAGGTGACGCAGTTCTCGCCTGGACGGGTTTATATCGATAGTTGGTCGGTAGTCATAATGTTCTGGCTGATCTGTGTATGTGTGTGTGTGTGTATAAGTAAGCATGTACACTGCTGGCCACCGTAAATGCAACACCCTGAAGGAAGCATCCGAATCAAGTGAAATTTACACCATGAGTTTGCAGCGATGAGATATGCAACTGATTAGAATTTCAGCGCAGACGCACATCACGCGCGCTTGTGGCGCCACCTCATAGCGCCATTTAAGGCTTGGCGATTTAGACGAATGTACGTTCGGCACGTGTGTTTACCTTGTGGTTGTTTCACAAGACGATCAGTTATGCCTCGTAGACAACAGCGAACATCTTTTGATCAAGTATCCGAGTTCGACAGAGGAAGGATAGTGGCTTACCGAGATTGTGGATTATCATACAGAGAAATCGCTAGTCGTGTTGGACGAAACCAAACAACTGTAATGCGGATATGTGACCGTTGGATGCAGGAGGGTACGACGGACCGACATGGTCGATCGCATTCACCTCGGTGCACCACTGCACGTGCTGATAGGCAAATTGTGCGCATGGCAGTGACGGATCGCTCAGTGACATCCCGAGCCATAGCACAGCACATTGCGTCTGTAACGCATCACCCAGTGTCTGCGCGTACCATTCGACGCCGTTTACAGCAGAGTGGTCTGTTCGCAAGACGTCCATTGCTTCGTCTACCATTGACGCAGAACCACAGACGTCTCCGTCGCCAATGGTGTGATGACAGACGGATGTGGCGGCAGAATGGAATGACGTTGTCTTTACTGACGAGGCACGCTTCTGTCTGCAGCACCACGATGGTCGGATTCGAGTGTGGAGACACCGTGGAGAGAGGATGCTGGACCGCTGCATTATGCACCGCCACGCTGGTCTTGCACCGGGTATTTGGTATGGGGCGGTATTGGATATTACTCTCGCACGCCTCTAGTACGCATTGCCGGTACTTTAAATAGCCGGCGCTACATATCCGAGGTGCTGGAGCCAGTTGTCCTTCCTTACCTTCAGGGCTCGGCCACAGCCATATTTCAACAGGATAATGCGCGACCACACGTGGCACGCATTGTCCAAAGGTTCTTCGTCAATAACCAGATTGAATTGCTTCCCTGGCCGGCTCGCTCTCCGGATCTTTCGCCGATAGAAAACATGTGGTCCATGGTTGCTCAACGAGTGACCCAGATTACATCCCCAGCTGCCACACCAGATGATCTTTGGCAACGTGTGGAAGCTGCTTGGGCTGATGTACCCCAGGAACACATCCAACGTCTCTTTGACTCAATGCCGAGGCGTGTGGCAGCGGTGATCTCCAACAATGGCGGCTACTCTGGCTACTAATTCTGGCAGGAACCACATGTCACAGACGTCTGAAAACGTAATCATTTGATACTTGGTCAACATGTTATCTACAAAATAAATTTTGTTGTGCTACCTCTTGTCTTTCTTGGTGTTGCATTTACGGTGGCCAGCAGTGTATGTACGTTATGTATGTATGTTCCACATCCACTCGTAAACCGCTGGACCGATTTCAACCAAACATGGTGCGCATATCATTTACTGTCTGGAAAAAGTAGCTGTGGGGATAGAACCAACTACTTTTCAAAGGGTTGGGGTGAAAAAGCATTGTAACCCACGACACGCGAATACACTTACTTTATTCACCCAGTATTTGAGAGTGAGAGCACTTAGTTACTTGCAGAAAACTTTATAAATAATTTCAAACCTTTACGAATCTTTTTCCCACTGACAATCTCCACAAAATTATGAACTCAAAAAAGTTTATCGCTTCCTGCTGGTGCGTGAGGCGCGACATTTGGATTTATTACTTCTTTACTACTAGTTGTATTCACAAGGCATTTCGCACACAGTATTCACATACACCACTGAAAGTACCCACAAAAGTGTAGCACTGTACTACAAATTTTTTTTATAAGATATGTCGTCAAATACTGAGATGCCGCATCATGCACGACATTTTAATTTATTACTTCTTTACTACTAACTGTTCACAACGCATCCCGCTCACAATGGAAAAATATACCTCTGGGTGCACCTACAAATTTATATCATTGTACGACACATAGTTCTGGAGATACGACGTTGTAAACATTGAGCTACGTGAAAATGAAACTTCAAAGCGAAATTCGTAACAGATACAGGTGAAACATGTGTACAATTACATGTGACACATATTTGACATGTGTCTACTCGGGCCAAGCCACGGATAAAAAGCTCATCCTATACTCCTGGAACGATTTCAATCAAATTTTGTGCAGATGTTACATGCGATCTGCAAATAAATACCGTGGGGGTAAGAACCAAGAGACTCCTCCTGTTTCGGAGGTGATAACATGGAGATTGATGGGGACAGGAAGAATGGGCAGACAAAGAGGGGGAAGGAGGATGTGGGACACAAACAGAGGGAGAGGAGGAAGTGAACATAGAGTGGGGAGGGGGAATGGAGAAAAAGACGGGAGAGGAGTGGTAGACAGAAAAAGGAAAGAGGAGAAGGTGGACAGAGAAAGGAAAAAGGAGGTGGTGGACAGACAGGGGAAGAAACAGATGGACAGAGAAAAGGGGGAGAAAGTGATGAACAGCTAGTAGGGGAGGAGGAGGTAGACAGAGAGAAAGGGAGGAGAAGATGGACAAAGAGAAGGGGAGGAAGACATGGACAAAGAGAAGGGGGAGGAGGAGATAGAGTTGGAGTGGTAGAGGAGTAAATGGACGGAGGGGGGAAGGAGGAGATAGACAAGGCCAGAGGAGCAGATGGACAGAGATAAGGCAGAAGGAGATGGACAGAGAAAGGGGCATGTGGAGTTGGACAGAGAATGGAGGGTGGAGTTGGTAGACATACATAGAGAGAGAAAGAGAGAGAGTGGAAGAGATAGACGGAGAGGGGGGTGGAGGAGATAGCCAGGGAATGGGGAAGAAGGAGATAGGCATAGAGAAGGGGAAGGAGGAGGTGGACTAATAGAAGTCTGGAATAAATATGTGCCCATCTAACACCAGGGAGGTAATATAGACAAATTCGAATTAAACATTCCAAATAACAAGTGTCAAATTTTTATTGGTTCCAGATATACACATCTTAGAAACAAACCCAAGCAAGTCCTCAGAGAGGGCTTCAAGCAAAGGCAAATAATTTAAGTTGAAATTTGATTTTCATAAATTGCACCTGTGACTTCAATGCATTTTCGAATTCTCTTGAGAACACCACTCAAATCGTATTGGCATTATTCGTGATCCGAATGATCAATACTTCTCTCGTGTTTACTTTTCCTTTATAGACTCGCCTTTCAACCATCTACACAGACAAAAATTTCAAGGACTGAGGGTCTCAGTGACCAACAAACGTGACCATATCGTTCGAGCAATCTTACGGGAAATGTTAGCTTTAGTTGATGTGAGATCTGACGATTATATGTGCAGGAACCACGTTACGCTGAAAGAGCATACCCATCCTTGTAGCCAAAGGAATAACCTCTTCCAATAATTATGGAAACTTGTTCTGGAGAAAGTCTAGATAACGGGACCCTCTACGGTGATACTATAACACAACAGGACCAGTCATCTGATTGTTTATCGTAGTATATCACACGTTTACAGAGAGACGTTGTAGGACGTGTCTCCGCAATGACATGTGGATTTTCTTCCGATCGCTTCATCGGTAAACAGCGGCATTACTCGAAGATTTGCAATTAGTCAGCGACGAAATTTCAACCGTCCACGTTGATCTCCTCTCGAAGATCATGAACCCACAGTAAACAATATGGATAGACGCCGTGCATGTGCGAAGTCCGCCATATTCTTGTATGTGGAATACCGATATGTGCTGAAGCTCTGCGTGTGCTTGTTGAAGGAAAGCCTTCCGCCAACTGAACAATACCTTGAACGTCATCAACACTCTGTTCACTTGCGCGTTCGGATAAAATATGGACGTTTGGCACTGCAACAGTCTCACGTTGTTTAAAGAATACACCAGTAAACACTCTTGAATCTGGTACTCTGTGGTTGGGAAGTCGTCTACCGTATTCTCTACAAGCGGTCACAGAGTTTCCATTGCAAATCCGTACACAAATACCTTATGAGCATGCCGAAGAAAGCGCGGCTTTGCTTAAACGATACGGTAGATTTAGGCAACAAATCACAATCAGAGCTGAAAAATTCAATTATGTAAGCTCAAGCACAGCTTCACAAGTTGGACATAAAAAACCCTCGATAAATAAACACATAGCAACTGAAATAGCAACATGCGAAATGAAAAGTTGTATTTGCAACTAGCTGTGTCTCTATAACTAATAAACGTTGCACATATGTTATATGGGATATTTTATTCGAATTAGTCAATACTACAGCTTCCAGGAATATTTACTGTTCCTCCTGTAACATGCTGCATACAAGGTGAGGCACCTAAAACTTGCACCTGTTTTATTTGTGAACGGTTCAAAATATCGAAATGAGGTTTTAGGAAAATGATAGTAGATACAGAGGCACCTTGCCCAAAAGTTTTAGTGGGGCGAAAACAAGACTCCATAGAAATTTCACAATGGATATATACCAGAATTTTTTTGGCTAAACGAAGAGTGACAGATGTACTAATGGGGTATCAAAGTAATCAAAAAAGTATTCAGGATAATTAAGACAAACTTAATTCACAATTTGGAGGATAACTGAAACATTTCACGTCCATTTCTTGCTAGCTATGTTCATGAAGTGCCAAAAAGTTCATTTCTTCGAGGCCTAGCTACTTTAGGCAAAAAAATTTGGTTTGGAGGCATACTTAACTGACAATAGAATAATTTTGAAGTAAAAATTTTGGGAAATAAAATGTTGAAAAGTTTTGTCTAAAATTGAGAAACAAATAATAGATTTACGAGTATATGAAATATCTTCCCACTTGCGAATATATACAACATTTAGCTATATGATGTAATGACGAAAATGAAAATTTGTGCTGGACCTGAACTCGTACCCGGATTTCACGCTTATCGCGAGCTGTCGCCTTACTATTAGGTACCGGCAGGAGTGGCCGAGCGGTTCTAGGCGCTTCAGTCTGGAACCGCGCGACCACTACGGTCGCACGTTCGAATCCTGCCTCGGGCATGGATGTTTGTGATGTCCTTAAGTTAGTTAGGTTTAAGTAGTTCTAAGTTCTAGGGGACTGATGACCTCAGCTGTTAAGTCCCATAGTGCTCAGAGCCATTTGAACCTTTACCATTAGGTTATCTGAGTACGCCTCACGGCCAGATCCAAACTTCGATGCGTCGTCAGCCTTGTGTCTACAGCCTGCGCTGGTGTATACATTAAGTACATTCCCATACTGGGGGGACATTTTAATTGAAAGTCGCTCACCTCGTGTCGGAGGATAAATACGATGTTGCAGTGCCTGTGTTGTTCAGAAATGTTCCTTTGGACATGCATGTATACGGTCTATCTTTGGCGTCGCATTAATTCTGACGGTATTTACGTCCCTGCAGCACGTGTAGCGCGCGAGGTGTTTACGCTAAGTGGGTAGCGGTGTAAAGCGGCGAAGCATGGAACGAATCATGGCCTTGTCCTTCCGCAAATATACACTGAAATCTAGTTTTCCTAACGAATATGCTCGATCGAAGGCTTACGAGATGAAACATTTTTTACGGGATTAGGTAAAAATCTGGCTTGACGTGCTAGTGCGAATACACTTATCCTCAGCAAGTAGCGTGGTGTATGTAAAGCTCATTGGTGAGGCGGCGTGTGACGGAATACTGTTCCGACACCGACAAGCACTTCTTTTCTGTCATTCGGACGGGAATTTTGAAGGCGCCGACATGACACGCTGTCGTATTCACACGTTGCGTCATTATTCTGGTAGGCTGCTAAGCATCTGCTTCTTAGCTCGCAGTTTCTCCTGCGTTTATTGGATGAATTGCCTCTGTGGGTCAAATAGTATAAAAAAACAGATACTATGCGAGAAGTAGAAACTGACAGAACATTGTTTGAAAATTTCAGAAGAATGTCACAGTAAGATTTTGATTTTCTGCTTGCCAAGCCGAGAACTTCACAGTCGTCTACCCGTCTGAGCTATTTGTTTTGCGTTTTTAAATGAAGCATTTGAGTGAGTGTTTCTGAAGCTGGAAAATATTTAAGGTTTGTTCTTAGTGGTTATACGAAAGTTTGTTGGCTTTCCTTACCTCACTTGTATGTTTTCTTATCATATCTAAAAGTTATGTAAATCTGATGATGGCAGTGAAACGCGTTATCCATTTGAAGAATTAAAGGGCGATCTAGACATTTAATTTTTGTAGAAATGTAAAATATAGACTTACTGTCTTCCATAATGTTATTTGATAAAAAAAGTTTATGTAAGTTCACTCAATAAATTTGGGAATGTCATAGACCGTAGATACCACATCTCACATCTTCTTTTCCAAATTTCTACTATTTGTATCAATAAACAACCTTCCTTTTAATTTATAGTAGTTTATTTAGTTTCCCCAGTTTGCCGTCTTTTTCAGTTGTTCAGATGTTAGTCTCTTCAATTATTGTCCTGTTAAATAGACAAATCATAAATAATCACCCATACTAGTAGTTTTCATAAATTTGTAGGATGCTCTTGAGTTCCCGCCAAGTCAAGTCCATACTTGGCACGCAGTACAAAATGATATTTTTGTTCAAATAATATTTAGAAATTGGATTTCCGTATTACTTCATCTATAATTTTCAGCGTATTTCTTTAGAGTCAACAGACATCGCTGAACATAAATTACCTTAAAGCATAACTGAAATACAGTACACAATGTGACTTACAACGGTACCAAGTGCATGTCGTCTAATAAATATCATATGAGATTCCCATGAAACACGAGAAGCAATGCGCTATGACGCCCGTCCGCCAAATTAGAACTCAATACGCCCGCACAAATACGAAAACGTGCTGCCGCTGTTGGAAATGTAAAGACGTGCACGAACTTAAACAGAAAAAAGACATGTTGTGGATGCACATTTACGGAGAAATGTCCTGTACGCTCCCTGTCTGTGAAACATGTAAACTTTGTTCGCGTTGTGTTTTCTAAAAGAGCGTGGAGAACCGGCTGGAGTAGCAGACTAACTGTCGCTTAACCGCCACATGGATTCGGTCCGCATCGTGACACGCAAGCTAGGGCAAACTACGTAGTCTAGAACGCACCTCCACCTGCATAATTTGATCCCCAAAGGTTTTGACCCTCTGTAAATTACTGAATCATTGAGAAATTACTTCCGTCTGTCGCATATCGGGGTCACCGGCCCGCAGTTGCACTTGCCGCCCACTTGTGCGTAGTCCCAACGGTGTCTCAACAGTGGACCAGCTCCCGTCTCCATAGCTTCCCCTTCCGCGATGTGAGGTAACCTCAACAACACGCAGGGCAGACACAAACTGCGGGTGCTATCTCTCACAACCATGGCCCGCATGGCTCTCTAACATTACGACACACGCTGGAGAAGCGTCGATATAGGCGGCCCCACAGCGGATTCTCTTGTGCTCTGGTCGTAGGTCTACGGATACTGAGGTTTACGGGAATTCTCGCACAGTAACAATTAGGGGACTGATTAAAAAACACTCGTGTGACCCATTTTACAATTCTGTTCAGGTATGGGGAACCCGTGTCAAGTAGATGTCACTGGGTATGTTGTACGTATGCAATTCACAGTGGTTTGCTCATTGTGGATGTAGATGTGCGTAAGAGGGTTTCTTCCTGTCCTCCTCACGTAAGGAGTAACGGACAAACGGTTGCCTCAATGCGTTAACCGTGACTTCGCATCGCTACAGCAGTGATAGGTGGTTTCGCACACATGTAGATTATTTAATGTCGGTTCTTAAAATTTTGTAACACCGGTTTTTCGAGATAATTGGCGTATATCTAAAAGCATCAATCAGTTGAAGATGTCAGCTTTTCCGAGACGTTCTTCCGTGAGTCAAACAGACCCGTGTACCATTCATGTTGCACTTTCTTGTGTACGTTTAATTTTCCTTTTTAGTCACATTTCATACAAGTCTCGCACACCTGAACACGCGAGTGTTTAGTAAGCAATCTCATTTGTAGACTGACTGTACTTTCCAAGTGTTATACCAATGAACCGAAGTATGTCACGTGCCTTAATACGACTCACCACATATAATCGTTCCAATTCTCATGTTACCGCAATTTGTTACAACGATGTATTTGTATCAGTTGACCGATTCCAGTTGGGATCTCGTTGATATTGTAGCCATGCAATACTACTTATCTGCGTTTTTGTGAAGAGCACAATTTTACATTTGTGAACAAGTAAAGCAAGTTGCCAGTCTTTGCTCCACTCTCAAGCCCAATAGAGACTAAATATGTGCAGTTTTTTTCTAAACAGGAGTTCATTACAGACCAAAGTTAGTGTCCAGACACTCATGGACGAGGCCGGAACTGAAATGAAAGATAACAAAGTAAAAATAGAAATGCTGCACTCCGTTTTCAAATGTTCTTTTACAAAGGCAAATTCAGGAATACTGCCCCAATTTAATTAGCGTATCACTGAAAAGAAGAGTGAAATAAATTTTTGTATTAGTTGCCTTGAGAAACTGGCGAACTCATTAAAACTGAAGAAAGTTCCAGGGTCAGATCAAATACCTATCACATTCTGAATTGAATCTGGGGCTGATTTGACCTCATTTTTATCCGCAACACACGTAAATCCTTCGAACAAAACCCATGCACAGTACTTCGGGTGAGACGCATATCACAACCGACTACAAGAAAGGATCAGAAGTGATGCACAAAACTACCGTTGCAAAATCTTGATATATTCGTACATATTTAGAACATATTATGAGCTCAAATCTGTTACGTCCCTGCAACAGAAATACCACTCAATGTTATCCAGCAAGGAATCCGAAAACATCTACCATGTCCAGTCCAACTCGCGTCTTACTCACAAGACACCTTGAAAGCTATGGATGAGAGCAGTTTCAAAGAGCATTTGTCTATGAACCAGACCTACACTTATTACGAACGTATGGACTAACAAGCAGAATTTGTGTCTGGATTGAGGATTGTTTGGGGAGGTAGGACGCAGAAAGTTATCCTGAATGGAGAGTAAATTTAGGTGTGCCTTAGAAAAGTGTGTTTTGACCCTTGATGTTCATATTACATGTTAATGACTTTACATAAAATACTAATAGTAACAAGAAATAGTAACTAGAAACTTTTCGCAGATGTTGCAGTTACGTATAACGAAGTTCTGTCTCAAAAAAGCTGTACAGAGATTCGGTCGGATTTTGGTAGAGTTTCAGATTTCAAGAGTGGCAACATATTTTTAATATAGCGAAGTGTAAAGCTGCGCATTTCACACAAAAAAAGACCGTGGTATCGTTTGACTACAATATCAACGTGTCGCAACTGGAATCGGTCAACTCATACAAATACCTCAGAATAAAAATTTGTTGATGCATGAGCGTTCGCTCACGTAGTCTCAATCGTAGGTAAGTTAGGTGGCTGACTTCGGTTCGTACAGGGAAATGGAAAGAGTCTGTCAAGGATGTTACCTATCAAACATTCTAGAACGTTGATCAGGTATCTGGAAACCACCGAATGCGACTAACAGGAGATATTGAATGTATACAAAGAAGGACAGTACGGATGGTTACAAGTTTCTTTGACCGACGGGAGAGTGTCCCGGGATGCTGCAAAACCTGAGCTGACAAATGCTTGGAAGCAGATGCCAGATTTCGCACGAAAGCCCACATACAGAGTTTCCAGAAACAGCATTAAGTGATGAATCTAGGAATATATTATATCACCTTATGTCTCGTTGTCGTAGGTATTGTAAAGACAAAATTAAACTAACTGCATGGCCCACAGAGGGTTTCTTTCCGCACTCCAGTATGACTGGGACGGGAAATAGCACTGTAAGCACTGCAACTGATAAAATGCGAAGTGTTCTCTGCCATGCAATTCACTGTCGTTTCCAGAGTGTGGTGTAGATGTAGACGACATCATCTGCAAGAAGTCTGACGCTACTGTTAATATTATCTACAGGGTCAATAACATACAACATGAACAGCAACGTTCCCAGCGCACTTCTCAGGAGCACAGCTGAAGTTATTTAATTTGTCGCTGACTCTCTATCCAAGATAACATGCTACGTCCTTCCTACTAAGAAATCCCCTGTCCAGTCACAAATTTCGCTTGATATCCCATACGATCCTACTTTCAATAATAAACATAGGTGTTGTATGGAGCCGAAAGTTATTTGGAAAACAAGAAATACTCCTTATACTTGACTTGTTTGATTTATGTCTTTCAGGATATCATGTGAGAAAAATGCAAGTTCAGTTTCATATCATCTGTGGAATTCCTGGTGGAAAGCTGTAGGAGGTCATTCAGTCTGAGATACCCCGATACGTTTGAGCTTAGAATAAGTTCTAAGATATACGAGATTGTGTACTATAGAATTATGATTTATCAGAATCTATGTCGTATTGGGCCACTGGTAGCCATTTTGTGGGCGCTCACAACGTGAGGTACCAAATGCTGTTGGTGTGTCTTAAAGCGCAATTTCACTACCGTTTTCTCGTCCCAGAGCAGTGGGAGGTCTTGAGAAGAGCTATAAACACGCATGATTTCTCCCTCTTTCTCAGTACTCACTGAAATAGGTGTCAAATTGCTACTCTGCTACAGAGAGCCTTCGAAGCTGACTGGAAAGCACCGTCTCGGTTCAGATTGTATTCCATTAACAACACGATATGGAAGTAATCGACAACAATGGATGAAGGAACAACATGGATGGAAGTGCAGCTTTTTTTTTTTTCTTCTTTATTGTATTTCAATTCCCCATCGAGGCGGGCTGGCAGCAGCATATGCGCTGCTCTTCAGCCGAAAGACATAGAACAAACAATAGAAGACATTTAAAAATAACAAAGGAGAGAATATGGTGAACATAGATATAAAAAAGGGGGAACATCATGGAAGGCAATAGACAAAAAACGGGGTGACCGTAAAATGGAGATAAAAAACTGTTAAAACTGTTTAAAAGTAGCACACACAAAACGCCACACACTGTGACAATTAAAAGAACACAAGGCACAGTATGACTGGATCATAAAATGTATCGACGGCGTAGCACATAACAAACACTGCCGGCGAAGCTCAAGGCAGTACACAATTAAAATCACACCTCTTGACGCACAGGAGAAGCAGCACTAAACACAACACTGATGTGGCACAGTGACGATGATCAAAACAGAGGATCTGCCAGGCACAAGGAGATGAGGGAGACCGGAAGAAGGGAGGGAGGGGAAGAGATGGGGGAGATGAGTGGGGGGCGCGCTGAAGAGGGCAGGTAGGGAGGGAGGGGGGAGGAGGAAAATCCGCTCTGGGAGAAGGAGGGAAGAGGAAAAAAGGGTGCCCTGGGGAGGGGGGGAACAAGGCCAGGTTATAGTTGGAAGGAAGGGTAGATGTCACGGCAAAGTTCATCATCCGGGAGGGGGTGGCGTTGGAAATTGCCCTGATGAAGGAGATGGAGTGTGTGGAGGTGGAGAGAGGGAGGGATACAGCGACAGAGGCGCGGAAACGGGTGGGGGTGGAGAGAAACGAGGAAACCAGAGGGTGGGGGGATCAAGCCTGCGGACAATGTAAAGGATGCGGAGATGTTGGAGGAACAGGAGGAGGTGGAGGAAGGGGATCATTTCATACAGGAGCCATGTGGGGGAAGGAAGGAAGTGCAGCAGTGAGAGACGTATTTTATTTACCGAAGAGACGTGATACAGAGTCGAGCTTAACAATTTATGTCTACTCATTATCATCAACATTATAATCACATCATCAAATAAAGGTCACAAATCCCCAATAACATACTCAGCTACAAACACACAACAGCTTAAGGTCGGCCGGAGTCGGAAGATGAATCGGATCCATTTTAAAAATTTTCTTCTGACAGTCTCATACGAAGTTATATAGGAAGTGTTGCCACATAGGGGTGACTGTTGGAACTCGGTATGTAAGTTGGAAAGTGGAAAACGTTGTCAGGTGTGTTTGTTGTTGTGTTAAAGTTTGTGGAAGGCTGTGCTGTTTGTGGTAAGTTCTGAAAACATTCTAGTTTGTGAAATAGCTTTAGATTCAAATTAATTTATCTCTATAATTCGTTTAGTAATTTGTTAAGCACCGGTATTCGTTACACAAAAACTTTATATACTGCAGAAGAGGTGTGGTGCAACCGGCATGTGAATTGCTTGCGCATTACCAATGTAGGAAAAAAAAATTTCTGGACTTCCACTGAACCGAATCAGTACAGTGCGGGTGAAATGGTCAATACTTTTATTTCAGTTTATTGCAATTATTATGTTTTCGTTATGTATAATTTTTATTTCGTTTTGTATTGCAGATGGGAAAATACATAAGAAAAAATGTGTCTTTTTAGACCGAGGATGACACGTAAATTGCAATTACAGCTTACCGGGAGGATAAAAGTCAGCACCACACTACAGAATTGTTTGGAGTGTCGCATTCTGTCGGCAAAGATGACTGCAAAGTAGAAAAAATTTTCCAGAGAAGGTAAAATGTTGTCAAACAATATTTACTTAGGGGCAAGAAAAAGAATTCGTTTCAAGAATTCTGCAGCTATGTGCACGTGGCTTACCAATAGATTAAAATTAGGCAAGGAGGGCTGCCTACGAGTTCTTTGGGAAAAGCGGAAGAGCTTTGCGTAACCAGATGCAATGATTTTAATAAAAGATTTCTTTCCTTGTTGAGGAAAACCATGGAAGATCTTGATTTACCGGAAAAACCTCAGCTGATTTTTGACGCAAATGAATCAAGCTGCCAAACGAACGACAAGCCCACAAGAAAAGTTTTTGTTAAAAAAGGAAGGAAAGCTGTTTACGCACAGACTTCAGTAGCAAAAGGAGAGCTTGTCTTATTGCGTTGTAAAATCGGTCGTGTAGCCAGTGTTTCTGGCGGCTTACTGATTGTAACCAATTTTGGGGAGTAAGAATCATTAAAGATCTTATCTTGCGCTATTGCCGTAGGAAACGTTATTCCAGCATATTTAAAGATACAAACGTTTACCTGTGTTTCGTGATGGTTCTCCGAATGGGTCCATGATGACTATGGCAGATTCCGAATAAAGTAATGAAGAAGAATTCCTCAAATTGCCGTAACATTTTAGTTTCGCCAGATTCCTGGGCACTGCATTTTACTTGTGGATGTTCATGCGTCTCAAAAACTTTACAAGCTCTCCAATTTTGAGAAGAAAATCACCTAAGTATGATATGCCTACCAAGCAACACAGCTCACCGAATGCAGCCATTATACAGGCAATTTTTAAGCCACTAACATATTACGACAATGAATGTATGAACTTCAGTCGCAACACAAAAGGAGCAAGGAAGATCAAGAGACTCATATTTGGAAACAATTTCAATGCTGCATGGATGAGAGAGTCAACACCAGCGATTGTAGAAAATGGATTTCGTTTAATTGGCGCTTTTCCGTTCAATGAAAACGCAGTGACTGAACATGTGTTCTCGCCGGTTTGTACATCGTCAAGCCAAGATAACTCAACAAAGTTCTTACATCCCCATAAAATAAATGAAAAGAGAGAGAGTTGGAAAAGAAATAAAGGTTTCCGTAGACCAGCAGTTTGAATAAACATCAAGCACAGACAATACTCACAGCATGAATCATCACAGAACGGTTCATCAAAATCCTGTGAAGAAACAAATGAAAATAATGATACATTTTGTGACCTCTGATGGATTAAATATGGCGTTCCGGTGACAGCGACACTTGGCGACGGGATTCGGTGTCAAGACGATGGCAGTGAATGGAATTTTGTTGGTGCAGTTGGGAAGAAGAGATCTGCTTATGGAAAATTTGTTGCAATTTTAATGTAATGTATATATCTTTGTACTGACTATTTGCTGGACTTATGACCTGTTTCACCTTACTTGAAGACGAAGAGGGTCACACAGCTAATTCTTCTCGTTATTTTTGTGAAGCTATGAACATTTATATAGTGTTACGTATTAGAATTTGTAGGCAAAAGGAAGCAGTTCGTAAGTATTTACAATGACAATTTGTTCACGTGAAAATATGTGTTTTATGTAGACTTTAACAAATTTTGACGCTATTCAGCCGACCTTACCGTAGTTCAATTAATACCGTGTTTCTGGTAGATTTTTGTCCCAGAAACTGTTTAACATGGGTCAAAAGCTTGCTAAAAGTTTTTGAGACTCAGGCAAACAAGTAATTGCGTCCTACAGTTTCATTCAGGTGCTTCATTACGTTATAACCATTGAAAAGCTCTTTTCTAATCATATGGTAATACGGAGCACACATTCGATTATGAAGAGGAGCTGATTATGTATCCAGTGACTGGTTTATGGGACAGTGTAATTAAGAAAGCGGTTGAAATAAGAGTGTCTTACAATTTCTTTAATCGGGAAGAGGGCCACGTAGTGATCTCCGCCTGGCTGCTTGGGTTGGAAGCACTAAGGCGGGACGTCAAGTTACACCTCGATGGTAGACGGTTTGCAGCGGCTGAGAGCCGCCGTCCACATAAACAGAGAAGCGGAACGGCCATTGAATTGTTCTGTACACTCACGCGCATTGGCATTTCTGCTTTAATAAACCTTGTCGTTTAAGGATAACTATAAACTGAGAAGACTGTAGCACTGAGGTGGTACAGTAACAAGCATGAGATCAAATTCCTGCCTGGCCACCAAGATTTGGGTTTTCAGAGTTGTACGTATTTCAATTAGAGTGAATATAGGGTGGTGCTTTTGAAAAGGTACGGCCTGTATCCTTCCGCATCATTCTGTAACCGGTGCGTGTGCTTCACCTCTAATGGCGTCATCGTCGATGAGACCTTAAATCCTAATCGTCCTGTCTTCATTTACTCGTTTATTTGGCAAAGTACAACGCCGTTCTCATGTTGTTTGCTGCTTATCATAGGCGTCAGACGTAAATCTTATAACTTATTTCTTTCCAATAGCTCCGAAGAAACCGACGGAATTTCAATCTTTTTCCGGTGGACGCATCACCAACAACAGTGCATCGTGCCCTTATTCACTAAAACGCTGTCAGTAAGTAAAAATTCGACTTAGAATTAGGTACACAGCAAGAAGACCAGGTACTGCTCGTACAGCGAAACGCACAGCGCCGTTGCTTGTCAAGCATAGAGGGTGAAATGGTACTGTTCATCTTGAGTGTGCGTTTTTTGCGGTTTCCCGTACCCCTGCAGGCAAATACTGGGGTAGTTCCCAAATTCCTACTCACTGTCAGAGAATCCGATACACATACAAGTAAAATCATAAGAAATAATATGGGACTTTGAGTCCGTCTTGATGCGACCAATTTTGTTTGTTTAATTCCTCAAACAAGTTTCTGCGAAATACCGCCATTATCAGTGGGTTTTTGCATTATATGTTGTTCTTTTTGGTTCCAGATTTCGTATGAATAATTTTATAATGTCTTTCTAAATTAAGGCCACTGCATAATTTGTGTGTGTTGTTGCGTTACAAATTAGTATGCGCATCATACAATCCCAAACGCTGTTTGCAATACCAAGACGTTTCTAGTTCTTATTTTTATATTTTGATAATGACCGCCGCTTAAGCCTCTCCAGATGACATTCTGTATGCTGAAAAGATTGTAACAAACGTAGAAATTATGCAATGACTTCAAAGTAAAAAGGTACTATAAAATTATTCACACAATATCTGGAACCAAACAGTACAATATATAATGTTTTTCCGTAACGTATTGTAACGATGCTAATTTTGCGTGTTTAAGAAAAAGAATCCTACTGGTGATGGCGGTATTTAGCCGAAGCTAAATGTTCAAATATGTGTGAATTCCTGAGGGACCAAACTGCTGAGGTCATCGGTCTCTAGACTTACACACTACTTAAACTAACTTATGCTAAGAACAACACACACACACTCATGCCCGAGGGAGGACTCGAGCCTCCGACGGGAGGGGCCGCGCAGTCCGCGACGTGACGCCTCAAACCGCGCGGCCACTCCGCGCGGCTAGCCGAAGCTAGGCTCAAATGGCTCTGAGCACTATGGGACTCAACTGCTGTGGTCATCAGTCCCCTATAACTCAGAACTAATTAAACCTAACTAACCTAAGGACATCACACACATCCATGCCCGAGGCAGGATTCGAACCTGCGACCGTAGCAGCAGCGCGCCTCCGGACTGGAGCGCCTAGCCGAAGCTAGTTTCAAGAATTAAATAAAAATGTTTTCATTCCATAACGTTTTACGCGGACACGGACCAACAAAAGAATAGTTCAAGTTGCAATGACATAGAGAAAAGTTTACACGATTCACGGGCAGGTGGATACGCAATTTCCCTCCCTGAGTTACCGTGACAGCTGTGGCCTCAGGAAGGGCATCGGACCGCGAAGTTAAATAATAATATTAAATTTACCAAATCCTCAAGAAGCGGACCTCTTACTAGATTTGATAAATGCTATAGCGGCCTTGATGAAAATAGGCACCTCAAGGTCATCTCACCGTCCTACAGCATTGTCAGCTAATGATGTTTTCAAATGTCAGTAAAAGTTCAGAAAAAAATATTAGACATATTTATTTTTAGTTTAGAACATGACAGAATCATTTCTAAAAGAAAGTTCTTGCCAGTTGCTAAGAAAAAGCGTTACGAGAAATTTTGAAGAAAAATATTTTTTACTTAAACCAGCGGAAGAAATAGAACCATCGACATAGTTGGACTGAAAATAATATATGAACGTTCTCAATGTTTATCGATGGTTGTGATACATACTTTATCGTCAACATATAAAAGTATTCAGAGATAAAAAATTAAATACCATAAGAAGTGTGAAATTGTTTCACCTGTGTAATATGAAATGTCGTCGCTCAAGAATTTGCGTTCTGTGGACCTAGTAGCACCTTCCAGTGAGAAAGCTGTTAAGAAAACCATAAAATTAATTTTGTTAATATCTCAGACGTCATTACTGTATCGTATCAAGTATGAGCGCATTTTATTTAGGAGAGACTCCGCGCGCGACAGCGCGCGAGTACTTATATAACGCCACCAGGATTTTAGTTCAGACGGCGCACTTAGATAGCTTAAATGCGACGGAGAATATTCCGTACCTCCCGAAAACTTCTTATTTGCAGCTCGTACGGACCTTTCGTCACTGCACCCATCACCCAAACAGCTGATATACGCTGTACAAAAGTAACTGTAGGTATGTAAATAAGTTATACAGATCTGCAACCAGCACTTTTTTGAATGATTATGTTTTATTCCATGAACTGGTTTTCGAATCTTTTCAGGTTTATCTTCAGATGGTTTCAGGAGCTTACATCATTATTGCTAGCATAATGCTGGGTGCTGGCTTGCGACAGTATGATGTAAGCTCCTGAAACCATCTGAAGACGAACCTGAAAAGGTTCGAAAACAGGTTCATGGAATAAAACATAATTATTCAAAAAAGTGACTGGTTTCAGATTTGTATAACTTATTTACATTCAGTATACAGTCACGGTTCTAAAATATCCGTAGTGGATAAACAAAACTGTAGGTACTTTCAGGAAGATATTTCCGTAGAAGTCTGCAAAATACAAGGGACATTTCATAAATAATGCACAAAATTTTTTTTACTTACACTTTTTTTTCAATGTCTCTTTACAGTCCTCCAATAAAGTCTCCCTGCTTCTCTATCACTGAATCCCAACGTCTCTGAAGCTACACTCCTGGAAATGGAAAAAAGAACACATTGACACCGGTGTGTCAGACCCACCATACTTGCTCCGGACACTGCGAGAGGGCTGTACAAGCAGTGATCACACGCACGGCACAGCGGACACACCAGGAACCGCGGTGTTGGCCGTCGAATGGCGCTAGCTGCGCAGCATTTGTGCACCGCCGCCGTCAGTGTCAGCCAGTTTGCCGTGGCATACGGAGCTCCATCGCGGTCTTTAACACTGGTAGCATGCCGCGACAGCGTGGACGTGAACCGTATGTGCAGTTGACGGACTTTGAGCGAGGGCGTATAGTGGGCATGCGGGAGGCCGGGTGGACGTACCGCCGAATTGCTCAACACGTGGGGCGTGAGGTCTCCACAGTACATCGATGTTGTCGCCAGAGGTCGGCGGAAGGTGCACGTGCCCGTCGACCTGGGACCGGACCGCAGCGACGCACGGATGCACGCCAAGACCGTAGGATCCTACGCAGTGCCGTAGGGGACCGCACCGCCACTTCCCAGCAAATTAGGGACACTGTTGCTCCTGGGGTATCGGCGAGGACCATTCGCAACCGTCTCCATGAAGCTGGGCTACGGTCCCGCACACCGTTAGGCCGTCTTCCGCTCACGCCCCAACATCGTGCAGTCCGCCTCCAGTGGTGTCGCGACAGGCGTGAATGGAGGGACGAATGGAGACGTGTCGTCTTCAGCGATGAGAGTCGCTTCTGCCTTGGTGCCAATGATAGTCGTATGCGTGTTTGGCGCCGTGCAGGTGAGCGCCACAATCAGGACTGCATACGACCGAGGCACACAGGGCCAACATCCGGCATCATGGTGTGGGGAGCGATCTCCTACACTGGCCGTACACCACTGGTGATCGTCGAGGGGACACTGAATAGTGCACGGTACATCCAAACCGTCATCGAACCCATCGTTCTACCATTCCTAGACCGGCAAGGGAACTTGCTGTTCCAATAGGACAATGCACGTCCGCATGTATCCCGTGCCACCCAACGTGCTCTAGAAGGTGTAAGTCAACTACCCTGGCCAGCAAGATCTCCGGATCTGTCCCCCATTGAGCATGTTTGGGATTGGATGAAGCGTCGTCTCACGCGGTCTGCACGTCCAGCACGAACGCTGGTCCAACTGAGGCGCCAGGTGGAAATGGCATGGAAAGCCGTTCCACAGGACTACATCCAGCATCTCTACGATCGTCTCCATGGGAGAATAGCAGCCTGCATTGCTGCGAAAGGTGGATATACACTGTACTAGTGCCGACATTGTGCATGCTCTGTTGCCTGTGTCTATGTGCCTGTGGTTCTGTCAGTGTGATCATGTGATGTATCTGACCCCAGGAATGTGTCAATAAAGTTTCCCCTTCCTGGGACAATGAATTCACGGTGTTCTTATTTCAATTTCCAGGAGTGTATATTATTCCATCCAGGACACAACTTCCGTTCATCTGTCGAATGGCTCGTGTAACGGTGGTAGAAAGCTCTTCTAGAGAAACATGATGACGTCCATGCATATATTTTTTCAACTTCGGGACGAAATCAGTCTGGTGTACTCATTTCCGAGCAAGATACGGCAACACTTCCCGTTCGAATTCACACAGTTTTTGGGCTACAACATTACGAATATGCGGGCGAGCATTGTCGTGGAGTATGAGTGGCCCAGCCTCGAGCAACTGAGGTCGGGTTTTGTGTATTTTTCTGCGCAGGTTTTGCATGAAGTTACGATAATACACTGGAGGAGGAACAGGAGGAAGATTAGTGTTTAACGTTCGTCGACAACGAGGTAATTAGAGACAGAGCACAAACTTGTGTTAGGGAAGGATGTGGAAGGAAATCGGTCTTGCCCTTTTAGAAAAACCAACCCGGCATTTGCCTGAAGCCATTTAGGGAAATCACGGAAACCCACATCAGGATAGCCGTCGTCCTCCCGAATGCGAGTCCAGTGTGCTAACCACTGAGCCGCTTCACTCGTTGATAATACACTGCTATGACACTTGTTCCACATGAGACTATCAGTCATGATGATACCTTGGTGATTATAAGCAAAAATCATCATTTGCTTGAGCTTTGATTGAGCGTCTCGAAATTTTTTTTTTGGATGTGGAGAATCTGAAGCTCTCCACTTATTCGACTATGATTTCAACTCCTGTTCAAAGTCTCTAATCCACGTTTCATCAATAGCAAAAATTCGACAGAAGAATCCTTCACCTCCACGGTCGAACCTTTGTTTGAGCATAGTTGCAGTGCCCAAGCGTTTCTGCTTTTCTACGGCAGTCAAATAGTGTGCGATCCATCTCATATTTTTTTCTCTTTTTCAAATCATTTGTCAGAATACGGAGTACTGATGATGGGGGAATTCCCGTGGCTTCAGAGAGTTCCCCACAAGTCGCACTGCGATATCCTTCAGCAGCATCAGCCGCAAGTTTCACAGTTCACGTTCTTCTGTTGACGTTTTTGGCCTTCGTGGTCTTGGATTGTCTTCTATGCCCATACGACCACCACTAAAACGATTAAGCCAACGTGAAACTGTACCATGATCCACTGAAAACTCACCACAAACTTCGCTTATCGCACTGTGGATTTCTGTCGGGCTTTTGCCGTGTCCAATTTCGATCTTGATGTACGACCTCTGGTATTCAACAGTGACAGTACCCGACACCCATGCAAGGTCCATTTCTGCCTATCGCCATTTTTTTATGTCCAGCACCGAAAGCACAAAAACCTGTGCTGCTTCCTCAAGCTCCCAACTACGCCTGACGTAATTTTCATTATTGTTGCATCACACAATCCACAGTAATACCAACCTGTGCATTATGAAATGTCCATCGTTTTGTGAAACCCAAGTTGTATCGAAGTACATTACAAGGCTACTGTCCTCAGCACACAGTAAGGGTATTTTACGCGAAACTTCATTATTGTTCTTGCACTGTTTCTGCATTCCATTAAAATTTTTTGTCCATCATTATAACCAAAAACCAAGTGTGTTGAGAAGACAAAGAACGGAGATTTTTGAGCCAGAAGAAATATTTTCGCGGAGATCACTCTGTATTTTTCTATCCATCGGATACTCTCCTCTGTCGTAGTATCGACGTACGGTTCTACGCACTAACTTGTTTTCAAAATCGTCAAATTTCGTAATTTCCACTTTCATATATATCCCTTTTTTGGAGAATAAAAACGGTGCTCACATCTAGAAATTCTGCCGAAGTTACTGCACCGTTAATATGGAATACTGTAGATCCGAAAACCACGAGGTTTTATCATTTTATGAACTTGAGCGAAATTAATATTATTCCTGGATTCTTAACTGTTGGCCGGATCAGTAAAAAATCTTCAGTACGTTCGATACGATAATGTTAGATTTTTTCAAATGCCTTCACGCACACCGACTTGAGTAACACAACACGTAGGCCCATGATCCTGCATTTCTCTTATTACCAGACACACAGAAGACTGAAACAGCACGTGAAGACACGAGATCGCACGGAAAAACAGAACATTTAGCTGGCGTGTACCTGCTCTGTTAACAGTGAACATGCGGCACCAAAGCTACAAGGTGGTCGGAATGCAGGGATCGGGTGTGACCTTTTGACGGACACTTATGGAAAAGAGTGGTGGTCAAGAACTGTTTACTGCCTTCTCTCCTCTCGTCCATCAAATTCTGGTGACTCAAAGCCGGCAACTACGGTAGACAGTACTGGATTATAAGTGATGCGAACAGTACAAAATGGAAAGGCTAAACGCAAAAGAATGATAGAATGGTACTCATGGAACGGAGAAATGTCGGATGGAAATGGTCGTCTTCGTTTACCTACTTCCCTCCACATTAGGAAAAAAAAAATATATATATATATATATGGTTCAAATGGCTCTGAGCACTATGGGACTTAACATCTGAGGTCATCAGTCCCCTAGAACTTAGAACTACTTAAACCTAACTAACCTAAGGACATCACGCACATCCATGCCCGAGGCAGGATTCTAACCTGCGACCGTAGCGGTCACGCGGTTCCAGACTGTAGCGCCTAGAACCGCTCGGCCACTCCGGCCGGCTCCACATTAGAGATTGGAAAGATGGCAGAACGACGAATTATCGACAAGTAGCTCCTGTTAAGCCACAGATTGTGTCTTAAATGGTGCAAGTGCAAATCTTCTTGTGAATTTCTTCACTATTCTCTCCAGAAGTAGGTAACTGAAAGTACTGTCTCCATAAGAATACGACCTTGCGACGACGTTTGGATTTTGTAAACACTCAAAAATTGCATGTCAATGTGAAATCAACTGTAGACTCTTTTCTGTTCATCTGTGTTCTTACAGACATCACTTTAGTTTATTGTAATATGGATTGCTTACGATGTAATGGTTATGTTAGTTATAGCTGCTCGAGTAGTTATAACTCGCGAGGCTTGGAAATTACACTAATTTTGTTTAACAGACATTTCATTGATGTGTCAACAAACTTTCTTGTGCGAGTGTTCAGAATGTTCAAAGTTACACACAGTGTGCTAATGAACGGCGAAACATATTCGTAAAGGACGTGACAGTAGGCGTAGGAGGCTCCATTACATTGTCTCCTTTATAGCCGAAGTTTACGGCCGTAAAGTCTTAAACCTGTGAATGGCGCCGTGTTGACATTACAGTTTGATTACCACAGAACGAGAGAGGTGGTTGGAGAGATTTAGTACTTCACTTGACAACGTAGTTCGTAGCGTGCCTTCACGTCGTAAAACCAACTCAGGGGGCAATGCGCCAGCAAACACTTTCTCAACTGACATAAACGAGAAAGGAGTACTTTTTATGACGCATTTATTGCCATCGACAACTTTCTGTATCTTGCAGACTGCCTTCATGATGTCCAATGTAATCAAACTTCATTTTCTGATATAAATTCTCTGTTTTGTTAACTAATTGCGACCTTCAGTGCAAGATTCTGGCCGAATGTGATAATCAAATGTGTGTGAAATCTCGTGGGACTTAACTGCTAAGGCCATTAGTCCCTAAGCTCACACACTCGCTTAACTCCCATAAATTCGGGTAGTGGGGCAATTAGCTCTGATACCACGTTCAATCACATCCCACATGAGCCCACCCGGCTAGCCGCGCGGTCTAACGCGCTGATTCCCGAGCGGGAAGGCGTGCCGGTCCCCGGCAGGAATCCTCCCGGCAGATTAGTGTCGAGGTCCGGTGTGCCGGACAGACTGTGGATGGTTTTTAAGGCGATTTGTCATGTGCCTCGGCGTCCGCCCCTGGTAGCTGAGTGGTCGGCACGACGGAACGTCATACATAACGGCCAGGGTTCGATTCCCGACTGGGTCGGAGATTTTCTCCGGTGAGGGACTGGGTGTTGTGTTGTCCTTATAATTATTTCATCCGCTTCGACACGCAAGTCGCCGAAGTGGCATCAACTCGAAAGACTTGCACCTGGCGAACAGTCTACCCGATGGGAGGCCCTAACCACACGGCATTTTCCATCTGCCTCGGTGAATGCGGGATGGTTACCCTCATTCTGCCTCAGTTACACTATGTCGGCGACTGCTGCGCACACACTGTCTCCATATATGCGTGCACCATAATTACACTACCACGCAAACATCTGGGGTTACGCTCGTCTGGTACGAGACGTTCCCAGGGGAGGAGGAGGGGGTCCACTGGCGGCCGAACCGCGCAATAACCATGGGGCCGGTGGTGGGGTGGGTGGATTGCTGTGGGCTGTTGTGTGGTTGTGAACCACTGAGGGCTACGGCGGGATGAAGCCTCTCCGTCGTTTCTAGGTCCTGGATACAATACACACACATCCCAGATGTGTTCGATCAGGTTCATATTGGTGACCTGGTGGGTTAGCACATGAGTAGGAACTCTTCACTGTGTTCCTCGAACCACTCCCTCTCACTCCTGGCCTTGTGACATGGCGCATTATCTTGTCGGAAAATACCACTGCTATCGGAAAACATGATTTTCATGAAGGGGTGTAAGTGGTCTGCAACCAGTGTACGATACTCTTTGGCCGTCATATTGCCTTGCACGAGCTCCACTGGACCCACGAATGCCCACATGAATGTTCCCAGAGCATAATGGAGCCTCCGCCAACTTGTCTCTGTATCATGGAGTTGTTGCCCTGAAAGACGACGGATTCGCGCCCTCCCAATGGGCATGATGAAGAAGGTATCGGGATTCATCAGACCGTGCAACGCTCTACTACTGCGGCAATGTCCAGTGCTGATGTTCACGTGCCCATTTCAGTCGTAGTTTCCGATGTCGTGGTGTTAACATTGGCACAATCTGCGGAGGCCTGTCGTTAAGAGTGTTCGGTGAACTGTGTACCCAGACACACTTTCAATCTGCTTAGCATTAAAGTCTGAATTTGGTTCCGCCACAGTTCGCCGCCTGTCCTGTTTATCAGTCTGCCCAGCTTACAAGGTCCGGTACCTGTAATGAGGGGTACCCGTCCAACCCCACGACGTCTGGACGTGGTTTTACCTTGGTTGAAGACACTCACCACAGCACTCCTCAGACACTCAACAAGTCGTGCAGTTCCCGAAATGCTCGTGCCGAGCCGCCGTGCCATCACATTCTGCCCTCGGTCAAACTCATAGGTCACGCGCCTTCGTCATTCTACACACGGACAGCACGCTTACTGATAATACATGCACCGCGTGTGTGTCTGACCAGCAGTCTTTCCCCGCGAGTTGGCGCTGATATTGCTTGGGCGGGTTATATCGATAGTAGGCCGGTTGTCATCATGTTCTGACTGATCAATGTAGATTAATTTTAGTCAATCATTAACAGGAGATCACAATATTTACGTCGATGTATTTATCATTACAAGTTGTAGGTAATTCATCTCGCGGTAAATTATTTGCAATAAAATTTTAATGTGTGTTTTGCTAGCCCCTTGCAAATGGGTAGATAGACGAGTCCGTAATTGAGTGGCCAATGCGACTGACTGCTTTGTGGAGGAACTGGATTCGATTCCCGCAACGGCCGGGGAGTTTACCTTCGCGAAAAGATTGGAACGGAGTGCACTCACTCTCGTGATGCTAACTCAGGAGCAACTTGATCGAATAATAGCGGCTCCAGGTCACGAAAACTGACAATGGTCGGGAGAGCGGTGCGCCGAGCCCGTGCCCCGCCATACCACATCGAATAGCGCCACTGGGGGAGGATGACACGGCGATAGTGTACGACTTGGTGAAGTTATTATCCATCATTATCGATCGCTGTTTAAATTCGGAGAGTAATCTTACATCTCTTAATTGCCTTCCGAGCTACTGACGTCATCACTGAGACGAGGATAAGGATAATTTTCAGAAGACGTTCCGAAGTCTATAGGAGCTGGGTTATTTCTTATCGGCAGTTGTAGGAGGATGCAAGTTCTCTTTCAGTTATGCCCGCATTAGAACACTGGAGAAAGTTCTCACGGTGCACGTATTCATTTAGTTTCTCGTAGCGTCGCGGAAAATTTACTGTTTATTAGTTGACAGTATCCATGAGACTGTTCGATGACGTTTCTGTATCTATACGAAGGTTGCAAAGCAAGAAGTTATAGAGAATTGGAGGAAGACGTATAAAGGGAGAACAATTGAACGAACTGGTGTATGGCCGGCCGCCGTCGACGAGCGGTTCTAGGCGCTGCAGTTCGCAACTGCGCTGCTGCTACGGTCGTAGGTTCGAATCCTGCTTCGGGCAGGGATGTGTGTGATGTCCTTAGGTTAGTTAGGTTTAAGTAATTCTAAGTCTAGGGGGCTGATGACCTCAGTCCCATAGTGCTTAGAGCAATTTGAACCATTTGAACTGGCGGATGATACCGTGAATGTAAGTATATGTAACGTATTGGTTATAAACAAGCGAAGAGATCCCATTCTACTCCATTATACTGCCCTTACTAGGTCCGATTAATAGAAGAAATAGAGAAGATTCATCCACGAGGTGGGCATTTCGTCAGGGACCGTTTAGTCGTTGAGAGTGTTGCGGTTTTAACAAATTACAGTGACAGACGCCACAAGACAGGCTCAACGTTAGCAATGTTTTTTGCTGTAGGTCCTTTATCATTTTTATTATATTTCTTGAGAATAATCACTGAGAAGTTTATTGTTGAAATTCCGAGGGCGTCGTTCCAAGAAGAGTCTGTGAAGATAATACTGCCTTGCACACAGGACGATAAAATCAAAGGAATTAGGAATTAGAGCTCGTACGGAGACTTCTCGACAGTTGTTCCTGGAAAGTGCAGTTCATGAATGTAAAATGGAAAGGGCGCGGAATAGACAGTGAACGTAGAAGTATATAGTGACCCGAAAGTTGATTTGAAAATGCACTACTTCATGGATTAATGTAAGCAGAGAGATAAAAATTGACATACATGTCTGAAATGACATGAGGCTTTATTGAAACCGAAAACGAGAAGAAAAACTGGCCAACAGATAACACTGAGCAGCAACACGCCAGGGGCATCGCATGAGTATCGCGTATAATTTGAGTTGCAGTGAGCGAGGGAACCATTTCATACCTAGCATGGCTGATAAACAGCTGCTGAAAGATACGCCTTTTATGTGTAATGCGGCCCCAACCGATATTGCTACACGTGCGAAAGATCTCATGCGCACACCTGATAAGGATCACGTGATAAGTATCGTGTATGTTATGCTTGGCCTTCCTACATCTATATGTTGCAAACCACGTCCCATTGTACCGGTTATTAGCGTTTCTTCCTGTTCCATCCACGTGTGGAGCGCGGAAAGAATGATTGTTTGAATGCCTCTGTGCATACAATAATTATTCTAATCTTATCCTCACGATCCCCATTGAACGATACGTAGGAGGTTGTAGTATTACCCTAGAGTAATCGTTTAGAGCCGGTTCTTGAAACTTTGTTAATAGACTTTCTCGGGATTGTTTACGCCTGTCTTCAAGAGTTTGCCAGTATAGTTCCTTCAGTATCTTTGTGACCATTATTACTGCCCTTCTCTGTATGCGTTCAGTATCCCCTGTTAGTCATATCTGGTACGGGTCCCACAGAAGATATCCGTGTGATTATTGGTTGTGGGGTTACCTGGAGCTGCAAGTCTACTGCGACCTCCCGACCTCATTAGGGATGCTAAAAGGCAACATCCGACGGCACTTTCTCGCCATACCCACTGCTATGCTGTACAGTGCTGTTCACAAAATTGTCCCTCGACTATAGGTATTTTTAATTAATGACGGCCGACATGCTGAGCATTCGTTATTAAGAGTATCGTCTTTGCTAAAAATCAACTGTGATGCTAATTATTGATTTTTTATCATATTAACCGCCATCTGTTGATCATTTAGAGCACTCTTTTCGTTTCAATAAAACCTAGTGTCATTTCAAGCATGTGTGTCAATTTTTATGTCTCAGACTACATTATTCCGCAAAACATTGAATTTTCAAATATTAATGGACTTTTGAGTCACTGTACACTCAGGTCACACCCAGTAAAGTGTCTTGTGGATTATAGATAATGATGTCCGCTTGTCTTAGACTCATCAGTGTTTGACTATAGGTCCCTTGCCATTTTTCTTACTATCGTTCTTAAGTTCCTTGGGTTATAGGTAGTGATTTTTTTAATGAATTGTTGGAATTACTGACTTTATAATTAACAAAAATAGTTGTGTTACTTGCCTAGTTTATTACAAACTGCTTAAAGTATGGTGCAGGTCGCTGTGGTCGAGCGGTTCTAGACGCCTCAGTCCGTGACCACGTGGCTGCTACGGTCGCAAGTTCGAATCCTGCCTCGGGCATGGATGTCTGTGATGCCCTTAGGTTAGTTAGGTTTAAGTACTTCTAAGTGCTCTGAGCACTATGGGACTCAACTTCTGAGGTCATCAGTCCCTTAGAACGTAGAACTACTTAAACCTAACTAACCTAATGACATCACATACATCCATGCCCGAGGCAGGATTCGAACCTACGACCGTAGCGGTCTCGCGGTTCCAGACTGTAGTGCCTAGAACCGCACGGCCACTCCGCCCGGCCTATTTGAACCATTTTGAAAATATGGCACTGAGTTTAGAAGAAAGATTATTTTGACTGTTTATGAAACGGTATTACTGTATGTACTACTGCTTGCTTAGAAAACGGTGTGCGCTTCTGCCACAGTACATTCCTTTCTCCTCTTTGTTACAACCTAATAACAAAGAGGAGCTTAAAGGAGCAAGTTTTGTATTAGGTGAGCACATTCTCCCTTGCATGCCGGAGAAAAGAAAACATGTAAATAGTATCCACCTCTTCGCTTTGTTGTGAACTACCGGATGTAGTGGTAGATATTATCACACCTTGAAGGCAGCTGTAGATATCTCTGATGAGATGTTGTGGCTTGTTTCCGACAGCGTAACCATTATACCTCTCTGTGAGTCGTAGCTGGCAGGGGTATTACATCAGCAGCGATAACACGTGGATGTTGTAAGCGCATGAGTCGTTTAGCTTTTAGGTATACCCATTTAGTCTCTCAGTGGTCTGTGGTGAGTGCAGACAGATCGGTAACTTGTTCACAGAGAATCGCTTCAGTGTCAGAGGGGCGTATTATTTAGTTGGTACCCAAATGAATGAAACTAACGATTTTTTTTACTTTTGTTAAACCAAGGTATTTTGAGACAGTCAGTCGGTTGGTAGTGCCTGTTGTTAACAATCTTTTACAAATTGTATTTGACGTCGGCCAATGCACATGGTAGATTCAACATCATTTCGTTCCTCAGTTTTACTTTCTCTCTTAACATAGGCGAAGGTCTTCTTTCACAGCTGTTAGCCTGCAGTAGTTGTAAAACATTTTTTCTGTAACAATTGGCACCAGCCACTGAACTTCCGCTGATATAGTGTGCAGAATCTGTTATTAGTGGTTACTTTTGCGTAGTGCAAACCATGAAAATAGTTTCTATCAGAATATATTACTAATGACTACTAACAATGAGTGAACAATAATAGAAATGGACAGAAGAACAAAAATGGTCTGGCGCTGTTTTGGTAAACTAATTAAGATTTCAGACCGAAGCTCGCAATGTATCTGAAAGTACTGTTTTGATTAGTGGCAGCCTCCTTCCAAAAACAGAGGTTTCGTCAAGTACCACTGGGGAGAGGCATGTCGGGAATTACTAGGAAAGGAGGAAAACAAACAAATGAATCAGTGAAAAGAATGGGGTTGAAGATATAATTATGATTTTAATGAAAATTAGATTGAGGTGGGTGAGACCTGTAACCAGGTGAGTGAATGGTAGATGGGCCAAGTAAATTCTTTTCTATATTCCAAGATATAAGAAAATACAAAGTATAGAACATAATGAAAGGTAGATGGATGCCTTTAGTAAAAGTCAAGGAGCAGCACGACTGCGCATCGGTGAGAACTGCAATATATGGAAAAGTCTAGAAAAGACTTTGTCCAACATTGGATGTGAATAACTGATTATGACGATTTTGTTGATGAAGATGATCTAATAAATACTAGAGTCTATTGAAAAAATGATAATTGATATTACTTTCGAAAAAATAATTTAGAGTCATTACTAAAATGTAATTACTAAAATGTCGTCAAGGAGGTAGGCATTTTTACTACACCGTCGCAATACATATAAGCGCTAGTGAAATTCGTCGTGAATAGTCCACGACAATTTGAAAAGATCAGTGATATCCGTACCTACAACACTACAGGGAAAAATGACCTTTATTGCACGTTATTAAAGCTGTCAGTGGCTCAGAAAGGAGTTTAGTGCGCAGCAACAAAAACTGGCCAATAACAAAAAATATCTGACAGCAAAGCAAGTTTTAAATCTAAAAATCATTTTTCCTGGACAATTTACTCTTCTCCACTGATGAATTTCTACATAAAAACTGGTACCCAGTAAAAAGAACGTTTTTTTTTAAAGTGTTGTTGCATGAGTAGGACTAAAATGTGTTCTTCAATGCTAATACTAATCATGTATACATATCATGTAAACTGAGTCGTTCCACATGATTTCAGTGAAAGAATCGTTCAAATGATCTATGGAACATGTAACTAAGTACCTGACAGTTTCATTTTACCGCTCAGGAGTTATCCACAAGTTGGGAACAATTCCTTAGGTGCTTAGAGCAGTACGAATGTCATTGGTAAGGGATCATTTTGCTTGACTGCACTTCGGATGTAATAATCTTGGAATACTTTGTGGACTTGTGATTATTAAATAATAGTGGCGAATCTACGGAGACTCCTACAAATATCACTTCTAAAGTGGAATAAAATAAGACGATCCATATCCAATTATATTTGCATCGCTCCAAGCAGTGACATATTTAACAACCGAGAAGTGATCCTGTATTGCCTTTTATTTCGTCTGTTCTGGTTTTAATGGCTTACATCGCATATTAAGTTTCCTCTTGTGATAACACTATTCACTCAATTTCAGTTACCTTCAATAAACAAATGTCTTGTGACATAATGCGCCAGTAACTTTTCCATTCATTTTGTTAGAGGTCATGTCGTTCTTATGTCAAGTTGAAAATTACGTTTTGGGAAATCTGTGCTTCCAAATACCTGTAGTGTAATGGTGTACACTAATTTAGTGCTTGCCTACGTTACCCCTTACTTTTTTTGAACGTGTAACAGGCTAGAATGAGGTTAAGTAAACCGGACAAAACGTTAGTCATTCCCAGAAGGTAACACGGCCTCTAACCCTTGATAACAACCACAATCCGGGAAGAAAGATAGTCCTTAAATTTACTCAGGTATATCATGTCCAGCTGAATCTAATCATTGGTGGTTAAATCCCACAGAGATAATAAATCGCTGTTTTCCTTCATTGCTACGTTTAAATTGCCGTTCCAAATAGTTGCAGGCATTTTCTACCGTATTAACATGCCGTAATTAAGCGAGTCACTTGAGATCCGATAGGATTCCCGAGTATTCCTCAAACCAGGAACGTGTCTGTGAAGCCCAGTGGAAACGCGTGTTCTCATTTTGGAAGATGGAAGTGTACACAGCATACTGATCTTGAACGTTTCAACTAAGAGGCAACATTTCGTCACCGAGGATGTGGAAATAATCATTCTAGTTCATGTTCGCAACAACCTTTATGAATAGGCCCGACTCTCAAATGATCACAGAACCACTTTCAGCCTGAGCAACACCCTCCACTCACTGCAGGTTAGATTCGTCAATGGATTAACGGTAGATTCGACGCCTTGTGTCATTTAAAAAAGGCAAAAATCTGGATTCGCCCGACTACTGTACACGTCTCTAGCCAACTACTGTCTAGTCCGGTATTTCTGGCTCATTAAAGGGGTATAGCTTTATGTAGCACTGTAACCAATGGCGTTTTGCGAGGCAACCGACTCCACATGTCAATTTCTTGCAGTTCACTTCGCAAGATGCACTAGGAAACTGATTGAGATGAATCAGCATTGCCTAGGAGCAGCAATTCCCTTCGTGTCTGAAACTGATTGCCAGTGACACATTTCAGCAACATAGCCAGTAGCAATCTCTGGCTGCCAAGACGCTAGCTCCGCGTTTAATTAGTGACCCAAGCATCGCCTCATGCAAGGAAGAAGGAAAGAAGACTGGGTTCAACGCGCCGTCGACATCGGGGTCATAGAGACGGAGCACTAGCTCGGATTGTGTCAAGGATGGGGAAGGAAATCGGCAGTGCGCTTTCGAGGGAGCCATCGCGGCATTTGCATAGAGTGATTTAGAGAAATCGCGGAAAACCTAAAGCTGGATGGCCGGACGCGTGTTTGAACGGTCGCACTCTCGATTGCGAGTCCAGTGTGTTAATCAATGCGCCACCACGCTCGAATATAGCCTCATGTTACTGGCGTATTATGTAGGCTACGTACAGCAACTACTGACTCGGTCTCTGTAAGGCTATCAGATTAATGATCTAAAGGTTATGGATTCAGTTCCCAGACACTACAAGGGCTTTCCTAACACTTAACAGTGGTATGTCCAGCCGTGAGTTAATACAGCTGTCAGTCCCGTAAACAGAGATGGGTTGCTTTCGACAGAAACGAACTCTCATATCCGTGTCGTATCTGTTGCTGCAGTTGTGAGATGAGGATGCACAAATCATGGCCTGCGCCTGAATAGGAGAGAGAAGGACAGATTAACCAGGCATCTTGCAGAATGTGTAAGAGGGGGTGGGGGGCGGGGGTGTACACGCCACAAGAGAGAATCTTTGTGATTACTGAGTCAGAGACTCACATTTTTTAGATTAGAGTCAGGTTATAGACAGATAATTTTGAGAAAAGTTCTAACAGTAAACGACCACAATTATTTAATAGTATCCAGAAAAGTAAAATTAATTTGTTTCTTCACCTCATTAGAGGGCTGAAAAAACAAGATAGATGAACTTTTTGTACGTCTAGAACATGTGCAAATTCTGAAGCGACAGACGTTCTATGCCTCTCTAAACGCCTTGTAATCACAACGATGGAGAAGTTCAATATCAGGGATTAAAGACTAGCATCATCTTCATGAAGAGTTAAAATGGAAAAAGGAGGAGTTGCACAATATGTAACAGTTAGTTAGGAACATAGAAAGTGACAGTATTTATGTAGGTCAGTATCTAGAGTCGTGTATTTGTGAGTTGTTAGTGCAGAATACTTCTATGGTAATTAAAACTAGGAAACTTTCAGCTATTTACGAGAAATCTTGAATTATTCAGGTGCCTATCAGACAAGAAGAAACAGTTAGTAATTTGAGAATATTTCAATGTAGATCTCCCAAAAGATAAATTGCAATCATTATTTGAGTTTAATTTTAGTAGTTAATTTTCCAGCTCGTGTGCAGCTAGATAACAGGACCCTGGTTCATGACATTTTAATAGACAGTGCTCAGGTTGACGCAGCTAATGTGTATCCAATTGTTAATGGACTATCTGATCATGACGCACAGTTAATAAAAATAAACATTACATCTTACAGACCTGAGGCAGGTTCATACAAAGCAGTAAGGCTTATTAATGAGAGTAGGATACATTGCTTTAAGAGTAAGCTAAAAATAGCGTCAGGGGATACTTGATATACAGTGTGTCTCAGTCCTTTTCCATCAGACTGAAACATAAGATAGTGGGCCTACAACTGATTATACTGAGATAGGGAACCAGTGGTCGGAAATCCATATTTATTGTGTTCCGGACATACACAGCATACACCGCATGACAATAATGTAGCTGAAACTAATTGTTCAAATTGGCTACTGCCAGTCTCAATGCATGCAAGGCAACGGTCCATGAAGCTCTACCACATTCTCTCAAAGATCTCTGGTATCTGTTGTATGAGGAGACAGGCAGCTTGGAACCTAGCAATCGGGTCTTCATCCATTTCTGGTGGTGTTTTCGTACACTAACGCCTTGAAGTAGCTCCAGAGGCAAAAGTCAAGACTTGTGAGACTCAGCAATCGCCTAGCCATGGAGCAGGACCTTCCCTTCCAATCCAGCGATGACGGCGCCTGTTTTCCAGGTGCTCGCATACTTCAACATTGAAGTGGGTTGGTGCACCGTCGTGTTCAAACCACATCATTTCGCGTACAGCAACAGGCACAGTCTCCAAGAACTGTGGCAGCACATCTCGCAGGAACACCAGGTAACGCGACCAGGGAAACAACAAATAAGGTCCTATTAGATGATCTTCGACAATGTCCGTCCATACCCTGACGGAGAATCGTTGTTGGTGGCCATCGTTATGGGTGGCGTGGGACTTGTCCTCATTCCAGATATGGCTGTTGAAGACACAATATGGGTGAATGAGGCCTCATCCGTGAACAATGTAAATTCTACGATGTTCAGCACTACAGCACTGTAGTGGATAATCCATTGATAGAAGTTAACGCAGGACTCAAAATCCTGTGGTGCCAGTGCTTGCAAACTTTCTTTATGCTAGGGGTGTAATACCTGTTCCACCTGCACACTCAACACCGTACCCTTTGAAGTCTGCGTTTCACGAGCAAGTTGACGGGTGCTTACAGCTGTGTGCTGACGCCACACGATCCAACATCATCTCTTCAAAGTCTGGTTTTTGGACAAGTCTTTGGGGGGAACCTTGGCCGGCTCTCTGTGATGTGAACGATCCAATCAGTCGTAAGGTGGTATCCGGGAAAATTCTCACGATTAGGATGACGCCTGTTGGGAAACCGTTCTCTGTAAAGTCGCGCTGTTGTATGGGCACTACAATCTGCCGCACCATACATTAGATGAATGTCACCTAAATGTTGTGACGAGTAGCGTTCCATCTTTGACTATACACCATGCACTGTACTCAGTAACACACCTCGACAGGGACATACAACTTGATTGGTGCAATGGACAACTGACACCAGGGTTAGTGATGTGCGTGCGATAGCAGTAAGATGCGTGCTGTCTTTACATGACACACATGCTATGAGCTACGTATACCTGTTTGGTGGTCAGGTATGTACACTGATTATCACTCGCTGCCTGTTCCAGTGCACAACAGACACACGGAAGCTTTGCGATAGTGCGGCAGAACTGCATGCTGCGTTGCAATATATGCATTCAGGCAGGCGGTCGTCGCTTTGAACAATTACTATGATCTACATTGTCATCATGCGGTGTACACTGTGAATGTCGGTAACACAATAAATATGCATTCCGACTATTGTTTAACGATCTCAGTATAATCGGTTGTGGATTGACTATCACCTGTTTCAAACTGACGCAAAAGGTTCGAGACATTCTGTATAGGAAGATATGTTAATGTCAAATTCAATTTATTTCTTAGTGAATTTGTGTCAATATTTGAAAGTAGATTTCCTAAAGAGTTATCCAGAAAATCCATTGAATAACAAGTAAGCCGTAGATAAATAGAAATTAAAATCTCATGTATGAGGAAGAGGGAAATTTGTATAAAGGCCAGAGTAAGTCAAGATCCGACATTACTTGCATACACATAAAATGTTGTAGTAAACTAAGGAAAGTTATTAAATGTTCAAAAGCATGATGCACGTCCTGACATTAATAAATATTGCAGACAGTAAAATTAAAACTAAATGCGATATTGTCAAATGGGAGATAGGACGACCAGTCAGTGTACAAGGCACCACAACAATTCAACTAAATGATAATGTTGTGACTGATAATTCAAAAGTAGCGAGTATTTTTAATAATAACTTTCTAAATAGTATTAAACCTCTCAGTTGAAGAAGGAAGAAAGTATATTAAAAATGTCATTGCTCAAAAGGTTAAGCAGCTAGAAGCAGCACCAACATCTGTCACTCAAATTCACAAACTTATAAAAATTCTAAAAAACAAAATCTCAAATGGTGTTGTTGGAATTCATACAGAACTCAGAAAATTTGCTCCAACATAATAAGTAACGTCCTCAGAATATGTATGTATTGCATCACTGGTATAGACAATTTTTCAAGTCAAATAACTATTGTCCAAATTCATTAGTGACATATTTTTCGAAAATATTCGAAAAAGAAATGTAATCAAGAGTAGTTTCAGGTTTAGGTGGAAACAATTTACCTAGCATATCACCGTATGGCTTCCAGAAGGGTCACTCCGCTGAGAATGCTATTTATACATTCACCCGCGAAATACTAAAAGGTTTAAATAGTAAAGTATCACCAGCTGGTATTTCTTTCGAAGGCATTTGATCGTGCAGATCATGTTACACTTCTAGAAAAATTTAAGTATATTGGAATTGATGGCTTTACACACAACTTGCTTGCAACATACTTAACAAACAGAATGCAAAACTTTAAGCTGAATGATTTAAAGTACGTTGGAAAGGTAGAAAACATTTTGTAACGTGGGAGAAATCACACAAAGAGATTTTAAAAGGGTTCATCTTGGCGTCTACTTCTATTCCTTATGTATGTGAATGACCTATTTAACATTCAACAAGCAGAATTGATACTTAGTGCAGACGATACCAGTGTTATAATTAATGCCATTGGAGAGAAAGCAACAGAAGAGTGTTAGTGGCTTTTTCAAAGATTTATTAAGTGGTCCTCTGAAAATGCACTCTTTCTTGTTTTTGGAAAAACTATATTCAGTTCTGTATAACAAGTAGTCATACCAACAACTGACGTAGCACATGAACAGCAGTCCGTAAGTAGGGTAGAATGCTCGAAATTTTTGCGTGTACGTAGTGATGAAAATCTAAACTGGAATATGCATATTACTGAGCCTCTAAAACAATTAAGTTCAGCGAATTTTGTTCTTCCTATAACTGCTGCTCTTGATGTCAAACGAATCAACTTCCTGACATACACTGATGGAAAAAATCGCAAAACCAAGGAGTTCTGCAACATAAACGAGAGATGGGAGGCTTGTTTCTACAACTGAAAGATGATGTCTGTTCAAATTTCGCATAAGAGTGGTGCTAATAGCGCCACTATAAAGATGCAAATCAGGTTTTTTTTTAAATACACGGTGAAACAGTCGTGAGCATTAATTACCTTTGAGACTGGACATAGTGAGTTGGTGTTAATCATAAATGTCTTTAAGGCGACAAAGGCGCCATTATCAACGCCGTACTGAGTTTGAATCGGGTCGGCTAATAAGAATACGAGAAGCTGAATGTTCCTTCTGTGATACTGCGGAAAGACTTGGCAGGAATGTAGCCGCTGTGCATAACTGCTGGCAGCAAAGATCACGATAATGTACGGTCGTAAGAAGACCGGGTTTCGGACGACCACGTAGCACTAGCGGGAGGAAAGATCATCGTGTTCGGTATATAGCACTGACGCGTCATACTGCATCTGCAACAGCAGTTTGAGCAGCAGTTGGAACCACAGTGACTCCACGAACAGTTACCGATCGGTTACTTCAAGGGCAGCTCCGAGGGAGAAGCCCAGTAGTGTGCATTCCATTGACCCTAAACCACAACCATTTGCGACTTCAGTGGTGTCAAGCGATAGGTTACTGGAGGACAGAGTGGAGGTCTGTTGTGTTTTATGATGAAAGGTGATTCTGGCTTGGTGCCAGTGATAGCCGTGTTGGTTAGGAGGAGACCAGTTCAGGGCTTGCAACCAATCTGTTAGGCGTGCTAGACACACTGGACCTACACCTGGAGAAGGTCTGCGGTGCGATTTCATATGACAGCAGGAGCGTTCTCGCTGTTATCCTACGCTCCCTGACTGCAAATCTGTACGTTACTCCGGTTATTCGACCTGCTGAGCTGCCATGCATGAACGCATTCCAGGGGGCGTTCTCCAACAGTATAACGCTCACCCACATACGGCAGTTGTAACCCAACATGCTGTACAGAATGTCGACACGCTGCCTTGGCCTGCTCGGTCACCATATGTCTCCAGTCGAGTATTTAAGGGACATCATCGGACGACAACTCCAGCATCATCCAAAAAGAACATTAACATTCCCTGCATTGACGAGGAAGTGCAGTTGGCATGGAACTCCATCCCACAATCTGACATCGGGCACGTGTGGTATGCAATTCATATAGGTCAGCTTGCTTGCATTCAACATTCTGGCCGTTGCACCGGTTATTAATGTACCGCCATTTCACATTTGCAATGGCTTATCTCACACTTATATTAACCTGTGGTCTTGAAATGTTAATCAGTTAAATATGTTGCCTAGACAAATGTATTCCTGAAATTTCCTTACTATAAATTATTTTTTGGCGTTGCGATTTTTTTGTGTCAGTGTATAGTGCGTGTTTACACTAAGTAATCTCTTCTCAAAGCGATCAGTAAGAAAAATGCGTGGTGTTCACCCGTGGTTATCATGGAGGTACCTCTTCAAAGAGTTAGGCTATTTACTGCATTATCAAAATACATACTTTACTGACTAATGAAATCGACATAGATAATCGAGTACAGTTTGAGAGGACTAGTGATGTCCACACTTACAATACTAGCAGAAAAAATGACCATTCTTTTGCGTTATTAAAGCTGTCAGTGGTTCAGGAAGAAGCTCAATATACAGCATTTAAAATATTTGATCTTTTGCCCAGTATCATAAAATATCTTACAGGTAGCAAAGCAAGTTTTAAATCTAACCTAATATGATTTCTCCTGGACAACACTCATTCCAAGGACGAATTTCTGTTGTAAAACTGGTAGCTTGTGAGAAAAAAAGACCTATTTCATAAGTCTAGTGGAGTGAGTAGGATTAAAAAATAATCTCTTCACTAATGTTAACAGTAATCATGTATACTTATTGTGTAAACTGACTCGTTCAACAACATTTCAATACAGGAATCGTTCAAATGACTTATGGAACACACAATAATATTTTTCTTTCACCTCTGGTGGTGATGCATGTACGTGAAAAATGCATTTTTGAACTGTGATATGCAGTCTGTCGTAAACTGTAGATCGTGCGATGCCTGATTAGGTAAGCGTTCTAAAGTGAAAGCAAGAGCTTACTGCCTCTAGCACAGGGTCACCAAATTGTTTTCGGAGATAACCAGGACACTACCAACCGGGTTCGAATGGATATCCCCGTTCCCAAATTTTCCCAGCGGCTGGAAATGCAAATAATATTACTCTCCAGCTACAGTACTGCTCAGAATAAATTACTGTTCCAGTGTATCATCTTTGATACTTTGAAAGGAGGTTAGAGAAATAAGCTAACATTTATCAATTTATTGTGTCGTATTCCGTTTAATCGATCGAAATCTCTGAAATTTACAGAATTTCATTAAATATATATTTAAAAACTGAATTCTGGGATTTTTAAGTGTCTGGAAACAATTTTTTGGGACACCGTATATTGTGATGAAAAACCAGGACATTCCCGATCTTCCGGAACGTCAGGTCATTCTGGTCTAGAAGATCCACTGCTAGTAAAGCAAATGGTGTTGAAAACAGCTTTTGGGTTGAAGACAGCTTCAAAATAATAGGAACAAATTATCTCTGACGAGAGAATGTTTTACATCGAAGGACCCGTTGCCACGAAGTTCAGCAAGGACTGGCACCTTAGAGCTCAGCTGTCCTTTCCAACGCTCTTCGTCGTTGTCACGGCGAAAGGCTATGTAGTGGAGAAAGCACAAGCGTGCCGCCCACGGGCCGCCGCCACCGCCCACGCACGACCATCCTTCCTTTTTAACGGGAACGACACGCTCCTCATTGTGTTCCCACGACTCGTACAGCCCAGCGTGACGCTACGGGCTCCGATCGACGACATCATTTCTGTGTGCTTCGCTGGCACTCAGGGGCTTACCTGGGTGTCGGAACTGCGTGTACAAAATTGTAGTTCGGTAGCAGGTACCTCAAGGAAACGTTGATTCCTAGAATGTTTCGACTCAACCACCTGTCAAGAAGTGTTTCTTGTCTACTGATAACGAGTGTTTAGTCGAATCCAGTACATCCGTTAAGGGGACCGTTCATGAAAACCACACACTATTTAAAAGATGCACCAAATCCACAATTCTGAAGAAACACAATGAAATTTTGTACCATGCTTTACACGAAATTAACACGTTTCCTGTTAAGTTGCTTGTATTATCAAACTTTAAAATAACAATTCTCATTAAAGTTCAACCTAATGTTTTTTCTCATGTCATCTCTTCAGAAAGCCCCATATTTGTGCTCAAGGGCGGATTTCCCTTTAAAGCTCCTCTTCTGGTTTCTTGTTGTCTGTCTTCTTTCCTTTACCAGGTCTTCACCTGAACTTCCATGCGTGGAGAGGCGCTGTAAATCTATTTTTCTCAGGATGTAAACTGTCTTATTTTAAAGTCAGTTCTGTCTAATACAGTCATTCACCCTACGTTACCACCATTAAATAAAAGAACTTCATCATAAGCTGCAGTTCTGACAAATGTAACAGATGAAAATATGGCAAAACGACAATTGTTTCTTCATAAACAAGGCAGGTTTGTTTGTTAACAAGATAAGGAATAGTCACAGATCTATAAAACCAACGAGTATATATATCACAACCTTCTACATGTATCCCATGCAAGTTCTCTTGAAAGTAATCCACGGAATCGTTATTCACCGAGCTAATATTGAAGTGTTGCTTCAGAAAGTGGTCGTCGCAGGGAGGTCATTTACACATTTCGATGTTTTTCAGGCACTGCGATTTCAATCACTGAAAGAGGGAACTTATTGTCCATAAGTTCTCCTAATAAATAAAAAGTAAACTAAAAATTGACATTTTAGGTCAATTTAATATATGTTCCCCCTTAAATAATGTTCGTGAGCATTTGACTTCAATAAATTTTATTGTTAAAATCAATATTCTGGATTATGATTTCTGCCAATAACATAGCAAACATGAACCGTCTAAGGATCTACACAATCTTTAGATGCAACTCGGCGCTGAGTGAGTGCGAGCTACAAGAAGTCGACTATTACAGTCTGCAGTGGAAAACGGCTCAGAATAAATATTTCACAGAAGAGAAACAGATAAGCCTCATATCAAAACTGTCATGTTATTTCAGGGATTTCCTTGGTTACCGGAGCCAGATACATTAAAAACATTCGAAATATCATAGTATACAACACAGCGAGAGGCTTATACTCCATTGCTATGACATGGAGTTTCATCCGGATCGATATCTGAAACATACACTACTGGCCATTAAAATTGCTACACCAAGAAGAAATGCAGATGATAAACGGGTATTCATTGGACAAATATATTATACTAGAACTGACATGTGATTACATTTTCACGCAATTTGGGTGCATAGATCCTGAGAAATCAGTACCCAGAACAACCACCTCTGGCTATAATAACGGCCTTGATACCCTTGGGCATTCAGTCAAACAGAGCTTGGATGGCGTGTACAGGTACAGCTGCCCATGCAGCTTCAACAAGATACCACAGTACATCAATAGTAGTGACTGGCGTATTGTGACGAGCGAGTTGCTCGGCCACCATTGACCAGACGTTTTCAATTGGTGAGAGATCTGGAGAATGTGCTGGCCAGGGCAGCAGTCGAACATTTTCTGTATCCAGAAAGGCCCGTACAGGACCTGCAACATGCGGTCGTGCATTATCCTGCTGAAATGTAGGGTTTCGCAAGGATCGAATGAAGGGTACAGCCACGGGTCGGAATACATCTTAAATGTAACGTCCACTGTTCAAAGCGCCGTCAATGCGAACAAGAGGTGACCGAGACGTGTAACCAATGGCACCCCATACCATCACGCCGGGTGATACGCCAGTATGGCGATGACGAATACACGCTTCCAATGTGCGTTCACCGCGATGTCGCCAAACACGGATGCGACCATCATGATGCTGTAAACAGAACCTGGATTCATCCGAAAAAATGACGTTTTGCCATTCGTGCACCCAAGTTCGTCGTTGAGTACACCATCGCAGGCGCTGATGACTGTGATGCAGCGTCAAGGGTAACCGTAGCCATGGTCTCAGAGCTGATAGTCCATGCTGCTGCAAACGTCATCGAACTATTCGTGGAAATGGTTGTTGTCTTGCAAACGTCCCCATCTGTTGACTCAGGGATCGAGACGTGGCTGCACGATCCGTTACAGCTATGCGGATAAGACGACTGACCACAAGACTAGGAGACGAGTCCTGTCTGTAACACTGTTGTTTAAACCACAACCATATTCCAGAACAATTCCTTAAAAAATAGTTACAATTCTTTTGTTGTGTGGAATTACCTTTCATTTATCCACATTGAAAGAAATCATCCATTCATTACACAAAGTAAAGCTTTTGCACAGCTCTTAAGTAGCGAAGTAGTTAAATTTTGTTTTACGGATTTAATAACCATTTGGATTTCAGTTGTGAATTTGTGAATGTTTAAGAAGAGCAAAGAACGTCAACATCAAAATAGCAAGTGGACTGATTTCGGTTAATTATTGCCTTTAAGTTGTTCATAGTTCACTGGAAGCTGATTTACTATCAGTGGCATCGATCGCTACAAAGGACGGCCGTGTGGGCTTCTCTTTTCAAATTTTTGGAATTACGAATGTTGAACGGACAGTAATTGTAACAGGAGTCGCATCTTAGAATTTTTGTATTTATTTATTCTGCAGAGAAGCTGCATGGGGTGTTATTTTGCCTCACGAGAGGCAGAAGAAGCCGACAAGATCATAATTATTTAAGAGGCCAAAAGAGCTTGCCTCGCTCACTCTTTGATAGTCCACTGGGAAGACGTAGCAGCTTTAAGTAACGGAGAATGAAGCAATGACCAACTTGATCACAAAGAAGTTTTCTTCAAAGGCCCCCAGGTATAATTAGAAGGTCAAGGGATCTCATAAAAAGTTCTAGTAACAGATAGATTTAACGAAAGTTCTAGTGCTGAAGACGCAATCAAGAAAAATCCGAAATGTAGACATCACCTACACAAATGTAGATAAAAGACGGTACTATAGTTTCAAAAACATTTTTGTTTTCTTACAAAGGCAAGCGAAAAGTAACAACTGAAGCTAAGGAAAATTAATTTTTATCAATTTTACTAACCTTAAAGTGTCACACGAAAGTCATAAACAAGTCTCGGAAAATGCGTAACATTTTGCATAGAAGCAAGTGATCTTTTTGTGCTTTAGTGACCTCTAGTGTGCTTGGTGAAAAACAGCCGCTTGGTTTGAGGCGCCATGTCACGGATTGCGCGGCCCTTCCCGCCGGAATTTCGAGTCCTGCCTTGGGCATGGGTGTGTGTGTTGTTCTTAGCATAAGTTAGTTTAAGTAGTGCGTAAGTCTAGGGACCGATGACCCCAGCAGTTTGGCCCCTTAGGAATTCACACACATTCGAACATTTGAAAAAGAGTTTCCATTGTGTCCAAAGTCGGAAATATCCTTTACTAATGATGAACACTCCATTGTTTGGAATATCAGAGAATGGCTTTGCGTTTCCTTGAAGCAAATAACCTTCGAAAACTATGTTTTATCCTCTGAACTGATTAATCCATTTCAATAAGCATTCTTGAAGACGCGGGAATTTCCACTGGCGTGTACGCTTCCTACTCCCGTATGATACGTTTTCAGCAAATCTATATTTCTACTTGCGATTGGCAAAAACGTTGCGTGACAAGGTCCCGATAGTTTTCACTACATCTTTTCCTTTCATCCACATTTCAGTGCCCGAAAAACCTGCTCCTTTTCTGCGAGATCCAACAGATACATTGCTTTAAAGTCGTTGTTACAACTCATTTATGGTAAGTAGAAGGTGATGTACTCTTAAAGAAATGAGTTCACGAAGAGTTGACTGACGAAACAGTCACCGAAAAAATTACAAACACTGAGTATTAGATAGCCTCTGACATCGAATTAAGGATATTTGAGGGCGATCTGTCATCATTCTCGCTTCGATTTATCGAATGTAAAAAAGATACAGAATTTCTCTAATTTATATCGATTTTTTCAAGAGACCGGACCACTTGATCGAGTTATTTGAATATTCGATGTATTGGGGTTCGTACATGAAAGAGTCGACTTTTTATAATCGAGCTGCGTGAAGAAGTCTTGGTCTAATAGTTTCTCTCCCTCTTTACATGATATTTTACACTCCACCTGTCTGAACTTGTTTGTTAGCACGAACAGGAGGGAAACTTTTGTATGTGCCTTGCGCTTTGGAGGACATCTCTGCCATAACCCTTAATCAGTTAGATGAAATAACTCCTCCCGAACAGGCCATGAACGCGGTTCCGCACTTACGTTTAGTGAAAAAAATACGAGCTTACGGAATATCGGACCAGGTTTGTGATTGGATTCAGGATTTCCTAGAAGAAAGAACACAACATGTCATTCTTAACGGTTCAAAATCTGCAGATGTAGAGGTAATTTCGGGAGTACCGCAGGGAAGCGTGATAGGACCTTTATTGTTTACAATATACATAAATGACTTAGTTGACAACATCGGTAGCTCCGTGAGGCTATTTGCAGATGACACGGTTGTCTACAAGAAAGTAGCAACATCAGAAGACTCGTACGTACTCCAGGAGGACCTGCAGAGGATTAATGCATGGTGCGACAGCTGGCAGCTTTCCCTAAACGTAGATAAATGTAATATAATGCGCATACATAGGGGCAGAAATCCATTCCAGTACGATTATGCCATAGGTGGTAAATCATTGGAAGCGGTAACGACCGTAAAATACTTAGGAGTTACTATCCGGAGCGATCTGAAGTGGAATGATCACATAAAACAAATAGTGGGAAAAGCAGGCGCCAGGTTGAGATTCATAGGAAGAATTCTAAGAAAATGTGACTCATCGACGAAAGAAGTAGCTTACAAAACGCTTGTTCGTCCGATTCTTGAGTATTGCTCATCAGTATGGGACCCTTACCAGGTTGGATTAATAGAAGAGATAGACATGATCCAGCGAAAAGCAGCGCGATTCGTCATGGGGACATTTAGTCAGCGCGAGAGCGTTACGGAGATGCTGAACAAGCTCCAGTGGCGGACACTTCAAGAAAGGCGTTACGCAATACGGAGAGGTTTATTATCGAAATTACGAGAGAGCACATTCCGGGAAGAGATGGGCAACATATTACTACCGCCCACATATATCTCGCGTAATGATCACAACGAAAAGATCCGAGAAATTAGAGCAAATACGGAGACTTACAAGCAGTCGTTCTTTCCACGCACAATTCGTGAATGGAACAGGGAAGGGGGGATCAGATAGTGGTACAATAAGTACCCTCCGCCACACACCGTAAGGTGGCTCGCGGAGTATAGATGTAGATGATGTAGATGTAGAAAGGTACCGACCGGCCGCCATGGCACCCTAAGCCCACAGATGTCACTGGATGCGGAGGGGCATGTGGTCCGCACACATCTCTCCCGGCTGTATGTCAGTTTCCGAGACCGGAGCCCCTACTTCTCAATCAAGTAGCTCCTCAGTTTGCCTCACAAGGGCTGAGTGCACCTCGCTTGCCAACAGCGTTCGGCAGACCGGAAGGTCACCCATCCAAGTATTAGCCCAGCCCGACAGCGCTTAACTTCGATGATCTGACGGGAACCGGTGTTACCACTACGGCAAGGCCGTTGGCATTAGATGAAACAGGATACTGCTAAATAGATTTCAGTGTTGCACTCCGGTGAAGGATAGTACTGTCTTGCGACTCAGGTTCTGTTGCCTCCGTGTTGAAAGCACCAGTCGCTCGCTGCGGCACATGCATGTGGTCGTCGCACTAGCTGGCCAGTTAACAGACGGCAGCTGCCAACACAGCTTGTTCTCGCAGCGGCAGAAGTGGTGTGCCACAGCTGCCTCTGTGCCAGTTTTGAATAGTACCATTTTGCCATGCATGCTGTACTTTAACCACGGTGGCACGCGAACAGTTTACAAACTTATCCGTTTCGCAAATGCTTCCACCATTCGCCCTAAAGCCAATGAACGAGCCCTTTTGGACGTCAAATAAATCGCTCTGTTTCCGCATTGTGATAACTACTGCAACGTTTTCCGCGTCTCCCTGAAATGCATCATACACCCCCCCACTGCTAGTACTGAAAACCTGTCGTCTGTGAGTGGTTATTGCACGTTGAAGTCGAACATAGGCGGTGGTCAGTTGGTCACACTAATGTTAATGGACGGTATACATCCACACTCTGCAGACCACAGTGAAGTACATGACAGGATATTTCCCGTTGTACCAGTTACGTCCGTTCCACTCACGTATGGAGCGAGGGAAGAATGACTGCTTAAACGACTCTGGGCGCACTGTAATCTTCTTGCGAGCCAAACGGGGGCGATACGTATGGCGTTGTAATGTATTCCTAGATTCTTCACTTAAAGCTGGTTCTTGAAAATTAGTACGTAGGCTTTCTGTGGATAGTTTGCGACTATCCTCAGGCATTTTCCTCGGCATCTACGTGATGTTCCCTTTCCTTGTATACGTTCAAATCCCCTGTTAATCCCATCCGGTCCGGCTCCCGCACACTTAAGCAGTAATGTAGCTTGGGTCGCACGAGTATTTTCTACGCAATTTCCTTTGTAGCCTCTTTGCGTTTCGCTAGTGTTCTACCAGTCAACCGAAGTCTGCCACCTGCTTTACCTACGACTAAGTCTATGTGATTGTTCCACTTCATATCTGTACAATGTTTTGCACCTATGTATTTGTAAGAGTTGATCGATTTCAGTTGTGACTCGCTGATACTGTAGTCGAAGGACATTATGTTTTTTTCGTGAAATGAACAATTTTATATTTCTAAGCATTTAAAGCAAGTTGCCAGTCTTTGAAATACTTTGAAATTTTGTCATGACTTGACTGAATACGTAAGTAGCTTCTTTCAGACAGTATAGTTAACCACATCGTCTAGATAACTGCACTGGCTGCGAACAATATGAACTTACTGTTAATGTTCCTTACAAAGATCCGATTTAATAGCTATGTAGCTTTTATTAAGACACTACTTTATTACAGATAACCGCATCGTCTGTGAAAAGTCGGATTTACTGTTAATATTATATGCAAATCATTAATACACAACATGAACAGCAACATTCCAACGTACTCCCATGGCGCACGCCTGAAGTTACTTCAACATCTGTCGTCCAAGATAGCATGCTACGGCCTCCCTGCCGAGAAATCCTCAATCCAGTCAGAAATTTCCTTTAGTACCATATACATTCGCACTTGTGTTACTGAGTCAAATGCTTTACTGAAGTCAATAAGCCCTGCATCTGCGTGACTGCTTGGGTCTGTGGTTTTCCCCACAGGTGAAGGAGGCCTAAGTCTCATTGGCTCAGTTTCGGTTTCAGTGGAAGACAGCACCTTGATTGTGTTGGTTATGGAAGAGAGTATAACGTGCTGAGTTCTTCCTGGTCTCTGTCTCCATTGCACTGGCCCCTAGTCCAACGATAGATCCCGTACTAGGTGATAGATCCCATATTAACTGTAGAGGAGACAGGGTCGGCAACAAAAGGTGCTATTTGAGGTACATGACTCTCTGTAGCCCTCTCAGCACACCTATTCACATGAGCTTCCAATCGTTTGACAGTAGTCAGGGCGATTTCAGGCTGCTCATGAACATCAAATAATTCACTCCGTACCCGAAAATAACATTAGCAGCGAGGCTGCACTGTGGCTGGTGCAATGTTTTGCAGATTAGCAAACAAATTACTCTATGCTCGCGGTTCCTGTTTTAATGTCTGGATCTGTTTACCTAAAAATGAAGCAGTTAATACGCAAAACGAGATTTCTACTAAGGCAACAGAAAAACCTGGGCTAAAAGTTACTGATTTCCTGAAACTTTTTTGAGGTTGTGTTCACTATCAAACTAGAGAATAGAGTTAATTTACGTTACATGAAACCAAGACACGCTACTATTGAAAGGAAAAACTAAACGAAGCACGCTGTGTTAGTTATAGCATTCGCTAGATTAACTGGAAACCAATTTAATACGTAATGTAATGCACGATATTGATAACTTACTAATAATTCAGAGATATAAGTTTGAATGTGTATACACGTATTGTGAAATCACAATTGTAGATTTCAACTGATTTTATTACACACAATATGTTTCTTTTCATGATCATGGTATGCAAATATACGATATATCACGAGTTTTTATTTAATTAACACGTATAGCATTTTTAAATTTTATGTGAAGTTTCTGGACCTAGGTTCCTGAAGCGAATTTATCTGATGCACATCAGTTCACTGGGACAGAAAGGAAATGCCAAAACTCGGCTGCTATATATAAATATAAGTAAATAAACATGAAAAAAGCACTGATTTTGCACTTAGGTGAAGACACGAATAGCTTTCTTGTAGAAATATTGTGTAGTTTCCACAATACCATCCTACACAACATCCGAGGACCTTTCAATTGATGAGCCTCAACAGCTGAGCATAGCCGCACATCTCTTATAAATTTTGTACGGTTTGGACAATTTCATCTGACGCAACGCTCGAGAACCTTTAAAGCAGTTAATATGTCGGATAGGCTTCAGACAAGAAACTAAGATTACCACTTGAGTGTCAGTGAGACATGGACTTTAAACGAGGAAACCAATCAAAAAGCGAAGGTTACGCAACCAGTAATGGAGAGAAGCATTCTGAAAATTATCGGAATAGTCAAGAAACCAAACTAGTCAAGGCACATGGAGTGAAATGGATGTCTAATGACTGGTGATAGTAGTACTGATGACGGTAAAACAATAAAATAGCAGTGCGCAAACGGCCAGTAGTTTGCTTATATGAGGTGCTGATTCCCGTATTACACAGTGAACGAATGCTGAAAGCTGAAATAGCGACAACGTACCATGTTGTTGCCAAATATCAGTGTCAATAGATATTTAATTGTTACGCATTCTCCTGATCGGCTAATTGAAAGGAACGTATGTACACTCTCTCCGTAGGCCTCTGCATCACCCACATCGATGGACGGCAAGAGACACGCAGCCTCGTTGTTAACGACACACAGATGTGAATGGACTCTAACGAGCCCTATTGAACCTACTTAGTAAAAACACAAATTTGCTGCGTCAGCCTCGTTTCTTTTGTTTTTTATCTTGTATGCAGAGTTTTCCGGACGAGCTCAAGTACACGTCTACAGTGAAGTGCTCGTACACCAATACTAAGTTGGCTGATTTTGATGGAATTTGCCGCAGCGTCAGACCACAGCTTAAGAGTGCAAAATATTCTTACATTAATGCGCGGCGACAAATTATTCCGTAGTAATGCGAACAGGCTGTCCTTTTTTCTCTTTATTCATGTAAGGCCTCGATACTACAACCGAAACATAGTGAGAAGCAAAGAAAAAAAATCTAACAATCAGTTTACCTTCCGCAGTAATGTAGCATCCATTTCTGTGGTCATTTCATCTACATCATTGCTGAAGTAGCTGACGGAGGATTATTTTTTTGCATATGGGGACATTACAGTGCACAACTATTGCCTTGTCGAGCAATAAAAAAGTAAATGCAGAATTGTAATGCAATAGTTTAACCAACAATCAACGTACACTGAAGAGCCAAAGAATCTGTTACACCTGCCTAATATCGTGTACGAACCCCGCGAGTACCCAGAAAAGTTGGAACGAAAGCCATATCTCTCTGCACTACTGGAAAATAGAAGTTACAGTACTTTACCTATGCGCGCTGGCGCCGAGCGCGCTGCCTGAGCGCACCACGGGCAAGAACCATAGCCTGCAGCTCAGTCATAAACATTTCATGGAAATAAACGCTCTGAGCACTATGTGACTTAACTTTTGAGGTCATCAATCGCCTAGAACTTGGAACTAATTAAACCTAACTAACCTAAGTGCATCACGCACATCCATGCCCGAGGCAGGATTCGAACCTGCGACCGTAGCGGTCGCGCGGTTCCAGACTGTAGCGCCTAGAACCGCACGACCACTCCAGCCGGCGAAGAGATATTCTCCTTAGTATCTCACAATGTAGTTAACTGCAGAGCTAGCTATATTGCAGTTTCAGTGAAGGGCGGTTTCGTAGACTATCGTAGTATTACATTTGAATAAATGAATACCTTTAAACGAAAGAGGCACAAGCGACACCTCTGTGATACTGCATCCAAGATATAATTTCTTTTTTCTGTATCCAGACATAAATCTACATCTACATCTGTACTCTGCAAACCGCTGTGATGTGCGGGGCAGTGAGTGTGTCCTTTTGTACCAGTTATTAGGGCTTTTTCCGATTCAGTATACGTATGGAGAGCGGGAAGAATGTTTAAATACCTCTCTGCGTGCAGTAATTAGTCTGACCTTGTCCTCACGATCCATATGGGAGTGAACGTATGGGGCTGTAGTTTAATTCTAAGAGTCATCATTTAAAGCTGGGTCAAACAAATCTGTGACGATTCGTGCTGCCCTTCTCTGTATTTGTTCAATATCCCCTTGCAGTCCTGCTCGGTATGGGTCCCACAGCGTGAGCAGAGATTCTAAGATGAGTTAGTGTCGAGGTCCAGTGTGCCGGCCAGTCTGTAGATGGTTTTTAGGCGGTTTTCCATCTGCCTCGGAGAATGCGGGCTGGTTTCCCTTATCCCGCCTCAGCTACACTACGTCGGCGATTGCTGCGAAAACACTTTGTCCACATGCACGTACGCCATAATTACTCTACCACGCAAATATTGGGGTTACACTCGTCTGGTGTGAGACGTTTCGAGGGGGGGAGGGGGTCCACTGGGGGCCGAATCGCACGATAACGCTGGGTTCGGTGTGGGGCGGCGGTGGGGTGAGTGGACTGCTGTAGCCTGTTGTAGGGTTGTGAACCACTGAGGGCTACGGCGGGGGACGAAACCTCTCCGTTTTTCTAGGTCCCCAGTTCCATACAATACAATACAATACAATACAATACAATACAATGGGTCAGATGAGGATTTGTAAGCGCTCGCCTTTGTAGATTGATTGCATTTTCCTAGTATTCTATCAATAACCGAAGTCCGATACCTGCCCTGCCCTACCGATGACTGGGATAATGTGATTGTTCCATTTCAAATCCTTACGGTTACAACCAGGTTTTTATTTGAGTTGGCTGACACAAACTGTATCTTGCTGGTATTGCAAACATAGGATATTACGTTTTTTCGTTTTGTGAAGGAAACAATTTGAAATTTTTGAAAATTTCAAATATTTTGCCAATGTGTGCACCACATGGAAATCTTAGCAATATTTGAATCAATATTTACGCAGCTTCTTTCAGACAGTACTTCGCAGCACACAACTGCATGATCTCCCAAAGCGCGCGGTATTAGCCGAGCGGTCTGAAGCGCTGTAGTCATGGACTGTGCGGTTGGTCCCGGTGGAGGTTCGAGTCCTCCATCGAGCATGGGTGTGTGTGTTTGTCCTTAGGATAATTTAGGTTAAGTAGTGTGTAAGCTTAGGGACTGATGACCTTAGCAGTTAAGTCCCATAAGATTTCACACACATTTGAACATTTTTGATCTCCTAAAATCGGAGTTTACCATAAATATTGTCCGTAAAATCATAAATACACAACTTGAACAGCAAGGAACTTAACATCTCTTGATGACTCCCCATGCAAGCTAGCTTTCTGCATCCTCGCTAACAAAAACTCCACAATCCAGTCACAAATTTCACTTGACATCCCATACGATCGTATTTTGATACTAAGTGTAAGTGTGGTACTGAGTCAAAATGTTTGTGGAAATCGAGAAATACTACATCTATCAGACTACCTTTATTTATGGCTTTTAGCGTGTCATGTGAGAAAGGTGCGAGCTACGTTTTTCGTGACCGAAATCCATGCTGGCTGAAATGGAGTTCACACTCTTCGACATGCCTCATTATGTTTCAGCTCGATGCTTAATTATTTCCATCTTTGTTTCTAACTCTAACAACCGGTTATGTTGAAACTTCCTGTCTGATTAAAACTGTGTGCCAGACCGAGACTCGAACTCGGAACCTTTGCCTTTCACGGGCAAGTGCTTGGGTAGCTCAGGTGGTAAAGCACTTGCCCGCGAAAGGCAAAGGTCCCGAGTTGGAGTCTCGGTCCGGCACACAGTTTTAATCAGCCAGGAAGTTTCAACATAACCGGTTGTTAGAGTTAGAAACAAAGATGGAAATAATTAATTTTGACATCAGAAATACCACGTGAGGCTGCACAATTAAATTTTGTTAGAATGAGACACATAATTGACTTATTTGAAGTTCGATTTTTTATGTGTTGCTTGCTGTTTTGATTACGTGGTTGGTTACAAACGTGCTATAATGTCTTTGTTTTCCAGTACTTAACATTTTACTGTACGTTCTTTAATGTGACATGTTACATGTGTGGAAAGTAAAATGTCTGAAAGGATATTTACCATTTTGAACCAGATCAGTAGCCACATCTCTCAATGCTTTGGCATTCCTCGAAATGTTCTTATACTCTTCATCGCCTGTATCGTACAAGAAGTTGATGAGTTTTCCTGTTTGCATGATTTCCACTGAGTGCAATGCACGCTGACCGATACGACAGATCTGCTTTCCGCCGCTATTGGCTCAACCGGCAGTGTCAGAAGACGGCGAAAAATGCGGCTGCAAACGCTCAGAGGCCGACAGACGCGGTGCCCGCGACGGCTGGTCGGACACGGCGGCCTAAGACCGCCCTTTGTGTGACGGACATGATGCACTAACACGCATTTCAACGATGCTGCCTGTCCGCCGCGGCTCAAGGTCGCAGACAGCTCGCACAGACCACGTTCTGTGTGGCCAGTCTTAAATGGATTAATTCCGGGACGCTCGCAAATGGTACGGTAGAATTCCTGCCTCATCCAGCTCCACCTCTAATGAACTTCTTGTCGGCGGGACGATAAACCTTAATCTTCTTTCCTTCATAGGAGGTCAGTTTCTTGGATGACAAATGCCTGCTTTCTAGCGAGAGTGTTCCTATAATTCGAGGAGGCGCGAGAAGTCCAAATTGATATTCAAATGGCCATTGATGTGGAACAACACTCTCCTCGTACGAATTTAAACACTTGTCAGCTGCGAAATTACATGCGCAATCAAATACCGACGTAAAAATTTGCGCTTTGACGTTTAGATGAGGCGAAGAACATAATACACTGAAGCGCCAAAGATACTGATTACATTTTCCCAGAATTCTATCATTAACCGAAGTCCGATACCTACCGATGACTGGGCTAATGTGATCGTTCCATCTCAAATCCCTACAAAGTGTTAAAACCAGGTATTTATTTGAGTTGGCTGATACAAACTGTGACTTGCTGATATTGCAACCGCTCACCGAGGTGTGTAAACAGGCAGAATACGGCGCTGCTGTCGGCAACGCCTATACAAGATAAGTGTCTGGCGCAGTTGTTAGATCGGTTACTGCTGCTACAACGCCAGGCTTGTTGTTATAGTCCTGGTGTAATAGTCTTCTCACGATCGATGGGACACAGCTTCTCCGAGGTAGCGCTGAAGCTGGGATTTTCCCATACGACCATTTCACGAGTGTACTGCGAATATCAGGAATCCGGTAAAACATCGAATCTCCGACATCGCTGTGGCCGGTAAAAGATCGTGCAAGAACGGGACCAACGACGACTGAAGAGAATCGTTCAACGTCACAGGAGTTCAACCCTTCCTCATATTGCTACAGATTTCAGTACTGGGCCATCAACACGTATCAGCGTGCGAGCCATTCAACGAAACATCATCGATTTGGGTTTTCGTAGCGGAAAGCCCACTCGTGTACCCTTTATGACTGCACAGCCTCGCCTTGGTCCGTCAGCACCGACATTGGATTGTTGATGATTGGAAACATCTTGCCTGGTCGAACGAGTCTCGGTTCAAATTGTATCCTGCGGATGGACATGCACGGGTATGAAGACAACTTCATGAATCCGTGGACCCTGCATATCAGTGGGGGACTGTTCAACCTGGTGGAGGCTCTGTAATGGTGTGAGGCGTGTGTAGCTGGAGTGATATGGGACCCCTGATACGTCTAGATACTAATTTGACAGGTGACACGTACGTAAGCATACTGTCTGATCACCTGCATCCATTCGTGTCCATTGTGCATTCCGACGGACTTGGGCAATTCCAGCAGGACAAATCGACACCCAATACGTCCAGAATTGCTACAGAGTGACTCCAGGAACATTCTTCTGAGTTTAAACACTTCTGCTGCCACCAAGCTCCCCAGACATGTACATTATTGAGCATATCTGGATGCCTTGCAACGTTCTATTCAGAAGAGATCACCCCTTCATACTCCTACGGATTTATGGACGGCCTTGCAGATTCTTGGTGTTAATTCCCTCCAGCACTACTTCAGACATTAGTCGAGTCCATGCCACGTCGTGTTGCGGCACGTCTGCGTGCTCGCGGGGGCCCTACACGATATTAGGCAGGTGTACAAGTTTCTTTGCCTCTTCAGCATTCATCCGTGAAATAAAATGAGGGGTAAGTGGCTCGGAACAATTCTTTGGGCCATATTACTGAAAACAGTAAACAGAGAAAATGGAAAACGTCGTATTTTAATCTCAAAGAGCACCTGACAAATAATTCTTTAATTACAACTGCTTTCGATATCGAGATTACCTTCAAGAAACTTAAGATTATTTACAACAGTCTACAAAGCAGCTTTAATAATATGGCATAATTAACATAAAAGCCATACTACAACGTTGTCGTAAAGTTTGTCAATAGTGAAATATACTAACACTATTAATCTTCGTCTACTAATAGGGCTCCACCTATTCGTTTGGAAGTACCGTACATATTGCACCCTGTAGAGTGCCTCCTTACGAAAAGGTGAAACCCGAGTATTGACGACAGTGGCACAGTGTGACTTGCCGAGCGTTGCTAGGCACTTCAGTCCGGAACCGCGCTGCTGCTACGGTCGCAGGTTCGAATCCTGCCTCGGGCATGGATATGTGTGATGTCCTTACGTTAGTTAGGTATAAGTAGTTCTAAGTCTAAGGAACTGATGACCTCAGCTGTTAAGTCCCACAGTGCTCAGAGCCATTTTTGAACAGTGTGACTTCTATGTTCTTACCGCATACAATATTAAAGCTGCGATGAAGGATGTTATAAATAATGTTATGGTACTTGAAGATGATCTCATGAACCAAAACGGTTGTAACTAACCAATTATTTGTGAGTATTTCTTGGCCGTTAAAATATGCCGTTATTCAGATATGGACTGCTGGGCACAAGCTACACAAGATATATTAGGAAAAAATCTATTAGAAAAAGTATAAAATATGTAGGAATTTTTCCTTCCCAAACGTCATCCTTCAAATCGGAAAAGCTCTTGAGGCACCAAAGCATTTATTGTTTGCAGGTAACCACTTTTTTCTGAGACTGATAGTTGTCTGTTCTACTCTAACACTTTTTTCTCGTACATTACAGTGCAAGCTACTGCACGCTTTAAGCATAAAGCTCTAGATGCTGAGAGCAAAGATGTTGAACATAGTCGTTCTTGTGATTGCTGATGGGCGACTAATGCTGCCAGGTAGTTTTTTATTGTATGCAAGGATGCACCGAGTGGTGAAAGCTCAACGATAGAGCCTATACGATGGACTATGGCTTAGAAAGTTTACAAAAAAGCCAACAATTTTACGTTTATTCATCACGACCTATAATTTTCATGCTTTACTTTAAACCTTAAAGTGAATGCCAGCATCAGAAAGAATTAAATGGACAATATACTGAACCGCAACGAAAAATTTTAAGTATCTATGGATGGAATTGAATATTTTCTGAACAGAAAAAGTATTAATATCCAGTTGACGAGAATGTACTGCATCGTTTAAAACGATCGGACCCTGCCCACTAAACCACCAACCCTCCCTCCCTCCCTCTCCCCCAAAAAAATCAATGTTTATCGAAGTGTATGGTTGTATCAGGAAAAGGTGATAGACCTTATTCAAGTATTTTAGAGCTGTCGCACGGAAAAAGAAACTAGAATATTCCAAATGCTTATTGCATTAAAAGAAAAAGCCAACAGAGGTTACGTACTTCCTAAATATATATTTCTACGAAGTTTCACTTATATATGATTCTCCATAAAAAAATTTATTATGAATCTGCCAAAACATATACCTCAACTAGATTGAGAGTACCCAACGAGGACACTTCAGAGATACGTGGAATGTTGCAGAGAGTAACAATAGGACGTCATACGAGTCTTGTCTTATTCCCTTTTCTTCCTCCTCTACTTTTGAACTCTTATCTTTCTTATTTTCCCCTATTATCCTCTACTGGCTATAGCTATTTTTCTGTACACCGCAAGCGTGTTTTATTTTCACGTATTTATCGTTCGACATTCACTCATCCTGCTTTGTTCTCCCACTTACTTTATTTTATACACCTACGCAACCTACCTATTCACACCTGTATAACCACAAAGCCATAATCATTCCAGGTCCTTCGCAGATTTTTAATTTATAAGAGTTTGTTGTGTTTAATAACGCAATGTACCCACAGTTTAAATTTTAGCTGCCTAAACATGCTCTTTTATCACTATATAGGGACTAAAGCCCAAGAAGTTTATATTTAACTTCACATAGGTCATGCTCTACGAAACAAAACTGTTCATTGTCTTTATATCTGTTATAATCATGTAACATTTTGTTTGTGGAAGAGGCATGCTGACTAAATATCTGTATGTTCCGTTTTCTGGTTTCGTCATGACATTTTTTTCTTAATCTTTCTAGAAAAGCAGTGTAGTAGTTGTTAGAACGAGGGAGACAGTAAATCTACCGGGTGGAGGACAGTTAGGAATTGTGTTGCCACACAGAGATTTACGACGCCTCGTTGTGGTAAGATGTACAACGTATTTGCATACCACGGCTTAAATGATTTTGTAAACTCAGCCAATTGTTTACTGTATGATGTTATATTTCACGCCGACACTGATTCAAATGCTGTTGAGAAGAATTGGTTACTGAAAAGAACAATGTGAATCGTGCAATCCTGGTGTCTCCTGAGCTTCCTTCCAACTCACATAGAGACGCCACTTAGTATCTACAGATCTCCGCTTCTTATATAACAACCTTCGGAACTATTCATTTGCAATGATTGAATAATATGCCAAAACCACAAAGTACAGAAAAACAAGGCGGGAATTCCCTCTAGGTTGCGCACTGACTGTGGGAAAAGCCGGACCAGTACTTACTTGTAGAATGACCTAAACGTTACGTAAGCTGGTCGTAAAGGACAATGTTACTGCGATCGTACCACGCTGTCATATAGTTTTAGTATCCAACTGTTTTTGTTTCTGTAACGTATTCATCATTGTTTTGCCGGTCAGATTAGACATGTAAGTCAACGCGAGAAGGCAGTTGTACACAGGTCGCAGGTTCGAGAACCACTGAGGGCACGTTTGTGATCTTAATCTGTTCGCTCATTCTCCGTCTCCATCATATTTAAGGTTCTGTTATGAACATATGAGAGAAACGAGCAACTAGTGTGTGTGTGTGTGTGTGTGTGTGTGTGTGTGTGTGTGTGTGTGTGTGTGTGTGTGTGTGTGTGTGAGTGAGTACGGAGTTCTCTGTGAAAATGGCAGATAGTCCTCAGAAGCCAAACAATATTATAAATTGTTGCTGCCACAATACGATAATGCAGATAAATGACGCGCTGTGCAAAAACAGTGATAAGTGATGATGTGGTTTTATTTGGAATTAGTTTTTCAAGACTCTCCGTTTGTTCTACGTATTTGCTTATAAAAAAATTACGGACAAGTTGAATACTACGAAGACTTTTCTATTTTCAGAGAGTAACTACATTTCTATAATTTTACTTCGTCATTTTCCGTAACAAGCTTTTGGCACATTTGCTACAGGACTCTTCAGGAGTCTTTTCTTATTCACGGTTCTCGTTGAGTTAACGTACATCCTTAAAAAATAAACCTGCAGCTGTACTCAAGCATTTGACAGCGTATTGTTTTAAATTCGAGGAAGATAGCGTACTATTTTAGTTTCTAAACTAGTATGGTAGAAGAGTGGTTCAATGTACATCCAGTTATCCTGATGGTTTCTCTAAACCATTTAAAGTAATACCTGGACGCACCCTTAAGCAAAGCCAAGGCTGGTTGCTTCCCCAGTATAGGGCTTTGTTCCATCTGTAGTATGTCTTCAAGAAAAAGATGGCGCAGTACGATTACCAAACTACTTTAAAGTACCTGACGATGACAGCGAAAACCAACAGAGAGGTGTATCACCTCAAGGAGGATAACAGAGAAAAACTGATCACGATAGACAAAAATATTCAGCTGTGTAACGGTTTCTTCCTGCAGTCATACCAAAGGACAAATGGACCACACTTGAAATATGGAGAAATTTATTTGAAAGAATCCAGTCGAAAATGACATAAATACAACCATCTCTGCAGCACATTAAGATAAACAATTTTAGCTTAGGATGATTTAGACACCAGGCGAATAAAATATATCTTGAGTACTAATAAGCGCTTTACTATTTGATCACTACCGGTTTCGTGGAACTAAAAGCCACACTTCAGGTGAACATCTATACAACAACAAATCCAGAAGGAATAACTGCCCTGTGATATACACTGGTATGGTACACTACTTAAAGATTTTTAAAAAATATTTAAATAATATTAAAAACTTTTACATGTGGATATCAAAATTTTAGTATTCACATGACAAAAACATTAGAGCGGAAATGTTCGGAACCTTTTTACCCATCATTCGTTGTCAGAACAAAACACCGCTTCAAGACGGTATTTTATAAGATGAAACAGCCGGATTCCAATATGGTGGATGGATCCTAAACAAATCGCACCTAAGTGATCCACTGGTAAGGAGAAAGTAAATGAAAACTATTAAGACCTAATTTCGGGCCAGAATGAAAAACCAATAAGTGGTTGCCACAAAATGGAGGAATGTTCTACCTGGACAAAATCGTCAAATAAATAGCTATTGGTGGAAAACAGAACCTGATACCCGCACCTACCGCCTCTCCGATCTATACGGAATCGCGAACAGGGGACGCGGCCGCGTGCTCTGTCATACTGACGGCAAAAAAGTAAACAGCTAGCCTGTGGACTGCTCGCGCGTGCGCTATTGATGTGCGGGATCGACCAAATGATAGGTGGTCTTTTGGGAGAATTTTAGAATGTTTAAAACATTTTTACGAAATAATAATTTTTAGAATTTTAATGTGCTAAAATATCTCAAAATTTTAAGCTTTATTTAGTGCACTCTGCCGGCAGGTATGTTTCGTTGGCGTAATGTATGCATATGATGGTCCTCTTTTATGCTCTAGAATTGGCATAACTTATGGGCGTTGTTAACGGAAAATATATCAGTTGTCCCCCATCATTTTGTATTCTACATATTGTTTTTCAAAAAAGTTTTTGCACTCTTTAGCCAAATATTCCTTGTTCTCATTCACCATTCGTGTATTCCCCAAAAGACCACCTATCATTCGGTCGAGCCCGCGCATCATTAGCGCACGGGCGAACCGTCCACAGGCAAGTTCTACAGAAGCGTCAAGACCAGCGACATGGATAGAAGCATCAACTGTATCACTTCACTTGTATTAGGAATTGTACATCCTGAAGAGATTTCTTGTTTACATGTCGCCCTATGCTTGCGACACTTCTGTGTTGTTGTCAGAGTTAAGTATTGCCATTTATTCATTTCGTAATAAAACTCTTTAATACGATTTGGTTGAATTGCTGTCTAGCGATCCGAGAAACCAGGTTTCTTAGGAACGCCATATTTGACGAGTAGGCAGGATACATCATCAGACCTGTTAATTATTATTTCGATCGAACCTTATATGGACTGGTGCCTTCGCATTTAAGTGTCGGAACAACGTGTGCAGAGGTTTAGGACTCGATTCACGTGTGATCTGCTTCTTGCATTTTGTGACTTTTGTTTTACGTATCACAAATCACCTCGAACTATACCACAACTTTTAAAGCCCTATGGTGTTCAAAACAGTCATCGCGTTGACGACTGTTGTATTGATTTAATTCACCTATGAACGCGTGAACGGTATCCAACTATTGTTCCTTCTATTTCAGTTGTTAGGTGAGAGCATTTGAAAACTAACTTACAACTCCTGCTGCAGTGTCATAACTAAGTCGTTAATTAGTTATTTATGAGCTTTGCTGTCTTTCTTTACTGTTACATATACGTTCAAGAGCAGATAAAATTGAACATGAAAACAGCTCTATCTGACGTAATTAAATTATGTGTAGACTGTATATTGAGAGTAGAATGTAAATGCACTATGAACAGTACATCACCATTTTCAATTAATGTTTGGTTTTTAATATACATCGCAACTGAGACCCATGCTCTATCGCCTGATGATTGCCCTGATTAACTTGTGATGCACTGCGCCGATGTAGTTATATGCTATCGCACTGGCGCCATGGGCACTAAATTTTTTACAACGCTACTCTCAGTATTCTTGCTGCGTAAAATTAGCATAAAAACTCCATTGTTTTCTTCAGGAACAACCCCTGTATTGTCTTCCTGACGAAGACCATGGAAATGATTGTCGAAAGATTGATTTTTCTTCCAATTTGATGCGGCAAAAACACCGAGAGAATTTGCAGTATCCGTGTTGGAATATTTATTTCTTTAGATGATTCGTATGTAACCAAAGAATCGAAAGTGGTTGGTGGTCGAAACTGACACAGTGAGAATGAGAGCTTGTAAAGGCACAGGATAATTCTTACAAAAGGGAAAACACCAACCAGATGCTGTAAATAATACTATTTATTAAAAACAGAGCCATTATCGGTTTCGAACCATGCTCGCAACAGCAGCAGCTAGGCTCATGATTTGTCACGCTTTCCAATATGTAACAGGGACAAGGTAAACGATAGAAAGCTGTCCTTGTGTGCGTAGATTGAATCTAAATGTCGTATAACGTTACAAATTTATAAGAATTTTTGGCATCATGCTGAAACATCAGCGACTTTTCTTACTGTAAATGAAAGATATCAGCCCAAAGCGCATTATTTTTAATTTTGCTGTTCAAATTAATGCGATTTAGACTGATAGATTTTAATGCTGCAAATTACTCATTTTTTCCGCGAAACACAGATATGATGATGAGAGCAGTAGAGTCTATAAATAACGGAATTCAACACTTTTTTAATTTTTCTAACAAGCATTTCGATCAGATTTAATTTTAATCAATTAATTATTCTGTTGCAAGAGGAAGTAATTCGAAAAATCGAAAAATAAATCACCCTTCGCCTGATCTTCATCTATATTCGCCCTAATTAGCATGACGCGGTTTCATACGGGCTACGTGAATTGTATAAAACTTTTTATTGCGGTATAGGAACAACTTTTGCATATCAGTCTTATGATAGTTACTAACAAGTCAGTAGTTTGCATTCAGCTCTAGCGGCTCGGCTTTTTTAACTACATGTAGTAAATTTTAAGTATCTAACGTAGAAACTGTAAAATTATGGCAAGGGAAATATTATTTAAAGCGTTAAATGATTTTTAAGCTTATTCTGGAATATATTATCGGATAAAGAAGAGGCTTTGGCTATCCGAACAGTCACTGTAGCTAATGAAGAAACAACTGAACAGTAAGAGTTCGTTATGAATACATAGATATAAAAATTAAAAATTTTCTTGTGTACCTTCTTCAAATGATTTCTTATACCTCTACAATGCTGCGGTAACACGTTGGCGTTCCCCTCCATTATTACTGCTGTCCTTGCAGGTCCTCACTACCGTGCAAACATTTATTGCGATGTACTTTCATGGACTAATAAATAAATACTCGAACAACTTTTTTTGAAACTGTCCCGAATATATTTTAACTCACAACATTTACGTAATACATTCACAAGGTTAATAATACTTGCGTGCGTACATTTTTTACACAACTCATTATATGCGTCTGGTCTCTTTCAGATATCAACCCAGACAGGCAGCTACTAATTAATTGGTGCGCGCTGGATTGCTCATTAATAATCATCTCTGGCCTCGCTATCTTCTATCATTGTCACAGATGTTATCGCTATCTGGCGGCCAGAGAACGCGTTTCTTTTATCAACTAAAAAATTACAGTCACAGAACGTATAACACGGTGTTCGACCCAAACGTCGCCCTGTCATTGTAAAAAGTTGTACAATATCTACAAAATTTGTGGATGACTTATCCCCTCTTTTAATCATAACATAACCGAGGATTCGTCGAACAAAAACCTGCGTCCGGTAGTCGGAAGAGAGCACTTCTACAAATATGGTAGTAGAAGTGGGCCACAAAGTTACCATCCGATATCTCTGACGGCCATTTGTTGTAGAATCCTAGGATATATTCTGAGCTTAAATATAACGGGGTACCTCGAACAGAATGACCTCCTCCACTCCAACCAACATGGATTCGAAAACATTGGCCAAGCAAAAGCCAACTCGTACTTTTTCACATGATACGCTGCAACTCAGTGTACAAGACAGTATTTCTTGTTTTCCGGGAAGTACTAAAACTACGCTTATTATCGAAAGTGTGATCATATGGAGTGTTAAGCGAAATTTATGAGTAAATTTACAATTTCTCGGTGGGGAGGATGTTGGATGGAGAGCCATTGACAGATGTAGAAGTAACTTAAAATGTACCCAAGGGAAGTGGTTTCGACCATCGTATTGTGCATTAATGACCTAGTAGATTATATTAATATCAACTTCAGACTTTCACAGATCAGGCGGCTCTATGTAATGAAGTACTGTCTGCAAAATGCTACACAAATATTCAATCGGATCTTGATAAGATTGAAAAGGGGAGGAATAACTAATCACTTGCTTTAAATGTTCATAAAGATAAAATTGCGCACTTCAAAAAACGATAAAACGTTATATTCTATGACTACAATGTGGGCGATCACAACTGAAGTCGGCCAATTATTACAAATATCTAGGCGTTGCAGTTTGTTGGAATATTAAACGCAAAGGGTCAGTCGTAAGTAAAGCAGATAGCTGACTTCGATTCATTGGTAGGTTAATAGGAAAATGAAAAGAGTCTACAGTGGAGATTACATATAAAACGTTCGTGAAGCGCATCCTATAATATTGCTCAAGTGTGTAGGACCCGTACCAAATAGGACTAACAGGGGATACTGACCGTATAGAGAGAAGGGCAACATGAATGCTCACAAGATTGTTCGAGCTATGGGAAGCGTTTCGGAAACGCTGAGAACAGACGCAAAGGGAGCCTAAATACAAGGTGTTTATAAATGAATATCGGGGTTCTAACGCTTTATAATATTTATTATATTAAACTCACAGTTACAAATCATACGTCAAATGAAAGAGCAACTCAAACAGTTTTGCCAAGAACCTTATAACTGTTCATTGTGAGCACCATTTGTCGCACGGCACACATAAAGTCTACAGCCGAGTTCTCCCCAAATGTTGATAAGTGTGTCTTCGGTGATTGTAGCAACAGCTGCTGCAATCCGATTTCATAATTTAGGGAGGTCTGCTGGTAGCGGAGGCACGTACACACGATCCTTGATGACGCCCCAAAGGAAAAATTAGCATGGCGTTAGGTCGGGTGAACGTGGAGGCCATGCAAAGCAAGCCCTGTCATTGGGTCCCTTGCGGCCTATCCAGTGCTTGGGTACAGTGAAGTTTAACCAATCGCGTACTTCGCTATGCCAATGAAGATTTATAAGGTTCTTGGTAAAACTGTTTGAGTTGCTCTTTCATTTGACATATCATTTATAACTGTAAGTTTAATGTAATAAATATTATAATAGGTTAAAACCCCGATATTCATTTATAAACACCCTGTATTTCAGGCAAATCAACATTTACAGTATTTTTAGATTTAGAGTAAGTTTTGTACAATGTTGACTGGAATGCACTCGCTGAAATACTGAAGGAAACAACGATAAATTACAGGGAACGAAAAGTCATTCACAAGTTTCACAGAAATTAGACTGTATTTATAAGAGTCAAAGGACATAAAAGGGAAAGAGGTGTTGATAAAGGAGTGAAACAGTGTTCTAACCTGTCCCCGACGTTTTTAAATATCTGCGCTGGCCAAGAAGTAAAGGAAACCAAGGAGAAGAAAGAAAAGCTTGCAGGTTTGGCGATGGCATTGTAGTTCTGACAGAACTTGGAAGAGGAGATGGACAGAGTGAATAGTCCAGAATGAGATTTTCACTCTGCAGCGGAGTGTGCGCTGATATGAAACTTCCTGGCAGATTAAAACTGTGTGCCCGACCGAGACTCGAACTCGGGACCTTTGCCTTTCGCGGGCAAGTGCTCTACCAACTGAGCTACCGAAGCACGACTCACGCCCGGTACTCACAGCTTTACTTCTGCCAGTACCTCGTCTCCTACCTTCCAAACTTTACAGAAGCTCTCCTGCAAGGTTCGCAGGAAAGCTTCTGTAAAGTTTGGAAGGTAGGAGACGAGCTACTGGCAGAAGTAAAGCTGTGAGTACCGGGCGTGAGTCGTGCTTCGGTAGCTCAGTTGGTAGAGCACTTGCCCGCGAAAGGCAAAGGTCCCGAGTTCGAGTCTCGGTCGGGCACACAGTTTTAATCTGCCAGGAAGTTTCATATCAGCGCACACTCCGCTGCAGAGTGAAAATCTCATTCTGGAAACATCCCCCAGGCTGTGGCTAAGCCATGTCTCCGCATATCCTTTCTTTCAGGAGTGCTAGTTCTGCAAGGTTCGCAGAAGAGCTTCTGTAAAGTTTGGAAGGTAGGAGACGAGGTACTGGCAGAAGTAAAGCTGTGAGTACCGGGCGTGAGTCGTGCTTCGGTAGCTCAGTTGGTAGAGCACTTGCCCGCGAAAGGCAAAGGTCCCGAGTTCGAGTCTCGGTCGGGCACACAGTTTTAATCTGCCAGGAAGTTTCAGAGTGAATAGTGTTTTGAAAACAGGTTATGAGGTTAATAACAACAAAAGTAAAAAAAAAGGTAGTAGTTGTAGTCGAACTGAGTCAGGTGATGGTCAAGAGGATATATTGGGAAATGAGACACTAAATATATCAGAGAAGTTCTGTTATTTGGGTAGCAAAATAACGACGGTCAGTGTGTAGAGGATATAAAATGCAGAATAGGAATAGCAATGTCTGAAAAAAATTACTTTATTAACATCGAATGTAGATGCAAGTGTGAGGAAGTCTTTCTGAATGTATTTCTCGGGACTGTAGCCTAGGACGGAAGTGAAAATTGGAGGATAAGCGGGTCAAACACGAAGAGAATAGACGCTTTTAAAATGTGGTTCTGCCGAATAATAATTAATGTACATAGTATGGGTAGATCGAGTATCTAACGAGGAGTTACAGTCTGATTACAATAAGGAATCGGTTGATGTGATACGTACTGAGGCATTTCAGGAATGTTCAGTTTGGGTAATAGTAGGAAGCATGGGAGGGGCTCGAATACATTAAACAGATTCACATGGATGTAGTTTGCACTGGTTGCATACAGACGAAGATGACTGCACAGGATTGGCTAGCGTGTAGAGGTGCATGAAATCGGTTTTCGGACTGACAAGGGAACATTCCCAAGTGTCAATAAACGATCTTGATGAAACTTGGGGAATTTACAGAGGAGGCAAAATAGTGCAATAAGTATTTTTTGTTTGTGTTCAACTTTACTTTTAAGTGCTAAAACACACCACGAAAGGTAATTGCGCATTTTAGAGTGAGTATCTTCCAAACAATTATATCTGAACAGGGTTTGATTTTAAAGCTGAAATGTCATTAATGTTCTTGAAAACTGTGTGATCAACGTTTGTAATAATAAGAAATTTTGCAGAATAAGTCACCACCATTAGTTAATTTTGAACATAAAAACTTCTGTTACACCATAAAGTAGAGATGCTTTGAAGCCACACACAACCCTATGTAATGAAGTTGGTTTCTGAAACACCATTTTCGTAAAGTAAGCTGTACACAATGTGCTATCGGAGTATTTTCAACAAACCTAAGTGAAATATCTAAAGATTCATTAATATTCTAATTATTTATTTTATGTTTTGTGTTGTTATTTTACGTTTTATATTCATGGTGTTTTGTTTCGTACACAAACGTGTATTTTGTTAATTGACAATAATAAATAACTCACTATATTATGATAAAAAATAATTACGATAATGATAGTCTGTACGGAAATTCTTAAAACATAACACGATGCACATAAAATGAACGGATTTTTTCAAGTGATTTTCACGACGGAAAGACAACATAAAACCAAATTCAGCAGGACTTAAAATTGTCACAGGTATCCTCTAAATATCCTGATTTGTATGAGGCGTATTTCAGTACATTGGTAAGTCTTCGCGAAGAAAATTGATTATGTAGTAGTGACTGCAGCTTGATTGTTTTGTTTCTCATGTGGAGATTGACATCATAGTCTTTCAACAGAACTAGATATAAAAGTTTGCTCACAAAGTTTTTCCAGGATCGAAACCTGTGTATATCCCACCTGTGCCGCCGAACCCTTTGGGCTCAGCAAATGAATAAGTTCTTTGTCCTCAGGCGCGATGCTCCAAAAGATTCTTTTACATTGACCACCGCAAGAATCTTAGAATAATACAGATTTTTTTTACCTCATTGAGAAAGAAAAAATCTTCCAAATATCTTTTGACCTGGAGAGACTTTTGTCTACCAGATTTAGATGCTGTCATAATGACATCTGTGGCTTCAAAAAGAGATTCTCAGCTATCGGTCCAAAGTCACCACTAGCTTCTTTTAAAACTATGAGGAGGCGAGTGGTCAGTGTGGAAAAAAGAAAAACATCTAGAGCGTCGTACCCGAGGCCAAGAAACATCTGGTGATCACAAAGGGCTCGGTGGAACAGGTACAGCCGTGGCACATATACGCCTTTCGATGTTGGAGGAACTTGTGAGAAGGTTTTCTGATCTAGTTCTGTTGAATGATTGTGATGTCAGTCTCCACTTGAGAAACAATACAGTCAAGCTGAATTCATTCGCATATAATCAATTCTCTTCGCTAAGGCTTACAATGTATTGAAATATGTTTGAGACAAATCAGGATGTTTAGAGGATCACTCGTGAAAATTTGAAATCGTGCTGAAATTAGTTTTACATTGTCTTCTCCGTCGTATAATTACTTGAGGAAATTTCGTTCATTTTATGCGCACAGCGTAAAAAAACCTTAAGTTTTCAGCACTTTTTACAGATTATCAATATTGTAATCATTTTCTATCACAATAATGAGTTCTTTATTATTGTCAGTTGATAAAATAAATGTATGTGAAAGATACACTATAAAACAAAAAAGTCATGGATGTATAAAGTAATATAACTAAAAATAATTAGAATAGTAATGAATGTTGAGATATTTTAATTAGATTTGATGAAAATACTCCGACAGCACATTACGTACAGTTTGTTTTCCAAAAATAGTATTTCAGAAACCAGCTTTATTACACAGGGATGTATGTGGCTTGAAAGCTTCTTTAATTTATGTTGTAAAAAACGTTTTCATCTTTCATAATCAGTTAATGATGGTGAGGTACTTTGAAAAATTTCAGATTATTACAAAATTCGATTATACAGTTTTCAAGAACATTAATTACGTATCAACGTTTATATGAAAAACATTTTTTATATGTAATCGTTTCGAAGATATTCCCTCTAAACCTAAAATGCCAGATTACTTTACGGGGTGTGCTTTACCCTTTAAGTTCAAACAAAGAAAGTACGTATTGCACTATTTATCCCTTCTACACATCCGCCATGTTCCATCAACATCGTTTATTGATACTTGAAACTCTTCCCTTGTGAATACCGCAACAACAGCCGTCTCGATTCATTACCTTTTATTAAGTCAATTACTTTTCCTCGTAAACTGGATACACTTATGTTATATGTCCGTATTCCATTAAAACGCTTTCATTCAGTTTTGCCACATTACAGTTACTCATTCACACCCCCACGCGACGTCAGTATTGCCATCGACAAACAGCAACATTACAGATCGAATAAAATAGCTTTGTGAGAGACAGATAGTACTGCCTTGGGCCAGTGTTGCCGGACTCCAGCGAACCAGACTTGACAAGGATCTGCTTGTAACTACCAAACAGGCAACAAAGCAAGTACACAGTGCTCGAGAAAGAACTGTGACTGGCATCTACCACTCGAGTCGTTGAAATGTCAGTCATAAAGTTATTTTAATCGACGTATACATTTCGTGTCCATATGGCATTACTGACTTGAATCTGAATGTCACAGCCATCTGCTGCCATGGCTGTCAAAAAGTACACATAACAACCAATACCTTAAATATTACGTGCAGAACACTTCTGGAGAAACACCATCCAATATTCCGCAGGTTCATAGTACGACGTCTCTAAAATTCAGTTCATTGCAGAAAATGTGCTTATCCACGCTTTCCCGGTGAATCGCCAAATCCAGTACGATAGACGAAACATTGGACCATTCTGGTGAATATCTCTTAGGAGACGAAAATTTGTGCTAGACCTCTACTCGAACCCTGATTTCCTACTTTTCGTGAGCAGTCACCCAAACCAATATCTGAGTACCCTTCACAACTGACTCCAACTTTCACTTTCACCACTGTATCCTCCTATTACTTCCGAACAAACACAAACTATCTGATAAAAGGTGTCCTGATACCTATTAGTAGACATTACTGTGGGGTGTCTGCACCCTTCGCCTTTATGATGGCTTAAACTGTGCTGGGAAATATGTCAGTGACGTGGATGAGTGTCTGTGGAGCAATGGCCGTCCATTCTTCCTCAATAGGCGAAACCAGAACATTTAGGAATGTTAGACCCCATGATCTGAAGTGATGTAGACGTTCTAACCCATCCCAAAGGTGTTGGGCCACGTCGGAACTTTGAACAGGCCAGTTCATGTCATTGTCCACAAACCATTGGCTCACAGATGCTGCTTTATGAAAGGGTGCAGTGTCATTCTGACAGAAACAGTCATTGTCTCCGAACTATTCCTCTTTTGTTCGTAGCACACATCACCGTAAAATGTGTTCCTGTCTTCCCAATCTAGCGTTTTCTCAACCACAATAAGGTGCTTTGAGTAACGTACCGTAACACGACCTCCTCCATATTTCGCTGTTGGCGGTGAGCCTCATGAAAGGTAACGTTCTCCTGGCATTTGTCAAATCCAAACCCTTCCATCGGATTGTCAAAGGATACAGCGTCATTCGTTCGCTCCAAGTCATTCGTTTTCAGTCATCCAGTGTCCAATAGCGTCACTCTCTACTCCACCTCAAGTGTAACTTAGCATTCACTACACATACATTGGGCTTACGAGGCGCTGCTCGACCGTTGCACCTCGTTCCTTTTAACTCCCAACACACAGTCACTGTCACAGTTGACAATTTGGAAATCATGATTGATTCTTTCCGCTGATTTCAACCGATTTTTTAAAACCACCTTCTGCTATTCTAGATTGTCCCTGTCTGTCAGTACATGAGGTCTGCCTGGTTTTGGTTTAGACATGGCTATTACCTCTCATTTCCACTTCACAATATTACGAAGCACTTTTAGAAGGGTTGGAATGCCCCTGTTGGATCTGCTACTTAGGTGACCTCCAATGATTAGTCCACGATCGAAGACATTCAGCTCTCCTGACCTACCCATTGCGCTTTTAGTATGACAACGCACTACTCCCTAACTCCATTTATACTAGTGGAATCGCTTCTCATGATGTCTAGTGGTAAATTCCACATTACGTGGTAGTGACCAAATACTTTTTGATCAGTTAGTGTAGATGTTTCTCTATTCCAGAATGAGATCTCCAGAAGAACGGTGTGGAAAGATATGATTTCTGAGATAATACGTTAGTTAAGGTGTCTGCTCCCGAAAAACAGGGAAACTGGGTTCGAGTCCCACTCAGGCACAAATTTTCAGTCTCACTACTGATGTTCAATATTTCTTACCGTTGCTTCACTCTTATCATTCATGCCAATCCCCATTGATTTCACCTTGATTATATCCATTCACATCATATTAGTAAACTGAGTTCAACAGCGCACTCGTTCAACAGGTGGAATGAAATAATTACAGCTTCGGTATTTTGATGTTCCGCACATCATTCCGATTCCATCCATAGCAATTGGCTTGCTCTTATTCACTGTACTGTCCTCTACCAGATTCGTGTCCAAACAGGACGCTTGCAAATAAATTCTCAGGACAAGTTGCATTATTCATTTATAACTGTACTGTAAATGTCTTGGAGATTTCCTTTGCATGATGTGACACGTAGTTATTTGATTCGAATTTGGAGTTTGCTACTCAGTAGAAGGACAGTGGGTTTTCTGGATCATGGGAGGATAACAGTGGGCTTTCTGGGTCATGGGAGGATTGCAGTAGACTTCTGAATCTAATCTGAGCTTTGCCTATAATTACTATTAAACACAGTCTTGATCACAATTTATTTTATAAGGTGACCGGTTTCGACCACTGCTGTGGTCATCTTCAGACCATTGAGTGGAAACCCCTTTCTGTTGGAGAATCACAGTTGTGATTCTCCAACAGAAAGGGGTTTCCACTCAATGGTCTGAAGATGACCACAGCAGTGGTCGAAACCGGTCACCTTATAAAATAAATTGTGATCAAGACTGTGTTTAATAGTAATTATTTACAATTTTATTGATCACTGCTGTTCCCATAATGCATTCAAAAGTAATGAGCTTTGCCTGTCGGCTTGCCCATATACAGGGGCAAACACATGATATCATTCCCTTTCCCTTTCGTAAGCCACTCCCCTTCTAGACCATGACCCTCTTCCTTCCCCTCCCCTAATCCTCTTTCCACCAATTTTTTATTTAATTTCCTGGAAATAGATGTCAGAGAGCTTGTAAGTCATTACACGTATTTAGTCCAGTCACAGTTCAGTATTTTACTGCCATAACAGGTCATCCAAAATTATTTCTCAATTCCTTAAGACACGCTCCTTCGCTCTTTTGTTTTTTTTTTTCCTTAGAAACAGGTTAATCAGGGTGCTTCCTATAGTTAGGATGGGTGGGTTATAACATTTTCGTCCAGTGATGTTGGCAGCTGCATATTATCTACATGATCTCTCATGTATTATGGCCAACACTAACGTCAGTTACTTGTTCATAACTTGCTGGCCGAAAGGATGAAACATTATACTACACTGTGCAAAACAATTAAAGGATCACTTTTTCCAAACCCCATAATTGTTTTCAGTTGCGACGTAGAAGGCTGAAATTTGCCTCTGGTATGCCAACAGCCTTTTTTGTAATGGTGCAAAAGCACATCTTTGAGTCCTACACTTCTACTCTACCACCTGTTAGACTGGCGTAATCTAACTGGTATGAAGGGTATGCATGCCTGCAGGACACTTGTCACGGGTTGTCTCTGTACAGGTACATTTTTAAAGTGCTCAACAAAGGCACTTCGGTATCACCGAGAGTGTAACTGAACAGGGGTACCTAAGGGGGACACTTTACCGTTTTATTCACCCATGTGTCAATGTCACAACCCTCCATGATCACATCACAGGAGGGTGCAAACAGGAGGGCTGAAAAATCATGAGCACCCTCTACTGCCTCAGATGGCAGTCAAATTTCGTTGAATGGTTTTGAAAAGTCCCGAGTGGTTCCACCCAGTTCACCAGAGCAACAATTGCACTCACACTGCTTTCCAAAGGGGTACGATCATGTTCAGTGGAGTTCCTGGCCCATGAAGTCTTTAGAGAAGGGCTGAATCATCTGGATATATCAGCAGTGTCAACCGTTGTCATGGATGTCGCCCTATTGCTTATTGCACTGTGAACTGTCGTTTTCGACTGTGAAATATGTAAGAATCAAAGCCCAAAAAGAAGGAGTGGTTTCATTGACGCCCTTTATGTCACCCCTGAAGGATTTTCGTGTAGATTCTGAACAGTGATGTGTATCAAATGTTTTCCTTGGCCACCCATATGAAAACTTCTTAATCTCAACCCTAGGCATCGAGGTTCTGACCTCGATCGTCGAGCTGTGAAACGAAGGGGTGAAATGTGAGTAAGAGGAGGTGCGTCGATCTTCTCATCGTCGACCCGTCCACGGTGGCGATGCGCAGAACTGTGGAGAAATTTAGGGCCAATGTGACGTTATTAATCCACCTTACACCTCACGTGAAATTCTGACCTTTTTTCCTACATGTGTCGACATCTTGGTATTTGAAATCTTATGAAGCCTGAAGATGACGTCGTAGGGCACCTCACTTTTTCACCATTAGAGAGGAAGGTTTTAGGCACTTTTGAGCCAAATTTCCACCTTCTACATCGCAAGTGGAAACAATTAAGGGGTTTCGAAAAAGTGGTGCTGTAACTTTGTTGTGCAGTGCACGAACAGTTTGATAGAATATTATTGGCTTATTTTGCAAGATTTTCTCTTTTTGTTTTCTTGAACAACATGTGCCTCAACACTTGTATGTTGAATTTATGATCATCATCAACAGACAGTGGCATAACGATCTAGTAGACTTTATTTTGTATTTTGGTGTTTTGTTATGAAGAAAGATTTCAAGCTACAGTGAATTTGTTATGCTACATCTGAAAGTGTGTTCTTGATGTCTGGAGGAAGAATGGAAAGTGTTTTTTGTTAGTTTGTTTACTGACCGTGTATGAAGGTATTGTGCTATGAAGTCACTTTCAAATGTTAACAATATCAGTTAGGCCTGCCAAGCATTTCAGTTGCAGACCCACAACACATAAAAGAATGTTGGAGATGCTGGAAAAGTTGGAATTACGCCAGATAGTGTAAGAGAAATGCATGGCTGAGACATGGTAGACCATGGGTATCTGGGAAGTTTAGGCAAATGTAGATAGTTTGTGACTGAGATGTAATCTGTTGTAAATAGTGTTAGGTGGATTATGAATTAAAAAGTTCTCCAGGAATCTCGCTAATATACGTGTGCTTTGACGTCTACAGAATCCCTGAGCCATGTGTGGAGCATTTCTCTTCCTTTACATTTCTGCGCCACACTCCTCCTGCTTCTATCGTTGATTCTATTGTTTACTGAGGTACTTGTATACGATGACAGAACAAAAATAGATCATTTTGCAATAGTATCTTACGGTTGAAGATTTTTATCTGCTCATCACGTGACACTGGCTCAAAACAGATCAGAAAAGCGCTGGGATACCAGGGATGTGAGACGAATCATTGGTCCTGATGTCCTCATTACACTATTACTCGTTCCCTGACGTTCAGTCAGCGTGATAGCAGAGAATCCGCCTAAGAAAACTGTCAGAATCAGAGTTAGGAATAATGTCAGCCATTATGAGAAAATATGTGAGCTTTCAGGCAAATATAACAGGAAGAAAATATTATTGAGTTAAAAGACTTGAATTAAACGGCGTAGGTTACAGCTAGTAGAGCACCTGTGGTTAAGCAAATACATCAGTGGCATCACAGATCCCATGAAGCATAATATACTGAATAGGTCTCTCAGAGATAAAGTTGAAGGTTTGGGATTTAAGCTATAATTATCCAGATATTATGATCAGAACTGCGACTGCAGTGACTTTACTGTGGATTCCTTTTTTCTTGTAAATAATTTATGTTAAGTTCTTTCTGCCGAAATTTATTCTTATTTCACGACGTAGCAGGCTATTATGTTAATCTGTAACGTGGAGAACAGGCTGACTAGGTTGATGATGACAAGAGATACACTGAGGCTAGGGATAGACATATGGGGGAGTAACTCATGGAAGAGAGTGAATTCGTAATTCTGTTCTGTTAGGACATGTCCCAGAACCCCAAAAATTCCATCGGTATGATATGGTTTGACACTGCTGCTGAACTGCAAAAAAGGACTTAAAAGGCAAAGACTGGGAAAGTTAGCTAGTTCCAAGTATGTTAGCAGAGATAATTCCATGTTCTAAATTCTTCCACGAGGGGAAGATGTTAACATGCAAGGTTAATGGCACAACAAAGCTCGTCGTCGCAGGCAGCCACTTATTGCAATATCCTGCCGTGACTAGCCACTGTAGTAGCCACCTAGGTGCCTCTGTCCACCTGTTGGTCAGTGACTAATATGTTACTCAAACCAGGAACATTCCAGTATATACCATATATGACATCAGCAGCAGCCACACCACAACAAACCCAGTTTTACATGTATAAGAGCTGGCTGTCTGGTCAGGCTGGTCATTGGGTAGACTCAATGAGTCTTTGAGTCAGTATTCATTGTAGTGTTGGCTTTTCTGGGTGGCCACTACTGCTCCACCAGTAATGCTCCACTATTAACCTGACAGGACCGCCTGCCAGGAGTCCAGTCAAAGCAAAGATCGGTCAAGAGTCGAACTGAAGTTCTCCTAACCACCAAACCATGGGCCACACACCAGAGCTATGCAAGTCTGTGCATCAGCTCCTGATGCAGCTAAGCCTTCCGGCTTAGTAAGCTTAGTATGGTCAGTCTGCCATTTTGCTGAGATGGATGTACTGCTGCTGGAGTCTTTATAACAACACTTCTCTACGTCGCACATGTGTCTGACACCATACCCACCAGCTGTGGCATGAACTGTAAATACAGACTGTTGGAAAATAACAATGGGCTCTGTTGTCAATTAGCGGCTTTTGGCTTACCCTGATCCACCATCCTCAACCAGAAAACACCAAACCCCTACAATATAAATAGTTCACGTATGGAGATATGTAACATGCACCACAACATTCAGTTCACTATAGAATAGGAAACAGAATAAACAGTACACTGCCTTGATCTCAGAATGACGTAATCCAACAACAGACACAGGTTCAATGCATGCAGAAATAAACAGCTACAAATATGATAATAAACGTGACATAAAACTTCCTGCATTCTCTAAAACAGGAACCATCAGATGTATAGTGTGCAGGCAATGTAGAATAACTGCAAGTAAAAATAACCATCAAGAAGAGCTAAATATGATTATCAAAATACGACAAAAGTATAGAAGCAACTGGAGTACAGTATACAAACAACACTATACCCTTAAAATTATGGCAATCCAGATATACTAACACATAACTGTAATGCAAAATGCACAATCATATCAGAAAACTCGTCCCTCAACACAAAAACAAAACAGCACGCTGTAACATATCGGAAAAATGCTCACACACACAAAATAAACAACTTCATCCAAAAACATAGAAAACAGTTTCCATAATACAAAGGTCATTAAAAACTGCAAAGGAAGATAAAGATAAATGCAATATGGTAGTTTAACGATATATGAATTAAATTGTGATAGCTACAACTGCAAATATATTGGTATCACTGAAAGAAATTTTAATATCAGGTATAATAAACACACATAAAGAGACTGAACAGGGGATGTGACCATTCTACATATGTTGAACATCTAATAAAAGAAACTCAGTGTCTCATTGAGATAACAATAAGCATGGAAATTTTATGCAATAATTACAAAAGCAAACGAATATCACTCTCCAGGAAGAGTACTTAACACAGAGAGTTATAAAACAATGGAACTAAGCGCAATCAGTATGATTCACACGGCGATTGTGTAGCATACATACGTGATAATACTCAGGGATTCTTTGAGTATATATATATATATATATATATATATATATATATATATATATATATATATATATATATATATATATTTCTCTGTAATATGAGGAATAAGACTTGTAGAAGCTTAAACATGTCAACAAGTCTTGCCCTGTATGAGTCCTTGCTGATTAAGCATATGTACCTGTAGCAGCATTGACACACGATATCTCACACTAGTGAGGTGGGTGCTGGGCAGGGAGGGAAGGAGGTTGCTCGGTTGTATGTGATGCCATAGATCAGTGAAAAGATGGGTAAATATGCTCAGTCGTCAAGGTATCAGACAAGCTGAGACTTATTGATGTGTTCATACTTGCATGCGCCTTATTTCTCAAATTAAAGGGATGTGGATTGCACATATATATTCAAAGAAACGCTGGCTGTTACTTTGTGTGTATGTACTAAGAATATTGTATAAAATAGATATCTGCACTTCTTGGACAGACCTCTTTCAGGGCCTTGGAAAACCTTTGATTCACTTTCCACTAAATTTACTCATTAATGCCATTTCTTACTAATAAATAAACTTTCAGTAGTACACTCACAATACAAGACATAAAAATTATTTTCATGTAGAATCTGCCATATTGTCTAGGATTCAGAATAGAGTTATATACTGTGCTGGACAGAATTTCAACAATCTCTCTTCTAATGTACAGAAATAAGTCGGAAATCCCTGTTAATTTAAAAGAAAATTAAAAATGTAGCAGCAGCCACTCTTTCTACGTAGATTCAATGCAAGTAGTATTCTTCATTATAAAACTGCATGAGAATGTAGTGTAAATTGATCTTCATTTGTACAGATGAAGATAATTATATTTTTTGAAAAATACCACTGCATTCCTATGAACGTGAAGCTACCACCAGGAGATAAATAGTAGCTATTTGATACAACTGAAAAAGCAGCAGCTTTCTTCTTTATTCTAAGTTACTAAGTCATACTTACAGCTAGAATAACCACAAACGCTATTAAGTAGTATAGTGATAGTTGATTGTTAAAAAAGTATAAATTTAAATTTTTACAGTTGATTTTGTATTTTTTATATTTGCCTACACTCGTTTTACACCACAGAAGATTCTCTTTCTCAGCAGGATCTACATAAAAATTTGACTGAATGAATAGTGAAAATGTTTGTTTAGTACTTTTCAGGCAAAGCCCATTTCACCAAATACAATTCTCTGAGATAATTGTAATGAGCGATCGATAGAGATATGACCTTCAGAATGTATCGGCGACATAAGACTTACTTCTCGTAACTAGTGGGAGTTGGCCAATTCCGCTTGCATGGCGGATATGGATGTTTTAATACGGGCTCCACATATATGCAGAGCTACCGATTGTATACAACGTACAACCTTGTAAAAATACGGGATACGAATGCAACGTATACTATAGTATAAAGTTTATCGCTGACACCAACAATGCCCTCCAGAAAGCATAGCAAAAAAAGAAGCCAATCGCGCCACTTGTCTGTGAGCTACGGCCGTAATGCAACGTAAATGTCAACTTTTCTCTGTTTTAATGATTTCAGAATATGATTGTGGCCCACACCAATAGTCAAGGTATATTTATAAATATGTAGTAATTGAAATTGCGTTCTTCTTTAATAAATAGAGTTTCAGTTAAAAATGTGTTTCATCAACTGCATCTATTCATTATTCGAATGAGAAAAGTATTCAGGAATGCAATTATTATCACCGTAGGAGGTATCCTTGCAGCCTTCAATCGCAACGTGGGAGAGAAATCATCCAACATGCAGCCGTATTCCATCTTACTCCTTCCTAACAATTTGTGAAGACGGAAGTTATTTGTAGTATTACGATTGTCTGTTACAATTAGTTCAGTCAGCTTCAGTATTACCTGGTATATTGCGAATATCCTATTCTGTTTATCGGGTGTTTCCAGAAACACTTAACTACTTACATTATCAATGTTCAGTATTAACTTCTATGAATATGATAACGAGGTTCAGATTCAGAGTTTTTGTGCACAGGTTTGTAATGATTTGCCATTCGATGAGCTTAATAGAAGCGTACCTAAAGTGTTGCTACCAGAACTTCGAACAGTTCTCGAAATATCTGTCTGCTTCCGTCATTCGACCTTCCCGATTTCAAATATGGACGATCAGTCTCCAGTGCGTGTGATACCGTCTTGCCCCAAAGCAGAATTAGCTTCGTCTCCCGTCAAAAACTTCAAGAACTGTATTCTATTTCTCTGCGGGTTACGAACAGAATGTTGAGGGGCCTTTGCTCCTGCTATACATTACTTGGCAGCAACTTCCTGATTTACGTGCAGGGAGCACGCTATTCAGGGCTACAAGTTACTACAGGGACAATCGAAACAGATAGATTAGAGAAACGAGTCGATTTTTTAAAATGCTAAAATCGTCTGAATAATTGAGCACCCATTGTGCGATATCATCGCAAATTATTCTTGGCTCTTTACGGAAGCGAACCTGCGAATCGACAGCGAGTCCTATTCATTCAGGACAAAATAATTTTCCTTGATGTACAGGACTCATTTTTTACATTACATTTTGCTCGTAGTCTTCTGACGTCTAGTATGATTGCATTAATACCTTACGAATTCACCGCTGTATGTAATTCTTTTTCGTCTATAGATAGCAGTATTTTATTTCCAGTGGAGGGAGAGTAGACTGATAGTTCTCCTGTGTAATAGTAGTAAATCTTTCGTGGTCTACAGCTATACACATGTGCGACAAGCAGACCTTTTCCAAACCAAATGGAATTTTCTGAAAACTGACTTTAGCCAAGTGTGTGTTGTGTTCAAATGGCTCAAATGGCTCTGAGCACTATGCGACTTAACTTCTGAGGTCATCAGTCGCCTAGAACTTAGAACTAATTCAACCTAACTAACCTAAGGACAGCACACACATCCATACCCGAGGCAGGATTCGAACCTGCAACCGTAGCGGTCGCTCGGCTCCAGACTGTAGAGCCTAGAACCGCACGGCCACTCCGGCCGGCGTGTGTAGTGTGTACCGATCACGAAAGACCAGTAACATTTTACATTTACAGAATTTTATGACTGAAAATTACGATCATATTGACGCGTCGCGTTGTTTTTTTGTGTATGTGTGGCACATTGTGATGATAACCAAGTACTTTAGGTTTACTGTGATGTGCCATGTGTTCATAAAGTGTATAATTTACTCGTAAAGGTGTGGCAGGAGATTCTAAACGAACATGCTCTCTGAGTGTCTCCACGAAAAGAAGTTCTAAAAATATCATTACTACTCCTATATTCAATGCAAACAATTGAGATTTAATTGGATGGTAATGCACTTGTGGAAGAATACCTTTCGTTGGGAGAAATGCGTTCGTCCTCAGATTCACTATGTTGAGAAATAAATATGTTGACATAAAGAATAAAAATATGGAATGTTAATAATGTTTGTTTTATTTAAAAACTTCACGAGTACTCACTTAAAAACTTGAGGGACAATACTTTTTAGCACGTCCTCGTATTTTCAAAATTAATTTACCAGATGAAGGAGAATTGCCATATTATATAGTGATGGTTAACGATATTTCATTGAACGTTCTAAGAAATCAGTTTCCTGATTTACATACAATATGTATGCAATTGTCAGTTCTTCACAGCCGCATTAAGCAGTATTTGGTTCGTGTATCAGTGAAGATGGCTGGGAAATGGTCCATGGCTAAATATCCTTGTGGAATAGGAAACCTATAAATTTTCTATTCCCTTGAACTGTGAACAGCCAGGGCTTCGAGTGAATGTTCAGCTATATTTGTCCCTAATAACAGCCTTTACTGCTTTTCTGTATTTGATTTTCATCTTCCCATTACTCTTGTTTTTGCTCTTGATCTTCTACATTATGTAGGTCTTATGATATTGCTTTAATACTTTTAAATTATCTTTTTGATTGGCTGTCTTCGCTACGTCAACAATTATTTAATTACATTTAATATCAGTTCGCCCTTCGTTCCACATAAATTTTACTGTTTTCCCAAAATTTTCGTGTTTTACGGTGACTTCAATAAAGTCCGTTGCCAGTGAACTAGTTTTCTTAATGAGGTGTGGGATCTGCTAATCCTGCAGTGAGTTTCAACAGTACAATCCGTTATAACTGAAAATATTTTTTGCTTTGTGTTACTGTTCAATGTAAAACTGGAAGTAGAACTGTAGGTTGCCAGAAAGACTAGAAGTCTCAGTGCGTAGCGAAACCAATTCTTTGTAACCAGAATTTTGAAACAGTAATGTACAATCCAGCCTGCCGTTATCTGTGGTTTTGGAGTCGTCTGTGTATACTTGAGTGTCGGTTAGACCGTCAGTGAGAGAGCACTTCGATTTCCTGCTGCTAATAAGGCGAGTACACCGTTCGCTTGTTACACATTTTTGCGAGCTTCAAACAGGTACAACTTATTTTCAGTTATCTGGGTAGTTACTATTTTATTTTTGTAATTTCTTGCGTGTTTGAGTGCCTACTAGACACAACCGTTTATTTTAATAACAGTGTAGTGTACAGTATCGCCGTTGCTATCGACTCTCGTATCGTACAGGCTTTTGTTTGTTTGGTTAGAACAGCTCAGTGTCGGTTAGACCGTCAGTGAGAGAGCACTTCGATTTCCTGCTGCTAATAAGGCGAGTACACCGTTCGCTTGTAGGGTAAACATAGTCATGTGTAGGGACTGTGGTTGTTGTGAGCGGACGCAAGGAGAATTGGCCACTCTTCGGGGGCAGGTGGAGGCTTTGTCTGTTAGGCTCATCGAGCTCGAGGCGCAGGCGTCGGCTCGTAGTGGCGTTGGGGCAACTGTGGTGAGACCTATGCCTACTTCGGTGGCCTTGGAATCGCATGGAACCCCTGATGTCGCTGCGTCTTCCGGCAGTGAGCATCTTACCGGTCAGCCATCACTCCAGGGTGAATGGCGGACAGTGATGGGCTCGCGCGTGCCTGGCCGAAAGGCGAAGGTGGGATCTGGCCGCGTGGCAGCTGCCTTACCCCTTTCCAACAGGTACGGGGTGCTTCCTAGTGGTGATGACATCGTTTCCGAGCCACCACAGGATGCCTCGCCTGTTGGGCCAGTGGCCGATTCTCCGGCAAGGTCCCGACAGTCACAGAGGGCGGGCCTGTTAGTTATAGGGAGCTCCAACGTTAGGCGGGTTATGGAACCCCTTAGGAAAATAGCGGGTAGGTCGGGGAAGAATGCCAGTGTGCACTCGGTGTGCTTGCCGGGGGGTCTCGTCCGTAATGTGGAGGAGGCCCTTCCGGCAGCTATTGAACGCACTGGGTGTGACCGGCTGCAGATAGTAGCACATGTCGGAACGAATGACGCCTGCCGCTTGGGTTCTGAGGCCATCCTTGGTTCCTTCCGGCGGCTGGCTGATTTGGTGAAGACAACCAGCATCGCACGCGGAGTGCAAGCTGAGCTTAATATCTGCAGCATAGTGCCCAGAGTCGATCGCGGTCCTCTGGTTTGGAGCCGTGTGGAGGGTCTAAACCAGAGGCTCAGACGACTCTGCGACTATAATGGTTGCAAATTCATCGACCTCCGTTATTGGGTGGAGAACTGTAGGGCCCCCCTAGACAGGTCAGGCGTGCACTACACACCGGAAGCAGCTACTAGGGTAGCAGAGTTCGTGTGGCGTGCACACGGGGTTTTTTTAGGTTAGAGGAACCCCCCCTTGGGCGAAACGATAAAATACCTGACGGCTTACCAGAGAGGACATTATCATCGTTGATAAAGAACGTCCGTCCTCAGAGACCAAAAACAGGAAAAGTCAACGTAATATTGGTAAACTGCAGGAGTATCCAGGGCAAGGTTCCTGAATTAGTATCTCTTATTGAAGGAAATAGTGCGCATATAGTATTAGGAACGGAAAGTTGGTTAAAACCGGAAGTGAACAGTAACAAAATCCTAGACACAGAATGGAATATATACCGCAAGGATAGGATAAACGCCAATGGTGGAGGAGTATTTATAGCAGTAAAGAATTCAGTAATATCCAGTGAAGTTATTAGCGAATGCGAATGTGAAATAATCTGGGTTAAGTTAAGTATCAAAGGTGGGTCAGATATGATAGTCGGATGCTTCTATAGACCACCTGCATCAGCAACCGTAGTAGTTGAGCGCCTCAGAGAGAACCTGCAGAACGTCGTGAAGAAGTTTCGTGATCATACTATTGTAATAGGGGGAGACTTCAATCTACCAGGTATAGAATGGGATAGTCACACAATCAGAACTGGAGCCAGGGACAGAGACTCTTGTGACATTATCCTGACTGCCTTGTCCGAGAATTACTTCGAGCAGATAGTTAGAGAACCAACTCGTGAAGCTAACGTTTTAGACCTCATAGCAACAAATAGACCGGAACTTTTCGACTCCGTGAATGTAGAAGAGGGTATCAGTGATCATAAGTCAGTGGTTGCATCAATGACTACAAGTGTAATAAGAAATGCCAAGAAAGGAAGGAAAATATATTTGCTTAACAAGAGTGATAGGGCACAAATCGCAGAATATCTGAGTGACCACCATCAAACATTCATTTCTGAGGAAGAGGATGTGGAACAAAAATGGAAAAAATTCAGAAACATCGTCCAGTACGCCTTAGATAAGTTCGTACCGACTAAGGTCCAAAGCGAGGGGAAAGATCCACCGTGGTATAACAATCATGTACGAAAGGTACTACGGAAACAAAGAAAGCTTCATCATAGGTTTAAGAGTAGTCGAATCATAGCTGATAAGGAAAAGCTGAACGAAGCGAAAAAGAGCGTAAAGAGAGCAATGAGAGAAGCATTCAACGAATTCGAACATAAAACATTGGCAAACAATCTAAACAAGAACCCTAAAAAGTTTTGGTCATATGTAAAATCGGTAAGCGGATCTAAATCCCCTATTCAGTCACTCGTTGACCACGATGGCACCGAAACAGAGGACGACCGAAGAAAGGCAGAAATACTGAATTCAGTGTTCCGAAACTGTTTCACTGCGGAAAATCGTAACACGGTCCCTGACTTCAGCCGTCGCACGGACGCCAAAATGGAAAATATTGAAATAAACGATATCGGAATTGAAAAACAACTGCTATCACTTAGTAGCGGAAAAGCATCCGGACCAGACGAGATACCCTTAAGATTCTACAGTGATTATGCTAAAGAACTTGCCCCCCTTTCTATCAGCAATTTATCGTAGATCGCTGGAAGAACGTAAAGTACCTAGCGACTGGAAGAAAGCGCAGGTCGTTCCCATTTTCAAGAAGGGTCATAAATCAGATGCGAATAATTATAGGCCTATTTCGCTTACGTCAATCTGTTGTAGAATAATGGAACATGTTTTGTGTTCTCGTATTATGACGTTCTTAGATAATACAAATCTCCTTCATCATAACCAACATGGATTCCGCAAACAGAGATCATGTGAAACTCAGCTCGCCCTATTTGCCCAAGAAATTCACAGTGCCGTAGACACTGGCGAGCAGATTGATGCCGTATTCCTGGACTTCAGGAAGGCATTTGATACGGTTCCGCACTTACGTTTAGTGAAAAAAATACGAGCTTACGGAATATCGGACCAGGTTTGTGATTGGATTCAGGATTTCCTAGAAGAAAGAACACAACATGTCATTCTTAACGGTTCAAAATCTGCAGATGTAGAGGTAATTTCGGGAGTACCGCAGGGAAGCGTCATAGGACCTTTATTGTTTACAATATACATAAATGACTTAGTTGACAACATCGGTAGCTCCGTGAGGCTATTTGCAGATGACACGGTTGTCTACAAGAAAGTAGCAACATCAGAAGACTCGTACGTACTCCAGGAGGACCTGCAGAGGATTAATGCATGGTGCGACAGCTGGCAGCTTTCCCTAAACGTAGATAAATGTAATATAATGCGCATACATAGGGGCAGAAATCCATTCCAGTACGATTATGCCATAGGTGGTAAATCATTGGAAGCGGTAACGACCGTAAAATACTTAGGAGTTACTATCCGGAGCGATCTGAAGTGGAATGATCACATAAAACAAATAGTGGGAAAAGCAGGCGCCAGGTTGAGATTCATAGGAAGAATTCTAAGAAAATGTGACTCATCGACGAAAGAAGTAGCTTACAAAACGCTTGTTCGTCCGATTCTTGAGTATTGCTCATCAGTATGGGACCCTTACCAGGTTGGATTAATAGAAGAGATAGACATGATCCAGCGAAAAGCAGCGCGATTCGTCATGGGGACATTTAGTCAGCGCGAGAGCGTTACGGAGATGCTGAACAAGCTCCAGTGGCGGACACTTCAAGAAAGGCGTTACGCAATACGGAGAGGTTTATTATCGAAATTACGAGAGAGCACATTCCGGGAAGAGATGGGCAACATATTACTACCGCCCACATATATCTCGCGTAATGATCACAACGAAAAGATCCGAGAAATTAGAGCAAATACGGAGACTTACAAGCAGTCGTTCTTCCCACGCACAATTCGTGAATGGAACAGGGAAGGGGGGATCAGATAGTGGAACAATAAGTACCCTCCGCCACACACCGTAAGGTGGCTCGCGGAGTATAGATGTAGGTGTAGATGTAGATACTCGGTAAAATTATCAACAATTCAGTTTTTTGCTAATTGCTGTTCTCCAACGAATATTTTCTTTGGAAAGAAAGAAAGACTCTTAGTTAGAAGAAATGGCCTCCTATATCTGAAAGAAATGAAACCTTTGGGCCACCGTGTGACGCTGTTGCCTTTCCATAGGGATCGATACAGAGTCCTCTATTACGTAATGTTTACATAACGAACATGGAAACCAGGCTACCAAGAGCTATTCAGTCACTGAAATATACTGATGATGCATGTATATACACTTCTTATGTCCTTCTCGAAGAAGTGAAAGGAGTAACAAGCTCGCCGACATCTCAGCTAGAAAACTAGTTTGAATCCAAAGCCTTACGGCTCTCATCTCTCAAGGCATTTATCGTCAAGTTTCGGACGTAAAGGATTACACAGAGACTACCACAAATGAAATTAAACAATCAACTTTCTTAGTGCAAAGCCAGACTAAATTTATGGAAATGATGTCATTGATGGGGCATATTGTATACCTCAGTGATTCTACCTGGTCTCCATGGGAAGAAAATTACATTAAATTAAAAGTAAAGGGCAGCATAGACATGGAAAGACCCTTGGACAGACCGTTCGACCCCACGTCATCAACGATAACAGCAAAGGTTGTTAAATTATCTTTATATATTCATAAATTATTACATGTATTGGTCTCCTGAAAGTTTACAGTGTAGTGAATAACATAATTAGTGTCGAATCAAAATCAGTTCGGTTATCATTAACAAGGCTTGTGGTAATGCCGAGCAGAATCGAGAACTTAAACGTGAACTCTGTTCCTGAGAACGAAAGGAATCCACACACGTTCGCAGAACGAGAACTTTTACGAGTATGTTCACTGTGTTCACTGGAAGTGATGACTTTTGTCTTGGAGCAGTGTGTTTTTTAGAAGTCTGTAGCATATGATAAGATGCTTAATTTTAAATACGTCTTGTGAAATTATAAATAAAAAGCTTGGTGTGCTCCATAAATTAGCCCATGCTTTTTGTACAGGCTGTACTGAATATCAAGAGACTCCTGACGATATTTTAGAAAAATATAGTACCGTAACATTCGAACAGAGCTTTGTTTTAAAAATGTTTCTTTCTCAAAATAAGAACCATAAATACTTACTTCAGAGACGAAACACACGGAGAACGCTAAAGAGCAGCTTGCAGTGGCATTTACTTCAACTATGGTCGTTGGCTGTTTAATTACCGGCGAATTTTGGGATATAAAGGTAGATCGTTCTTTTTGAATATCCAGTACTAAGCAATCATTTCCGAACAAGGCACATACCTACATGGGAGTGTACCACAAGAAAAATATCCAGCTTGGCATACCTGCTGTAGAATTTCATGAGGCAGAGGCAATATTGTGTGTACTGTTTCACCGATAACAGGTCCCTACCCCTACGGCGCATCCTTTCCTGACCTAAATGACTGTGGGATTACCTTTTCACTAGCATAGGTGCCACAAACTGTCTAAAGAATGGGTGCGTTAAGTGCAGTACAACATTCTTAAAGAGACTTTTCTTTTAAATTTTCAATCCTCATCTCTTTGTCACGTATTGTCATATTAGTGGCTACTCGCTCTGCTCCCCACCATCCCTCTACTCTACCTAAACTCCGAGGTAACTCATGGGCGGCCCTATTACAGTTATTGTTGCTTTGGAAATTACCGTTTTATTAACTTTTACTTTTACTGAAATCAGACATATGATTTTATCTTGCAACGTTGTTGATTTCATGGTCATGAGCCCGAGGCTGATTTGATGTACATGTCTATCTTTGTCTTTCCCACACAAGTCTATTCCTCTCTGTATAACTGTCGCAGCCTACAAACAATTTAACCTGCTTATGTTAGTCAAGCCTAGGTCTCGATCTACTAGTTTTATCCCCAGCCCCACTCTCCTACACTCACTTATACTTCCCTCAAATCGACTTGATACCTTAGGACGTGACCCATCAACCCTTTTTTTCTGGGCAAGTTTTGCCTAAATTTATTTTCTCCCTAATTACATTCAGTACTGCGATATTGGTTATCCGATCTTCCCATACAATCTTCTGCATTCCACTACAGCAGCACATTTCTATTCTCTTCTTTTCGGCACTGTTTATCGTCCACGTTTCACATCCATGCAAGATTACGCTCAAGACAAACACCTTCAAAAGAGACATTCTAACATTTAAATTTAAATTCGGCGTTAACAGATTTCTTTTTCAGCAAGCCTTTTATTTCTATTGCCAGCCTGTACTTTTTATCCTGTCTGTTCCGACCAGAGTCAGTTATTTGTCTGTCAAAATAACAAAACTGATGTCCTGCCTTCAGCGTCTCATTTTCTTATCTGATTCCCTCAGCATCACTACATTGATTACACTCCATTATCCTTGTTTTAAATTTGCTGATACTCGTGTTAAACTGTTCATTACTCTTTCCATTCCTTTCAACTAAAACATCCTTTGCCGTCTTTGACAGTATCGCAATGATATCGACAAACATCAAAGTTCTCAATTTCTCCTTCCTGGACTTTAAATCCATTTCTAAGTCCTTGTTTTCCATTAATGCGTGTCCACTACAAAAATTTCATAACGTCTGGAATAGGCTACAATCCTGTTTCACTGCTTATTCACCTATTATTTCCTGTTCATTTGAATGAATGAATGAACGAGTTTCCTTCGATTCTTATAAATTCGATTCTTATAATTGCTTTCTGTATATATTGTGAATAACTTTTTCTCCCTGCTACCTTCAGAATTTGAAAGAGTGTATTCCAGATAACATTGTCAAAAGCTTTATCTAAATCTAGAAATGCTGTATTTACAATTTTTTTCAGTCTGTCCCGTAAGATCGGTCATAGGATCAGTATTGCCTCGTGTGCTCCTACATTACCCTGGAAACCATACTGACCATTCGCGAGGTCGACTTCTACCAGGTCTCTCACTCTTTTGTAAATAATTTGTGACCATATTTTGTAATAATTTGTTAGTAAACTGGTGGTTCTGTGACACATGACATCCTGTCGTTGTCCGTAAATGCTCCGCGTACAAAACTCAACTGGATCTATGACTTCATTGTACCATTTTTAGGGGAAGAAGACGTTTCAAACCTGGGTCTGGCCATCATGATTTAGGTTTTCCGTGATTTCCCTGATATCGCTTAAGGCAAATGCCAGGATTGTATCTTCGAAAGGGCACGGGCGCATTCCTTCTCCATCGTTCTCTAACCCGAGCTGGTGCTCCTTCTAATGACCGCGCTGTCGACGGGATGTTAAACACTAATCTCCTCCTCCTTGTTCAAATGGTTCAAATGGCTCTGAGCACTATGGGACTCAACTGCTGTGGTCATAAGTCCCCTAGAACTTAGAACTACTTAAACCTAACCAACCTAAGGACAGCACACAACACCCAGTCATCACGAGGCAGAGAAAATCCCTGGCCCCGCCGGGAATCGAACCCGGGAACCCGGGCGTGGGAAGCGAGAACGCTACCGCACGACCACGAGATGCGGGCCCTCCTCCTTGTACCACTTTATTTGCAGTACATTATTTTATTCTTACAGTGATTATTCAGGTCTGATTTCAAACTTTCTCTGTTGCGTTTTTCTATTCGTTATTGAAGTTAACAGCACAAAAGGCAAACAGAAAAATGTCATCAGCAAAACGAAAGATCTTCAGATATGCTCCATTAAACCACATTCATTCCTCTGTTGCATAGTTTGGAAATCTGAACACCTCCTCTAATGCTGAAAATATTTTTGGTGACTACAGTTTCAAATCCGAAATTTACCACTACCCCAGTGATAATAGAAGTTCTAGCACTGATGTGTATAAGGGGTACTCAAATTAAAACGAGAGAGATGTGAAAATGTAAGTTAATTATTTATTATTTCAGAAGTAATCGCTATAACTGTTAATACATTTATTGCTGTGAGACAACACAGTCAACGCCTTCATGGAAAAATGTGAGCCCGTCCACATGTTGACATGGTTATTTGAGTACGCTGCAGAAGATTCGCTGAGAAATCGTTAAACATCCCCCATAGAGTACCGATCTCTCCCCATGCGATTTCCATATTTTTGGAGTCCGAAGAATAAACAGTCGTGGCCGTTGTTTTGTTTGGAGGAAAAAGATGCACATCTGGGTGCAATCGTAGTTCCGCAGACAACCGCATTTTTCCCATAAAGTCACTTATTTCTTTTAAAACAATAAATAGTTTATTTACTTTTTCCGTCTGTCTCGTTTTTATTTCATTGTCCCTCCTTATATATTCTTCGAGAAACAAATACCCCGTTCTGTAAAGGCTTTCGGTACAGGTTTTGTTGGAATTTACTCAACAGTTTCTCTAAATGTACGAGTCCAAGAGAAAGTGATGTTTCACACACAATTACTCATTCTGTAATTTCATTTTCTCTTCTAATTCCAGCTTCTCCTTTCCTTGACTGAATGCAATTTTCTAAGCGGTTGCGTAGTGTTACATGTCACGTAGGCAAACATTTCCCACTCCCTATTTATGACAAAATAGTAAACTAGTACTAGGTAGGGAATAAGTCTCCAAACACATACTGTGCGCAGTCATTTTGTTCCGAGTTTGTACAGAGTTGGCCGAGCGGTTCTAGGCGTTTCAGTCTGGAATCGCTCGACCGCTACGCTCGCAGGTTCGAATCCTGCCTCAGGCATGGATGTGTGTGATGTCCTTAGGTTAGTTAGGTTTAAGTAGTTCTAAGTTCTAGGGGACTGATGACCTCAGAAGTTAAGTCCCATAGTGCTCAGAGCCATTTGAACCATTTGTACAGAATTAAACGGAGAGGTGTGCGGTTCGAGTAATCGGCAAGGCGCGAAGGCGAGTAAACGTCTTCATCTGCTGTGGGCGGGGCCTTTAATGCTTTGACGTCGCGGCTTGGCGTGTCTTCGCTGTCAAGGAGCAGATACCCTCTCCAAGAATGTAAACAGCAACAACCAAAGGAGGGTCTAAAATAATGTGTCAGTTAATTCTCGTCGAGCCTTCAAGGCTGATATTGTGTTCAATCTATATTGCATCTCCAAGTTAGGAAGTAACCGTGATCTGTGCACCGATTGAAACAAATACAAGACAGTCAATGATGAAGTTCTGACGTCGTTTCGTAATGAGAGTAGATATCGTTTTCGTTACATCAATAATAGCTGCAAATGTGAGGAGCTGAGGTCTTTCCCTTTGCTATGTTCGATTCTACGAAGATACTGCTTTACAGGCCCTCCACGTAAAGAAGATAATTAACGGCTACCGACTTACATGAAAGATAAATTAACACACGATACGTCGAGTGACAGATGAAATGTGTGTGTTCTGACTCAGTTCCAAACACAGCAGTAGAGGGCCAAAAACACTTTAGTTAACGTAATTTAGACATTACGGGGAGGGGACTATAATTTTTTAGTTTTGTTTTTCTGTTTTAGTGAATCAAACATAAATGTAGCCTAATTTGGGGAATTTTTCTCCGTTTACAAATTCTGTAAATAGCAAGGCATTCTGAAATGTAATTCTACCGTATTTATGTGAAAACTCTTAAATAAAACAAACGTTATTAACATTCTACATCTTTATTGTTCATGTCGCTAGAGGACTCCGAATTGTAAAGTGTAACATGGCAGTGTGTAATGTAACTGTATCAGTGCACGGGAAACAACGTGTTGTAACCAAGTTTCGAACTCAAAGAGTTGGTCCACACGTGGAGCACCCTTTCCCTCAGCAGACCACACACGAGTGCTGCGGCATTTGCAGCAATCAGACACCTTGGATTCACCGTCATCGATCGTGCTCCATACTGTCACGACTTGCCACCATCTGATTTTCATCAGTTTCCTAGACGTTAAGAGCGTCAATGAGGACTTCACTCTTATAGTGATGAAGCGGCTTCGTCAAAAACGTGGAACGTTTTACATTGACGATATCAACTAATTGGTCCCTCGTTGGGAGAAATGGGTTCGTCGTCTGCGTGACTATGATGAGAAGTAAATGTCGAGACATGAAAAATAAAGATGTATAATTTTAAAAAAGTTCGTTTCATTTAAAAATCTTTAAGAATAAATATATAAAGAATTTAGGGGCATTGCTTTTAAGTACGCCCTCGTAATTTTACAAGTAACTCTTTTACAGCTAATCCTCTAACTTAAATAACTTCTAAGGACACAATGTACCCCAGGTGCCTTCTTTGCATTCATGCCTGAAATGGCTTTTTTCGCTTCTTCGCGCACAGCAGCGGTGCTTTTTGACATCGCAGGTGACATTACGTATAATGCCTCTGTTGGATCCGTCAACGTTTTGTTCGAGGTCGACACATGCAGGAAAGATAGAGACGGCTCCCGTGCAGCTTCGTCCTTCTCCTCGAGCATATCCCGTAAGAGCGTTCCGCACCCTTGATTGTTAAGGACAGCTACTTCACGGCGTGCGCCCGCTTCCTCCCTGTAGATATAATAACCCACGAGCAGCGCTTCTTACCAGATGCTTATCACGACGAAGCACATCTAATGCCAGATGGAGGCACTTCCGTGTTTTATGCCGTTTGCTTGGCGGCTCCCTAGCCTTTGAGGGTGAAGTTCGATTAACGTCCCTGAACGCTGATCAGAACTTTCCATTTGTACAGCGTTCATCCAGCGCACCCTGCATCTTTTCGTAAAAATGGCTGATTTTGCTGATTAGCTGCTATTATGAAGCATTCTATGTGAACAACAGGCGTACATAAATAATTTTAAAAAGATACACGAAATACACTCTGATACCAAAAAAACAAAAAACAAAAACTACGCACCACAAAGGAATTATCCAAATGAGACGGAAACCAGTAGATGCGATTTAAGTTTACAAAAAAGTTATTACAATTTCAGAAAAATTAGATCACTTACTGAAGGGAAACAGCTTCATAAATTCCGCATGTCAGTAACGCGTTGGTCCATTTCTTTCCATTATGCATGCAGTTATTCGGCTTGACACTGGTTAATAGAGTTGCTAGATACCCTTCTGAGGATATCGAGGCAAATTCTGTCCATCTGGCGCATTAAATCGTCAAAATCCCGAGCTGGTTGGAGGACTCTGCCTATAATGCCCCAAAAGTTCAGTTGGGCGTACATCTCGCGATCTTGCTGGCCAATGTAGGGTTTGGTAAGCACAAAGACAAGCAGTAGAAACTCTCCTCGTGTACAGGTGAGTATTATCTAGATGAAAAGTAAGCGCAGGATGGATTGCCATGAAGGGCAACAAAACGGGACGTAGGGTATCGTCAACGTACCGCTATGCTAAAAGATTGTCGTGGATGACAACCAAACATGGCCTGCTATGAAAAGGCCATGATTTCTGGTTGTCGGGCGGTATGGCGGCCGATAGCCACGTTGGTATCCCACCGCTATTCTGGGCGTCTCCAGATACGTCTCCGGCCTGGAATCTCATCGACTGGAGAAGAATCACCTTCAGTGATAAGTCCTGCTTGGAACTGAGCCCGAATGACTAGCGAAGACGTGTCTGGAGCAACCCGAGACAGAAGTCGGATACCAACCTGACTGTCGCTCGCCATACGTCCTGACAACCAGGAGTGGTGCTCTGGGATGCCATTTCTTTTCATAGCAGGACCCCTTACAGGACAGCGGTGCATCGAAGATATTCCACGCCTCGTTTTTTTGCCCTTCATGGCAAGCCATCCTGGGCTTACGTTTGTGCAAGGTGAAGCTAGCCCTCACATGGTGAGAGTTACTTCAGCTTGTCTTCTTGCTTACCAAAGACTAACTTGGCCAGAAAAGTCGCCGGATGACTCCCTAATTGAGAACGTCTGGAGCATTTTGGGCAGGGCCCTCCAACCATTTCGGGATTTTGCCGATCTAACGCGCCAATTGGAGAGAATTTGGCACGATATCCCTCAAGAGGACATCTAACAACCCTCTCAATCAATGCCAAGCCGAACCACTGCTTCCATCACGGCCAGAGGTGTACCAACGCGTTATTGACTTGCTCAGTTAGTGAAGCTCTTTCTCTTGAATAGATCATCAAATTTACCTGAAACTGTAATCATTTGCTTGTCTCTGTATTTATACATGGCATCTACCGATTTCCATCCCATTCGGATTGTTCTGTCATGGCGCATCGATTTTTGTTCTTAGACTGTATTAAAGAAAAGCTGTCGTGAGTGTGGGATGTTCACATGACGTAGGAACGTTTGCAGTTATATAATTGATAGTGGACGTGGTTGTATTTGTAAAAAATCTGTCAGTATAGCTTACTGCTTTGTGTGATACAGTATTATTGCTTCACTAACTATTTCAGATTAGTGTCTACGTTGTTCTACGTCCTATATTTTTATAGTAAACTGTACGGAATAAATTCTAACCATGTTTCTATGTAAACTAATTTTGTACTTACCTATACTTGTTGCTTCAGTCGTGCTCTGTACGAAGTAAGATCTAACTAGGTTACGGTTTCAGTTATAGGAATAATTCTCGAAAACAGCTGTAGCTAGTTCGGCTTCGTATCTAGTCTCTCTCAGGTAACGAAAATTTCGTATTGGTAGAATATTTCTCTATTAGTGTGTTAATGTATCGTTTAACAATTTTCTTTGATCTACCTTTCAATCATTCGACTATTATTCCTTGATGCATTTTTTTAGCAATAAATGTTTTGACGTAATGTTGTTCAATTAAAAACCATGTATTCAGTTTCAATAATGTATATAAAATTTGACAGTCAGACTTTTTTTCAAAACAGATTCGTTGAGAGCATCCCAAAACCGAACCGTTACTGATGCTCAACGTTCTTAACCAAAAAAGTAACCAAGAAGCTTACAGTAAAATAGTGCAATACAAGCCTGTCTTTTTGGTCGTTATGATCTCGAAATAGTTGACCAGATAGAAAAACTCAAAAGGTGAGCAATGCAGCTTTCGATCAACACGGAAATAACGCAAGCTAATACATACTGGCCATTAAAATTGCTACACCAAGAAGAAATGCAGATGATAAACTGGTATTCATTGGACAAATATATTATACTAGAACTGACATGTGATTACATTTTCACGCAATTTGGGTGCATAGATCCTGAGAAATCAGTACCCAGAACAACCACCTCTGGTCCTAATAACAGCCTTGATACGCCTGGGCATTGAGTCAAACAGAGCTTGGATGGCGTGTCAGGTACAGCTGCCCATGCAGCTTCAACACGATACGACAGTTCATCAAGAGTAGTGACTGGCGTATTGTGACGAGTCAGTTGCTCGGCCACCATTGACCAGACGTTTTCAATTGGTCAGAGATCTGGAGAATGTGCTGGCCAGGGCAACATTCGAACATTTTCTGTATCCAGAAAGGCCCTAAAGGACCTGCAACATGCGGTCGTGCATTATCCTGCTGAAATGTGGGGTTTCGCAGGGATCGAATGAAGGGTAGAGCCACGGGTCGTAACATATCTGAAATGCAACGTCCACTGTTCAAAGTGCTGTCAATGCGAACAAGAGGTGACCGAGACGTGTAACCAATGGCACCCCACACCATCACGCCGGGTGATACGCCAGTATGGCGATGACGAATACACGCTTGCAATGTGCGTTCACCGCGATGTCGCCAAACACGGATGCGACCATCATGATGCTGTAAGCAGAACCTGGATTCATACGAAAAAATGACGTTTTTCCATTCGTGCACCCAGGTTCGTCGTTGAGTACACCATCGCAGACGGTCCTGTCTGTGATGCAGCGTCAAGGGTAACCGCAGCCATGGTCTCCGAGCTGATAGTCCATGCTGCTGCAAACGTCGTCGAACTGTTCGTGCAAATGGTTGTTGTCTTGTAAATGTCCCCATCTGTTGACTCAGGGATCAAGATGTGGCTGCACGATCTGTTGCAGCCATGCGGATAAGATGCCTGTCATCTCGATTGCTAGTAATATGAGGCCGTTGGGATCCAGCACGGCGTTCCATATTACCCTCCTGAACCCACCGATTCCATATTCTGCTAACACTCATTGGATCTCTCCGGGTTAGTGATATCTCTATCATCAAATAATTTCATTACGCTTAGTGAACTGAAACAGCAGTACCACACTTATATAAACATTACCCTATCACAATAAAATGCAAAACAATATTATTGTGAACCTTTTAAGACAGAATAACCCACAATAGAATTGTCGTAGCAAACGCAAACGTCAGCTGTAGGGAACGCAGTGACCGTTGTAATCGATGCACAGGTAACAGCAACATGTCGCGTATTAATCGATTTCTTTTTGACTCGTTCCACTCATGATACGCAAGCATTCTCACATATCAATTGCCTTGGTGGCAACACGTTGGGGTTTAAAGCGTCGCTCGGCACCACCGTGAACACAACGTGGTAAGAATTGGATCCGCAGTGCTATTGCAGACAATTCAGATAATATGTGGCCTTCGGTAATTTATCTGTGCATTGATATAGTTATGAGCTGCTACTTGCTCAGTACATACTTGCATATATTTACTGTAATCATCAGGTGTATCACTAAAGTACACCGTTGTGCGAAATTTAAAGACGAAAGTATCTTTAGCATGATACGTCACTTTCAAGTACGTTCCTGAGTGCATTACGTGTTATCCCTTTTAGTCATACGAGGATACGTCCCGCATTGTCGAACATGATCGTTATGGCGGTCCGCGTGTTATGGTGTTCAAAAATGGCTCCAGGCACTATGGGACTTAACATATGAGGTCAGCAGTCCCCTAGAACTTAGAACTACTTAAACCTAACTAACCTAAGGACATCACACACATCCATGCCCGAGGTAGGATTGGAACCTGCGATCGTAGTAGCCGCGTGGTTCCGGACTGAAGCGCCTAGAACCGCTCGACCACAGCGGCCGGCCGTTATGGTGTGTGGAGGCATAATGTTGCATGTGCGTCCTGACTTCAAAACCTTTGAACACTGTACACTCGCCGCTCAGCGTTATTGTTACACTGTACAGCTTCCCTGTGTGCGTGTTTTCAGAAATTGATTCGGCCCTGACTTCGTATTGAGGGATGACAACGCACACTGAACTGCGCAGGTGGAGCAGCTCTTGAACTGAGAGGATTTTGGCTTATGGACTGGCCTGCCTGTTCCGCCCGGCTTAAATCCCATCGAGCACGTGTTGGATGCGTGTGGGAGACATATTGCAACACTCCACGTGCACCGACGAATATACAGTCGTTGTCAACCTCCCTTGTGGAGGAATAGAACGCCTTACGATAAGAACTCCGTACCAATCTCGTGGCCAGCGTGGCAGCACGTTGCTCAGCATTAATAACTAAGTCCCACCCTTTCCACTGCCCAGGGGACCCTCATAAATCGCGATCACTTCAGTGTAATTGTTGTCTTCCATAAGAATGACATTCTGTTCGTCTCACTGCACGTTTCCTTCAGTTACCTTCTGTCCTACACTGTAGCACTTCTTTCTACACTACTGACCATTAAAATTGCTACACCACGAAGATGACGTGCTACAGACGCGAAATTTAACCGACAGGAAGAAGATGCTGTGATATGCAAATGATTAGCTTTTCAGAACATTCACACAAGGTTGGCGCCGGTGGCGACACCTGCAGCGTGCTGACATGAGGAAAGTTACCAACCGATTTCTCATTCACAAACAGCAGTTGACCGGCGTTGCCTGGGGAAACGTTGTTGTGATGCCTCGTGTAAGGAGGAGAAATGCGTACCATCACGTTTCTGACTTTGATAAAAGTCGGATTGTAGCCTATCGCGATTGCGGTTTGCGGTTTATCGTATCGCGACATTGCTGCTCGCGTTCGTCGAGATCCAATGACTGTTAGTAGAATATGGAATCTGTGGGTTCAGGAGGGTAATACGGAACGCCGTGCTGGATCCCAACGGCCTCGTACCACTAGCAGTCGAGGTGACAGGCATCTTATCCGCATGGCTGTAACGGATCGTGCAGTCACGTCTCGATCCGTGAGTCAACAAATCGGGACTTTTGCAAGACAACAACCATCTGCACGAACAGTTCGGTGACGTTTGCAGCAGCATGGACTATCAGCTCGGAGGCCATGGCTGCAGTTATCCTTGACGCTGCATCACAGACAGGACCGTCTGCGATGGTGTACTCAACGACGAATCTGGGTGCACGAATGGCAAAACGTCATTTTTTCGGATGAATCCGGGTTCTTTTTACAGCATCATGATGGTGGCATCCGTGTTTGGCGACATCGCGGTGAACGCACATTGGAAGCGTGTATTCGCAATCGCCATACTGGCGTATCACCCGGCGTGATGGTATGGGGTGCCATTGGTTACACGTCTCGGTCACCTCTTGTTCGCATTGACGGCACTTTGAACAGTGGACGTTACATTTCAGATGTGTTAGCCGGCCGAAGTGGCCGTGCGGTTAAAGGCGCTGCAGTCTGGAACCGCAAGACCGCTACGGTCGCAGGTTCGAATCCTGCCTCGGGCATGGATGTTTGTGATGTCCTTAGGTTAGTTAGGTTTAACTAGTTCTAAGTTCTAGGGGACTAATGACCTCAGCAGTTGAGTCCCATAGTGCTCAGAGCCATTTGAACCATTCAGATGTGTTACGACCCGTGGTTCTACCCTTCATTCGATCCCTGCGAAACCCTACCTTTCAGCAGGATAATGCACGACCGCTTGTTGCAAGTCCTGTATGAGCCTTTCTGGATACAGAAAATGTTCGAATGTTGCCCTGGCCAGCACATTCTCCAGATCTCTCATCAACTGAAAACGTCTGGTCAATGGTGGCCGAGTAACTGGCTCGTCACAATACGCCTGTCACTACTATTGATGAACGGTGGTATCGTGTTGAAGCTGCATGGGCAGCTGTACCTGTACACGCCATCCAAGCTCTGTTTGACTCAATGCCCAGGCGTATCAAGGCCGTTATTAGGACCAGAGGTGGTTGTTCTGGGTACTGATTTCTCAGGATCTATGCACCAAAATTGCGTGAAAATGTAATTACATGTTAGTTCTAGTATAATATATTTGTCCAATGAATACCCGTTTATCATCTGCATTTCTTCTTGGTGTAGCAATTTTAATGGCCAGTAGTGTATGTATGGTATGGTCCAAGTTTCTTCGAGCTATGTTGCTTGGTAGGATTCATCATGCGAATGTTCCTTCGTCCTGAAGTTTTGCACAACACCATTTTATGTTGCTAGCCGCGTGATAGATTTACCAAATGACAATAAATTTAATTTTGTGATTATTGCACGGGAGACAAACCTTCCGCTAGCTAAGCAATACAAAAGTGATAGGCAGGCAGTAAATAGTATTGGTACTACGTGGTACCCACATCCATGTACTGTATGATGATTAGTTTATTACAAAATGTGTTACTAGATGTAGTAAACAAAAGATTAACGTGTTGATTGTTGGCAGTTCACCGGGCGCGTCGAACCGTGAGGTTCTTCTGCGAGGGATCACCCACAGTGGCGAATATCTTGCGAGGACGTGGCTACGAACAGGTACGGGAAACTTGCTTCATAATCTCGCTGTGATTGAAATTCATATTGTTTTGTTCTGCTTCTTACAATTATTCTATTATCAGTTAACTCTCCTTCCCTCTTAAACTGTACTATTTCTATTTTTTAGTTTTTTTCTTGTTTTCGTCATTCTTCCTAGTGTCGTTGCTGCTTACACATCTAAGCCTGCGGTCCTGAAGCCACCACAGCAGAGAGTATTCAGACTATGAGAATAATTTTTACATTTCATATTTCGCGAAAGGTATGCGGAAAGAAAGATTGTCGATAAACGTCAGCAAGCGTCGTGATCATGACGCGAGTGGGTTGTTGGAGGAAGTAATCTTTTCTTGACTCGTTCTGGTTGGTGGGCACTCGTAATTTTACGAGGTTGATTCTTTGCGGCGCAATGCACCTTTCTTATTGCGTGTCCCTCTATGCTTTGTTGAGTATTTCTGAAGCATTCCACCCATGACGAAGGACGCAACTCTTCTCTACATTTGACTACCTATCCTAATCAAGTGGGTAAAGAGCCCGCATCGTCGAATACTACTGAAGAATTGAACGAACAGGAGTTTTGTAAATGAATCCGTTCGTGCATGAATGACATTTCGATGTGATTCTTCTATTAATCGGTGTGTGTCTGTGTGGGAGGGTGTATTTCATTAAGTATATTCTTAGGTGTCTTGTGAGAAAACAAACGCAGTCAAGAAAAACCTTCCGTTATAGGTTTAACGACACACTTGAGAGAATTTGAGATAGGCTTGATTGTTTCCTACACACTTGATGAGTACAGCGTAGGTTAACAAGAACTATTAAATGTTAGCTTAGATAGCAAGGCAAAAACAAAACGGTCCTTTCATTTTTATTACAGTTGTATATCTGATACTCAGGTGACGTTCGTACTTCGCAGAAAAGTTGAACATGCACTTGCATCAAGTACACGTTCCAAATGATGATGGCAGAAGCAACCAAAGTGGTCTTCTTGGAAACTGTCATACGAGATGACTTTAATAGGCAGCTGTAAGATGTGTGCTAAGAGCTGTTAATTAGCAGATGGAAAAAATAAGCACATAAACGTAAAGCTTCCATTATCCACAACTTAACCGTGCTCTTGCGCAGAAATAAGCAAACAATGCAGCCATATAAATAATTGACCACTTCCCTTTTATATCAAAGGCACTAGAAGATAATAAAAGTTTTACAAATAAATTGAAATCACAACTACTTGAGAAATACTCCTAGTCCTATAGATGAATTTCTGAGAAGATGACACTTATGCGGCTGGGTTACATGTATCAAACTCTGTAGCAGATTGTGATTTAAAAGTAATTTAGATTTCTAAATGGTTAGCAACGTGTTCACAGAAAAAATCTCATCTGTAAACCTACTATATTTTCCACTTCATGGCGAGCTGTTGCGAATATTATGCACGCAACAAGCAAGATATTAAACTAATCTATCATGAGCAAGTCCAAAAACAGTACCAGGACCAGATAAGAGCATTATGTGGATATCCTATTTCATTTTCGGTGTATTCAAACTGCTGTAGTCCAATATCAAAAGCCATTGTGAACATATTACTCACATCTTAGCTACGAGTTGTTCCATTCGACTACGTTTAAATCACTTAAATGAAACTTCAATGTCACACTTCGATGACAGATAAGAGCACAGCAAATTTTAATTTGTGAAATATCACTATGTAAGTACTGCATTTGATAACATATAATATTTCAAATAAATGTTTTCCTTTTTCACAAATAATATCTCATTAATGGCTATTGTATACCAACTGTTCATAACTGTCTGTTACATGGTATTGTACCTGGTCATTAGCCATCCATCTCTGCTTCTGACACAACACCCATCACAATCTTCTCTCTGGAGACAGTGCATGCACCCAGCAATGCGAGTACACAACTTGTTTTGGAAACATTACAGCCGATAAACACAAGAACGCCTTTTGAAATGCTAACGTCTAATAAGCGGTACCAGAGTTGCCACCCTTGCCACCAGCAGCGCTCGCATCGATGACGGCGACACTGCAGTCACGACGCTATGTTATATCTATGGGTCACATGCTCTCTGAGTGCTCGAAGGGTATACTTCCACCAGATAGATATTTAAGGCATGATCTGGCAGCTTACACCCATGTTCCTGGCTTTACACTGGTTAAACGCAGCAGCTTGTCAATCAGAGCTCCTCCAAGCTCACCTCCAGTGACCCTTACAGGTCAACATGGCCTTTGGATATACACTGTGCTGTGATGACACTCCAACATGCACCAGAGAAAATACTCTACACCAACCACACTGGACCCCATTCATCACCCCTGGAGCTACCACCTCCTCTGCAACTGATCTTCCTCGTACTTAGTATCTCACGATTTGCATTCTTCTGTGGAGCTTAGACTGTGAGTTTGTGCCTAGTAATTACCTGTTGGCACCACCGCGCCTCCAGCAGGTGCCACTGGTCGAGCCCTGCCTACCATCAGCCGCCAGCACCCTGCTGACTCCGCATCAGCTCGTCAGCGTTGCTGCTAATTCTCTTCTGGCAGATGCTGTCACTACCTCTTCAGTGTGGCATTCATATCCCTCATGGCACTTAGGCTTCCAAAGGGGAGGCTCGACACAGATAGTATTTAATCCTTTGCCCAGGTCTCCTCCATAATGGGCTGGTCTCTTCTGGTGATTCGATCTGATGGTACCAGCATCATTAGTGTGACATCTTTCATCTCACTGCATGGCACCAGCTGGTCACGTGCTCTCCCACCTTGGTAAACAGGCTGTTCTTCTCTGGCCGTGTAGTCGCCCCTTTCAGTGAGCATTCCACACCACCAGCTAACCCACGCTGGCTACGCATCTGAATGGCTTTGATCCTGTGGCAACGATGTTTCTCCATTTTTTTTTAATTTTCAGACTAGCTCCACATCAAATACCTCCACAGCCATTCCCAGGCTATCCACAACGCTTAACAGCCTTGGGTCGAGAATTCCAGGGGACAGGGTTGATGCCACCAAGAGCTAATCACACCCTTGGACATCTCCTGCCTTGACCCATGTGTGGTACCCTTCCCATGTGATCACCAATCATCTGCTTGTCTTCGGGCTAGCACTGCTATCTTCCCTCCTTTGGAGAAGGGATGCAGGACCTGCCGACCAACATCAAGGTAGCATTTCCTTGAGGAGGAAGGGGTACTATATCTGGCGTTAAATGGCCATTTCTGCTTCCAGCATAATACCTGTGACCAGCCAATAGGCAGCTTTAGTGCTGCAGGCACTTCTCTTCTGGAGGCAGTACATGCTCCAAGCAATACAACTAGACAGTGTGTTTTGGAAACATTGCAGCCGATGAACGTATGAACACGTTTTTGGCATGCTAACCTCTAGCAAGCGCCAACAGAGTGCCAGCCTCGCAACCACCAGCACACGCTTCGACGATGGTAACATTGCAATCGAAGCATTATGTTACATGTGTGGGTAGCGTACTGACCAAGCGCTCTGGGGTATACTTCCACTTGACAGATATATTAAGGCACCACCCAAGTTCTGGCAGGCCGTTTAAACTTAATGCTCTAGGCTTGACGTTGGTCAGGCCCAGTGGCCCATCAATCAGAGCTATTGCAGATCTCATGCCGGCCACCCCCAGCAGCTCCATCCAGCCCAGCGCAGCCTCTGTATCTAAAACTGTGATGATGTTCCAGCAGCCAACAAGGAAGATACTCCACAGTAAGCCACCAGCCATTGCCCCTGGAGCCGTTGTCTCCTCTGGCGGCTGGCCTTCCTTGGACTCGGTGTCTTGCAATTTGCATTCTTCTATGGAACTTATACTGTTAGTGTGTGCCTAGCAGTTACCGTCACCACCTACGCCACATTGGAGGTTAACTTCCCCAAATTCCTTGCAGATCAGCAGTATCTTTTTGTTTGTGTCTATCGGAATCAGTATTATGTGGAGCCTTGCTTTATATGGGTTGTCTTAATAAAATATTACTTTGCGCTACCTGCGAATCGTTACTCATTGCTTGTGTGCCTCCCAGTGTAGCGGCAGCAGCCGAGCCGAGAGGACGTGCAGCAGAGCAGCAGCAGCACTTGTCTGATAAACTCTAAATTAATTTAGTCTTTGTTTTTTGTTCACGTGTTTCTACAAAGAAGTGAATTGTACGGGTGCATTTTACTGTATAGACTAGTGGTTAGAAAATTAATCTTAGTTTCTGTTGTTGCGTAAGTCTTGTGAATATCCTTGTGTAGAGCGGCTTCCTAGTGCAAATTTCCCGTCGCCAGAAACTCCGTCACGCCGTTAAGTTTTAGTTTAGTGCTAGTAGACAGAATACAGTTTAGATCAGTGTATTCTAGTTTGAATATTAATCTCGTGCAGTAACTTTCTGACAAGCATGATTTCTAATAACAGGTATCCGTAAATATATTAACTTCAGTAGAAAATTATTTTTGTTTAATAGCCTGCGGTCTCAAAGTACAGTGAGAATTCTGCACAGCACTCTAAAATTAGTTAGTAAATTAGTTAGTTCCAACGAAGAGAGGTGCGTTTCGTCACGGGACCGTTTAGCTGGCGAGAGAGCGTTACGGAGATCCTAAACAAACTCCACTACAGATGTTACAAGAGAGAGTTACTATTGAAATTTCGGGACAGCACTTTTCAGGAGGAGTCGGACAACATATTACTTCCCCCTACATATATCTCGCGTATTGACCACGAGGAGAAAATTCGAGAAATTAGAGGCAATACAAAGGCTTACCGACAATCATTCTTCCAACGCACTATTCGCGGTTGGAAAAGGGTTGGAGGGATCATATAGTGGTACCGAAAGTACCCTCCGCCACTCTCCATTAGGTGGCTTGCGGAATATGATGTAGATGTAGATATAGATGTAGATTTACTGCACATGTAACGTGGCACTGTTTTTTCATCAAATTGTTGTTCTATACCCTTTAGGTTCGTTAATCTTATTATATTGCTTCACACACATGCAAGACAGAATTACGATAAATCTCAACATCCCCAAAGGAGTTTTCATTTGGTTAGCAAAGGTTTTGTTCAAATTCTAGCAACGAAATAAATGTCACATACGGCGAGGAATCGTTGCATACTTATAATCGGCCGTGGGTTTCAGAAGACTATCATATTACGTCTTGAATTAGGCTTCCAGTCCGGACTGGTCTCACTTCACTATTTCAGTGATTTATCTACATCTCTTTTCCTATTGGGTCGACAAGTTATTATTTTAGGTTGGTCTTCTTCCTTAAGCCATCGCGCTTGTAACTAACGTGGCCTATTCGTTTGACATTTAGTGTAGAACTGGTTTCAAATTCAGTCCGTTGCTTATGCCGCTATTTATAAAGTGATCCAAGAGACTAGCAGTTTTGACATTCCTTGGAGATTTGATTTCTGCTGCCTAAAACTATGTTCTAATCAACTCTTAGAGTGATCAAAGTTTGAGAACCATACGGTAATTTTGGAATTACAACAGGTTTATAAAATTTGTTGGGGGTGTTAACGAGAAAGTCTCGTAAAGGTTTGAAATTAGAAAGTAACTAAGTGCTCTCATTCTCAGATACTGGATGAGTCTTTGCACGGCGTGACGTGGGCTACACTTTATCACCCACACCCACACCCTTTGACAGGTAGGTGTTTCTTAACCCCGTAGTGTTTCTTAGGACACAGTAAGTGATAAGCGTAACAAGATTGGTTGATATAGGTCCACTGGCTTAGGAGAAGATACATAAATACATTTTTATATGTGTATGCAGAAATAAACAATAGAGAACGGTTTAGAAACATCATAAAGAAACACACACTTAAACAAGAACATACGGAGAACAGAACGGGAAAAAGATGGTCGGAGAACGCAAGAGAGAACACAGTGAACGTATGAAGAGAATTTGGGAAGAACGAAGAAAGAAGAAGAAATCATGACTACTCAAGATGTAACCTCCCCACAAAAATTTTATAAATAGACAATATTTAATAGAAATGGAGCCAAGAAGCAATATCGTCCCCACAGAAATATTTAAATAAAAAATATAATAATAAATGGGAGCCAAGTGTAACCTCCCGCAATGAAATCTACTGACAATGACAATTAAACAAAAATTAGCAATCTGACCCAAGTATAAGTCACTCACAAAAAATGAAAGTCGATTCAGTGATAAGAAAATCTCAGTGATAATGAAAATTCAATTAAACCGAAATATCGGTCTTTGGCCCTGTGCAAAAAAATCAGAATTAAATTCTTACCTCAGTATAACTGCATGTCAAATTTCTGCTCTTATTGTTGGCCACGGCTTGGAGGAACTGCATTGCAAATAATATTTTTTTTTTTTTTTGAAATTTAACTGAAACTTTTCTTTAAGGGAAATGGAAGGAAATCGTTGGTTCAATTAAATGATTTTTTTGTTAAAAATTGCTTTGAAATCAAAATTATTATTGGGGCACTTGTTGAAAATTAATTACAATAAATAAACTTTACATTATCTGATGGTTACCTACATTAACAATATACCTCATTCAGCATCTTGACCAGAATGCCATGTCGACGCTCGCCGACTGCGTCCCGCTCGCGACCGTGACAGGACTAGACCACTACTGCCGACAGACTACATCACACAACTGCACTGGGCTGCTACTACTGACCGACTGCTCTGCATGACAACTACTAGCGTACTGCTCGCAACACTCGCGCGGTCAAGCGCAGACTAACTACGATAAATGGCTCTCTGGTCAAAGATTTTATCATGCCTCACCATCGCTGCTACATTACATACGTGTTTCATAACCCTCCACTGGGGGGGCAAAAATTTGGCAGCGTGGTGAGTCATTTGGACTTGCCATCGCAAGAAATTTTTACAGTTTACAGAATATTCAAATGTAGTACATAAATTAAATGTGGTGCACACGCACCGAGTACAAAATATATCAGACAAAGACAAAATGTGAGTACAAAACATAGTAGCAAATCAGAAAACTGTATATACAAATTATTTGACAGATAACAGAGTGCACACGCACTGAAAAAATTCTTTAGCATATTCAGAACAAATAAACAGAATGGCAGAAAATCATGTTGATAAGAGACATGAGTGTACTCGCACTGGAGTTGAGAACATATCAGCAAATGACGAAATGTATATACAATGAGTAACAAATGACATAAGTGCATACGCACTGAAGTATTGAATATACAGAATGAGTACAAATCATATTGAAAAATGAGAAAAGTGCACAGGCACTGAAGTTCAGTAGAAAACATATTAACACCTAACATAAGTGCACATGCACTGTAGTTCAGAACATATCATCAAAAAAAAAAATGTATATACAATATAAAAGACAAGAGTGTACATATACTGTACTTCAGAACAAATCGAAAAAATGTCTTTAGCATTTTCACAACAAATAAACATAATGGCAAAAAATCATGTCGACCAGTGACATAAGTGTACTCGCAATGGAGTTCAGCGAATCGAAAAAAATGTATAACCCATGAACATAAATGATGTTAGCAAAAAATGATTTTCACTATGTGACAAGAATTAGGATAGGAAAGGGAAGGATTGCATCATGGTTGTAACACTTTAGATTGCACACAGCTGTTCTGAAAGTCCATATCTTTCCACAGAAGTACAACACCAAGTGACACAATTTGAAGTTCTTTTCCCATCAGAATTTATCAGCATAGCCAAGACACTGAACTGTCGTAGTAATGTTCCATGTTTTCATTTTGGCAGTACATTAGGTACACCAAACAGTGGGACCATAATAACGTCTTCATCGCTCACGGTGGTGGACAGCATGTCGTGTCAACACCACGCTCTTACAAGGCACACCAACGTAGAATTGGTGCAAAAACCAAATATAGTGCTCCATGATCATGAGGATGGACAGGACAAATCGACATTGCAGTAATTCAGGGTAGTTAGCTCATAAGGTGAAGGACATTAAGTCACATAATATTGACAATTACAGTAGTAGTTTGCGGCATTCATAGCCTAGTTATTGAACATTTCTGTACCATGTAGTTAATATTACAGAATAATGTTCATAAAATTAAATTATTGGCATCATGGGTAATCGTATTACAATAAACAGTGGCAGTCCTTGGCCAGTTACAAAGCATATTTGGTATGACAGAATAATGTTCATCAGACGTCTTAATTGAAAAGGAGAGTCAATTATTGGCCTAGCATTAACATAATACATTGAGTGATACAAATGATTGGCACTCATTGGCCATTTACCAAAACATGAAAACTCAACATTGAAAACAAGAGCTAATTAATGGCATAATTAATAACATAGTTCATTGAGTGACATTAATTATTGGCACTCAGTGGCCAGCAAGTATTGAATAGAATAAAACATTGTTCATCATTCAGTATTATTCAGATCATTACGAAGTCATTATTAAAAATCAGTTAATTACAGTCATAGCATTAATAATCATGGGCATTATAAGTAGTCTCATTACAATAAAACATTGTTCCTCATTCAGTATTATTCAGATCATTTTGAAGTCATTATTAAAAATCAGTTAATTACAGTCATAGCATTAATAATCATGGCCATTATAAGTAGTCTCATTACAATAAACAGTGGCAGTCCTTGGCCAGTTACAAAGCATCATTTTATATATATTTTTTGTATCATTAAGAAGTCATTACTGAAGTGACATACTATTCAGAGCTAATCAGTATTATTCAGAACTTTCTCAAACTGGTATCACTATTTGGGACTGGTAATACATTTTTTTGTTAGCAATGCATTGCGTTCGGATCGATAATTAATTGCTGAGGCATAACACTATTTGGTTTTGACCTATTGCTGCAAATGAGGATAGGTAACGTCATTCGTCATGAGTCAGCTGTAGCAAGGTTATGTAACAAGGCAGTATATGTGATCACATTTATAAATGATAAACACAAATGGGTAAAATATAAAAATGCAAGTACTAGAACAGGTATAATAAGTAACAGGTTTAGTAAGTATCATGAAAAGCTTCTCCCAAAAAAAAAAAAAAAATACAAAATGAATTATTGACCTGAAAGAAGAAACACACACTATGCTGAAAAGTAGTGAACTTCAAATTAACAAGTAGTGAAATGAGTATAAAATGTGTTCCATAGCTGTCCTTTCCAAAACTTTCCGTCATCCTACTATGCAATATAACACCTGCTGTCAAAACAAACTGCAACAAATACTTAAATAACTACATAGCATAAATACATAACTTCAACATTATCCTCATCTGTAAAGAAAAAAACTTCATTATCAATCACTTCATTATCCATATTATCATAACTTCATTATTATCATCACCTGTAAAGAAAAACTTCATTATTCTTAACAGCATATTCTTCATCATTATTCATCAGCATTGATTATCATCTGCAAAAAATCACTTCATTACTCATTATACAACTATTCCTTATCTCTAGCATATTTCATCACTAAAAATAAGATGTGTAGTTCTGTCTGACAGCCTGCATCAATCACCTTGTATTCTGAAAGAAAAAATTAGTTAAGACTGCTATTCTACGATGAGTATAGTATATTCTTGTTAATGCTTGTTAATCCTGATCCATTTACTCTTCCTCATAAAGTTATTGCATCTTCTTTCGTTTATTCCGTAGGTGAAATTCCCATTTCTGTTGAATTTATTTCTTACACGCATCATTTCTTTCTGAAATGGATGAACAAAGATTAATGTCTTGCATTTAAATCATATACCCACTAAATAATGACTGGTTTATGGTAACATAATTAACCATACAGCATAACATGACAGAAAACGTAATATGTCAAAGACATTGACAGTGTTCAGATGCAAAAATGTACACAGAATAATACAATGCAGCAGCAAAAAACGTAAAACAGTCACGATCTTGAGATGTCATAGGGCAAAAAGAATGTCAAAGTCAGCTGGTGTGTGTTATATCTTAACTATTTCACAGTGCATACAAACAAAACTGGAGTACAATCATATACACAAAAAAAATGGAAAATGTGCTCGGTCTGATGTGTAATGACAAGAAAAACGACCTGCTAACCTTACCTTGCCGGGCACTTGCCAAGAAAAAATACGATAATCATCAGTAATTAGTCAGGTGAATATAATTGCATTAGTAAATGGCGTCATAGTGTGTTGAATTATACAGTGTCTTCATTCAATAAAGGGTTTAATATTTGACCAATGGTGGTTGCCTTTCGATTTTCTGGTTCTCAAAGTTTCGACGTGTACAACATTGGGGTGAGGGATGCTGCGAATCCGAAATGGACCTGCGTATAGAAGTTCAAATTTACTGCACTTATCTTTTAATTTGCTGGATAAATAGTGTGTACGTACTAATATATTCTGTCCAACGTGAAAGTCGCGGCGTGTACAAACCTGTTTTTGCTGTCTTCTCCGGCGCTCTGCGGCACGTTTGATGTTGTTCAGCGCAATGTCAATTATTTCGTGGTGTCTTAGTCGACGACATTTAGGGAAGTTTACTAATTCTTTAATTTTGTTTGGTGGTTCAACGTTTTTCAATATAACAGACGGAGATAGCATAGTGGATTCATTTGGAATGGAATTAATTACATCTTGGAATGAGAGTATGTGTGTATCCCAATCAATATGTCTTTTGTGGCAGTATATTCGTCACAGCTTACCAATTTCTTTCATTAACCGTTCACAAGGGTTCGAAGAAGCGTGGTACTTGGATATATAAATCGGAGAAATGTTTCTAGCTCGTAACATGCGTGTCCATATGCCACAACGAAATTGAGATCCATTGTCAGAAATTACTCTCATCACATGCCCTACATGAAATAGAAAATGTTTTACAAATGCTTTCGAAACAGTTTTAGCAGTAGCTTTGCGTAATGGAGTGAAAGTAACAAATTTTGAAGTGAGCTCAACAGCGACAAAGATGTAGCAAAAACCTCTGTTAGTTCTCGGAATCGGACCAAAAATATCTACAGCGGCCATATGTCTTAATTTAACAGGTATAATGGGATATAAAGGAGGAATATGTGAAGTGGTGTCTGATTTAGCTTTCTGGCAAATTTTACAAGACGCTAAAACTCGTCGTATACGTTTCTCCATGTTAGTAAAATAACAGTTCTGTCTCAGTATAAGAAAACATTTTCGTGCTCCGTAATGTGCGTAACTTAAATGAGTGTACCAGATTAATTTGTTAACCAGTTCGTCAGGAATGCATAATAACCAATTGTTGCTGTCAGGATGAGAGCGGCGAAACAGAATGTCATTGCGTACAATGTAATGGTTTCTAATCGTAACATTATTCCTATCTTGCCAAAGGTGTTTAATTTCTTTCCACACGTTGTCTTTATTTTGTTCTTGTGCTATGTCCTGTAATGACGATGAAATAAAGTTTTCAAATGCAACTTGCTGAATGTACATGACACTGAAATTTGTTTTGCAGAAGTTGGTTGCTACATCTTGCTGATTGTTGCTCAGAGAACGCGATAGTACGTCTGCTATAACATTTTGTGTGCCGGGAATGTGAACTATTGTAAAATTAAATTCCTGTAAATAAAGTTTCCATCTGCTTAATCTGTTGTGAGTGAATTTGGCCGAAAGTAAAAATTGTATCGCTCTGTGGTCTGTGTAAACGGTGGTGTGTCTGCCATAAAGAAAGTGCCGAAATCTCGTAAAAGCCCATACAACACATAATGTTTCAAGTTCTGTAACAGAATAATTTCGTTCAGCAGGTGACAGAATGCGACTTGCAAATGCGATGTTTTTAATTGCTATTGAGCCATCTTCTTCAATTTCCTGGAAAATGTGTACGCCTAAAGCCGTGTTAGAACTGTCGGTGGCAATGGAGAAATTTCTGGTAAGATCTGGGTGCGATAAAAGTGGTGCATTCAACAGAGCATGTTTCAGGTTCATGAATTCAGAGTGTGCTTGCTTATCCCAAGACCAAATACTGTTTTTACCTGTTAATTGGCTTAATCTGGGTGTGTCTAAAGCAGAGTGATGAATAAATTTACGGAAAAAATTAATTAAACCCAAAAAACTGCGTAATTGCTTTTTTGTTGTAGGAATAGTAATGTCACGTAGAGCTTGAAGTTTTTCCGGATCAGGTGCAATGCCTTCTGCTGAAATTACGTGTCCAAGAAATTTTATAGAAGTTTTGCCAAAGTGCGATTTACTAAGGTTAACTGTAAGTCCTTGTGCATGAAAAGTTTGTAACAGTTGTTCAAGAATCAGATTGTGTTCAGACCAGTTAGCTTCTCCGATAAGAATATCGTCTACGTACGTCGTGATTCTGTCCTTAAGTTCTGTCGGAAGTATTGTGTTTAAACCGCGAATAAAAGCTGCAGAAGAAATAGTTAACCCGAATGGTAATTTACAAAATTGATAACAGTCGCCAAAACAGAGAAAAGCTGTATATTTTCTACAATTCGGATGAAGTTCAATTTGCCAAAATCCCGATTTCAAATCTAGTGTAGAATAAATAGCAGTACCATGAAATTTCTGTAAAAGTTCCTCTAAAGTCTGTGGTCGATCTGTTTCATTAATAATAATGTCATTAATGTGACGTGAATCAAGTACAAGGCGAAGTGAGCCATCTTTTTTCTTAACAATATGTAGCGGGTTTATGTACGGACTAACTGCCGGTTCTATAATTTCTTGGTCAAGCATATCCTGCAATTCTTTCTTAACCTGTTCTCTATGGATATACGGAATGGGATAATGTTTAGCTTTAAATGTATCGTGCTGTTTGACTTGAAATTCATACATAAATCCGGACATAGTACCAGGAATGTTGTCAAAAACTGGAGCTTGCTGTAAAAGAATTTTGTGTAATTGCGTTCGTTCGTCGTCTGTAGTTGCACTGCTCTCTTTAACCTTATCAGAAATCAATTGCATTACGTCGTAGTCAGCTTCGTCTGGAGTATTATAGTTGTGTACGTACGTATCCGTGAACAATGTGGGATTACAGTCTATGTTACGTGTTGCGGAAATGACCTCTGTGCGGTTAATTGTTTGTTCTTCCGCAGATAAAGAGTGCTGAAATTCTAAAGCCAATTGTACATTTTCATCCTTTAACATTAAATAAGAATTTTGAAAATCGATAACTGCGTCGTGTTGTACCAGAAAATTCGTACCTAAAATAACGTCTGTTGTCAATAAAGGAACAATCCAAAAATTAGAGTGGAAAGTATGACCTCCAATACAAAATGATAAATGCGTCTGTAATTTAACGTCTACTCCTTTACTCGATACTGCTCCCTTCACTTTTGTTTTGCCTAAAGGTAATGTCGGATAAGTATTCTCTTTGTTGCACTCGTTGAAAGTCTCCTCATTTATTACTGATATAGGTGATCCAGAATCAGTTACTGCTGAAAATTTCGATGAACCAATTTTAATTTCGATAACAGGATGTGAAATAGTTTTGTGAACAAATGGTCTTTCCTGCAAGAGAGTGTCTCTGATATCGTCAAAAGTAATTACATTTTCATGGATAACATTCTGTGTGTCTAAAGTAGTACTTGTATTATTGGAAGATGCGACCTGTACAGTATCTAGTCAGATTCTATCTGATGTGTTACTATTTTCAGCTGGATGTTGTGGCATTTCTACTATTTGAACTGTTCTATTATTTCTTCCAGACGTATTACGCTCTGGATGATACCTACTGTCGGGTTCATTCATGAGAATATGTTCTTGCGTATGATTTTGCTGTTGGTGAGACCGACTGTTATTATATGTACGCTGATAATTGTGCTCATCGTTTTTACGTCTATCGTGAAAGTCATTCCTATACGGTGCATTGCGATAGGAATTGAAATACTGTCTTCTTTGTACGTAGTGGTTTCCTTGCTGCCGTGCGTTACTATTTGTTTGATCTGGGACTATACGTGCACGCGGCGGAACATTAAAGCCTGGTTGACCTTGTGCATTCCATTGTTGGTTATGTATTCCAACCGGCTGACTTTCATGCTGTTGTGGTGGAAAACGCCTATTGTTACCAAAATGTGTTTCCTGTTGCTGAAAATTTTGACGATATTGATAATCTGAATTTTGTCTGTGATTTAAGTTCTGGTAGTTGTCGTTCCTAAAGCGTCTGTTACTTTTCCTATTGAAATTACGTCCCTGGTCATAATTACTGTAAGTTTGTTGACCTTGGTTATTATACGAAAAGTTTTTGTTTACAAAAGAATAATCAGATTGCTGTACTTCTAAAAGCTGCAACAGATCCCTGAATGCTGAAATGTTTTCTTTTTGCTGGCCCGTTAGAAGTGACACCCTTAATGACCGTGGTAATTTAGAGATGCATAATTGTATAAGTGCGGATTCACTGTACGGTTCACTTAGGCACTGGTTCAGTTGCACCATGTGCTTAAAAAATTGCGTCACACTGGGAAAATTGGAGTTCTCATAATTTGGTAAGCTAATTAACTGATCTTTAATTCGCTGTGTCGTCTTCGACCAATACGCTGACAGAAAAGCATTCTGAAACTCTTCTACTGAATAGCATTGCCTCGCGATCGGTCTCATACGAGTTGCCGGTTCGCCTTCCAAAAAACTGCAAATAAATTCAAGTTTAATCGTTACAGGCCAAATCGGTGGAAAAGCAAAGCTAAATTATTGTATCCAGTCTAGCGGGTGAATCTGTGTTCTGTCGTTTTTAAACACTTTAAACTTTCTCACTGACAGAAAATGTTTGTAATCAAAACTATCGTCTCTGTGTGATGGAACAGGTTCAGGGTTGTAAGAGAATCTGTTGAACTGTGGTTGTTCGGAATCAAAGTCCCGTACTCTCTGTAGATTACCCAAATTACACGCGCTGCGTGAGTCTGACAAATGTTCATAAAGTGGCGTCTGTTGTGGTATGTTATTAACTAAAGTGTTTTTCATCTCTGTTACTTCTTGTTGTAAACTTGACAATTTTCTACGCAACGTGTTATTAGACGAATCGATCTCATTAGTTGTCTGCTGTAAATTTTGAAATTCAGGTGTTAGATTAAATGAAACCGGTGAAGTATAGTCTGATTTATTGTCATTAGCACTTTCGATAGCATCAATACGACTGGCCAATTCATCATATTTTTCAGTCAGTAATTTTGCCTGATCATCGGTTTTAGTGTCAGTGGCATTAATCTGTTTTTGCAATTTACGCGTAGTTTCATTCAGTTTTTTAACGTCAGTTTTGACGACATCTGAATCGTGTGCTAATTCTAATTGTTCTAGTCTGTCGGTCACTGTTTGAAAATCGGTTGTGTATGTGTCTGTATTCGACTTAAGATTGGAAATTTCGTCACGTAATTCTGTGTTCGACTGTTTGATGGAATTAATTTCGTCGGACACTGTAGCAATAGTATTGTCTACATACGTTTTTGCCTTCGCAAACATTTTACGTTTGTCTTCCTGTCTCTGTGCTGTGATTTTTTCCATTACTTGTCGTTTTACTTTGTTTTGATACTGAATAAATTTACGGAAACGCGTATCACTGTTTTGTATGTGGAGATTAAAGCGTTCGTCAATCTGAGTGTTCTGTTGTTCGAATTTCGCGTCTATCTTTTCATCCATTGCGCGCGAAAGTTCTGCTGTCATTGCTTTAAACTCGTCGTGTAATTGTGTAGCCTTTTCAGAGCATTGTTTAGCGACTCCGCTAATTTCGTCTCTGAGTGTTTCTGTTGCAGCTGTTTGCAATTCCCTTAATTCCTGAGCAACAGACTTAATTTCTTCACTACTTTTTTTTTTTAACAAGCCTCAATTTCCACGCGTAACTGTTCCTTAGTGTCATGACACTGCGCGGCAACTGCTCTAATTTGTTCACTAAGCTGTCTGGAATTGTCGTCTAATTTTTCATTTAACTGTCTGGAATTGTCGTCTAATTTTTCATTAAGCTGTTCGTTCTGTTCCCTAAGTTGTTTAAAATCTTCACTTTGTTTGTCTAATTTTTCATTCTGTTGTTTGAAATTGTTGTCTATTATCTCACTTTGCTGTTGTAGCAAACTTCTCATAATTCGTACCAAGTCAAAACTAGCGTTTATATTCTCTGTGCTGTTTAGTGGTGGATCTGGAATTGTCTCGTTTTCTGTAACCATTTGGTTATTCTGAGATGTACAAAAAGGTTTGCCAGTTAAACATATACTGTCAGTCCCTATTTCGGAATTAAATGGATCCGTTGTACTTTGTGTATCCTGTTCATTTTCATTAGACAAACTTATCTGTACATCACTTGAATTTTCCAGACCGGGTGTGTTCCGCTGGGCAGCGCTCATTACTATAGACCGCTCCGCGTCATCAATTGTCGTCAAATTAACAGACGAGACAATTGAGTTCGTTTGTTCATCATTAAGGTAAAAGTCATCACTAGTGGTTGGAATGCATTGATTGTCAGTGAACACAGGATTGTCATCATTACACTGCGTGTCACAATTACTATCGGTCACGCTGTTTAAGTCGGTAATTTCATTCAAAATACCTCGCGATACACTATTCACAGTCTTTCGCGGCATTTTAACAATAGTCACAATTATTCACAAAACAAATAAGCACAAATGCAAAAGCAACACACAAATACAACAGAGCAACGAATTGCCGTTGACCTGTAGAAAGAAAGTCACAAGATTAGTAAAAGCGTTGCGCCAAATCCTAATTATATCTAAGCAAATAAGAGCAGATATCTGACTGTTTTTCAAAAGACTCTCGACGAAATACGATCCTGGACTGTGTGTCGCCAAGTGTAACCTCCCCACAAAAATTTTATAAATAGACAATATTTAATAGAAATGGAGCCAAGAAGCAATATCATCCCCACAGAAATATTTAAATAAAAAATATAATAATAAATGGGAGCCAAGTGTAACCTCCCGCAATGAAATCTACTGACAATGACAATTAAACAAAAATTAGCAATCTGACCCAAGTATAAGTTACTCACAAAAAATGAAAGTCGATTCAGTGATAAGAAAATCTCAGTGATAATGAAAATTTAATTAAACCGAAATATCGGTCTTTGGCCCTGTGCAAAAAAATCAGAATTAAATTCTTACCTCAGTATAACTGCATGTCAAATTTCTGCTCTTATTGTTGGCCACGGCTTGGAGGAACTGCATTGCAAATAATATTTTTTTTTTTTTTTTGAAATTTAACTGAAACTTTTCTTTAAGGGAAATGGAAGGAAATCGTTGGTTCAATTAAATGATTTTTTTGTTAAAAATTGCTTTGAAATCAAAATTATTATTGGGGCACTTGTTGAAAATTAATTACAATAAATAAACTTTACGTTATCTGATGGTTACCTACATTAACAATATACCTCATTCAGCATCTTGACCAGAATGCCATGTCGACGCTCGCCGACTGCGTCCCGCTCGCGACCGTGACAGGACTAGACCACTACTGCCGACAGACTACATCACACAACTGCACTGGGCTGCTACTACTGACCGACTGCTCTGCATGACAACTACTAGCGTACTGCTCGCAACACTCGCGCGGTCAAGCGCAGACTAACTACGATAAATGGCTCTCTGGTCAAAGATTTTATCATGCCTCACCATCGCTGCTACATTACATACGTGTTTCAAAGTTCAGTCGCTCTCTCAAAAGGGAATAATCGAAAATAATAATAATATGTACGCTGAACTGCAACTCTGTCAAATTCTTCAGCGCCAGACCTCCCTTCTTTCGTAGAAAGCGCGTGTAGTAAGAACGGTGACTATTGCTTATCGTGTTTAGAAAAAGTGTAATGTTGCTCGTAGAAATAACTCAAGAACGTGGTGTCTTTGCTGAAGGCGAAGTGCACTTCATGTGTAATGAATTAGTGCTGCTTGTAAAGTTTTACTCGCCGTAAAATCGTGAAAATTGGGAATTGATGGCAAAGAAATTTGAAAATATTTGATTATCCACAAACACACACACACACAAACACACACACACACACACAGATTTGGTTCAGAAACGTACAGCATGTGATTTTTGGAACGAAAGAAAATCCATATAATTATCTCGAAAAATATTGAAAGAGTGTCATTGAACTAGGAAGTGATGAATTGAAAAGCGTTATTACTCGGATGCACTAACAGCAAACGGATTATGTATCGGGTATCGAAGATCATCCGTTTCAAAATGCCACTAATGTAACATTCCAACATGAAAAACACGCTTTAAAGGTCTTTAGGTACCATGAAATTCGCCTTTCCATAACACGCAATACGAACCTGAGAATGCTCATAAACCACACAATGCATGCGAATGACGAGCAAATTCTGATTTCAATTATACTCAAATTCTATGCAACCACTTAACACCTTATGAAACCGCAACGCGCCAAACGATTCTACTGGGCACACGCATAAAATTCGCTCCAATAGACTGACCACAAAAGACTCACCAAGTTGTCCCTTTCAAAAAAAACCATCGGCCATTTCGCCACCGACCGCACTTGGGTCTTATTGGCTCGTGAAACCATAACTCAAGAGAGTGGTTTCCTACCACCTTACCGACTTCCCAGGGACAACTGCAGTAGCAGATAGCGTTAGCTTGGTACAGAATCTATCTTTACCTGCAATTTAATAGTGAAACTTGCGAATATGACAGAACTTTCACAGTATGGAAAACCCAAGAATAATTTGGAAAGGGAATTAAAGTCCGGGCAAGGGAATTAAAAGCCTTGATGTTTGAAGACGACGGACGACAGGACCAAAAAGATGAATCACATGGAACAAGCAGTTCTTGAAAAGAGATATTAGGATGAACAGCAACGAAAGTATAACAAAGCTAATGGATTTAAGTCAGATGCTGAGAGAATTAGACTAGGAAACGGAATAGTAAAAGTACTGAATGAGTGTTGCTATTTGGACGCAAAATAACTGACATAGGACGAGAGGATATAAATGCATACTGGGAGCAACTATATAATAGTTTCTTAAAAAGAGAAAATTGTTAACATTGAATATAAGTTGAACTGTTGGGAAGTCTCTTCTGAAGGAAGCCTTGTGTGGAAGTGAAAGGTGCACGATAAAAAGTTTAGACAAGAATAATGATGGAGATTAGTAACCGGGACATCCGCAACTGAATCGAATGATTAATTAATTTAAAGAGATCCACTTTAGTTGTGCTAATTATTTATCCACACCACGACGGTTTCGGGATGTTAGAATCCCATCTTCATGTGTATAAACTGTAATTTACAAAAAAAGAGAAGAGATGAAATACAATCCATCATATCGGAAAAAACCAGAAGAATGAAACAAGGCGACTCACTAATTATATTTGGTAATGCATAATGTGCATTAGGCTAGTCAGTGCAAGGGCTTCAAATCAGTGCGTCTTACGAGGAACTTAAAAAAAAAAAAGGGAGGGCCTAATAATCAAATGGACCTAAAAATATAACGTCTGGGCTGTTAGGACGAAGGAAAAAGGAACAAACAACAAACGCTGTCAGTCTCTTCGCTGTTTACATTGCTACATTAACATTCTATATCTTTGAACCATGGACCTTGCCGTTGGTGGGGAGGCTTGCGTGCCTCAGCGATACAGATAGCCGTACCGTAGGTGCAACCACAACGGAGGGGTATCTGTTGAGAGGCCAGACAAACGTGTGGTTCCTGAAGAGGGGCAGCAGCCTTTTCAGTAGTTGCAAGGGCAACAGTCTGGATGATTGACTGATCTGGCCTTGTAACAATAACCAAAACAGCCTTGCTGTGCTGGTACTGCGAACGGCTGAAAGCAAGGGGAAACTACAGCCGTAATTTTTCCCGAGGGCATGCAGCTTTACTGTATGATTACATGATGATGGCGTCCTCTTGGGTAAAATATTCCGGAGGTAAAATAGTCCCCCATTCGGATCTCCGGGCGGGGACTACTCAAGAGGATGTCGTTATCAGGAGAAAGAAAACTGGCGTTCTACGGATCGGAGCGTGGAATGTCAGATCCCTTAATCGGGCAGGTAGGTTAGAAAATTTAAAAAGGGAAATGGATAGGTTGAAGTTAGATATAGTGGGAATTAGTGAAGTTCGGTGGCAGGAGGAACAAGACTTCTGGTCAGGTGACTACAGGGTTATAAACACAAAATCAAATAGGGGTAATGCAGGAGTAGGTTTAATAATGAATAGGAAAATAGGAATCCGGGTAAGCTACTACAAACAGCATAGTGAACGCATTATTGTGGCCAAGATAGATACGAAGCCCACGCCTACTACAGTAGTACAAGTTTATATGCCAACTAGCTCTGCAGATGACGAAGAAATTGAAGAAATGTATGATGAAATAAAAGAAATTATTCAGATTGTGAAGGGAGACGAAAATTTAATAGTCATGGGTGACTGGAATTCGAGTGTAGGAAAAGGGAGAGAAGGAAACGTAGTAGGTGAATATGGATTGGGGGACAGAAATGAAAGAGGAAGCCGCCTGGTCGAATTTTGCACAGAGCACAACATAATCATAACTAACACTTGGTTTAAGAATCATGAAAGAAGGTTGTATACATGGAAGAACCCTGGAGATACTAAAAGGTATCAGATAGATTATATAATGGTAAGACAGAGATTTAGGAACCAGGTTTTAAATTGTAAGACATTTCCAGGGGCAGATGTGGACTCTGACCACAATCTATTGGTTATGACCTGTAGATTAAAACTGAAGAAACTGCAAAAAGGTGGAAATTTAAGGAGATGGGACCTGGATAAACTAAAAGAACCAGAGGTTGTACAGAGATTCAGGGAGAGCATAAGGGAGCAATTGACAGGAATGGGGGAAATAAATACAGTAGAAGAAGAATGGGTAGCTTTGAGGGATGAAGTAGTGAAGGCAGCAGAGGATCAAGTAGGTAAAAAGACGAGGGCTAGTAGAAATCCTTGGGTAACAGAAGAAATATTGAATTTAATTGATGAAAGGAGAAAATATAAAAATGCAGTAAGTGAAACAGGCAAAATGGAATACAAACGTCTCAAAAATGAGATCGACAGGAAGTGCAAAATGGCTAAGCAGGGATGGCTAGAGGACAAATGTAAGGATGTAGAGGCCTATCTCACTAGGGGTAAGATAGATACTGCTTACAGGAAGATTAAAGAGACCTTTGGAGATAAGAGAACGACTTGTATGAATATCAAGAGCTCAGATGGAAACCCAGTTCTAAGCAAAGAAGGGAAAGCAGAAAGGTGGAAGGAGTATATAGAGGGTCTATACAAGGGCGATGTACTTGAGGACAATATTATGGAAATGGAAGAGGATGTAGATGAAGATGAAATGGGAGATATGATACTGCGTGAAGAGTTTGACAGAGCACTGAAAGACCTGAGTCGAAACAAGGCCCCCGGAGTAGACAATATTCCATTGGAACTACTGACGGCCGTGGGAGAGCCAGTCCTGACAAAACTCTACCATCTGGTGAGAAAGATGTATGAAACAGGCGAAATACCCTCAGACTTCAAGAAGAATATAATAATTCCAATCCCAAAGAAAGAAGGTGTTGACAGATGTGAAAATTACCGAACTATCAGCTTAATAAGTCACAGCTGCAAAATACTAACACGAATTCTTTACAGACGAATGGAAAAACTAGTAGAAGCCAACCTCGGGGAAGATCAGTTTGGATTCCGTAGAAACACTGGAACACGTGAGGCAATACTGACCTTACGACTTATCTTAGAAGAAAGATTAAGGAAAGGCAAACCTACGTTTCTAGCATTTGTAGACTTAGAGAAAGCTTTTGACAATGTTGACTGGAATACTCTCTTTCAAATTCTAAAGGTGGCAGGGGTAAAATACAGGGAGCGAAAGGCTATTTACAATTTGTACAGAAACCAGATGGCAGTTATAAGAGTCGAGGGACATGAAAGGGAAGCAGTTGTTGGGAAGGGAGTAAGACAGGGTTGTAGCCTCTCCCCGATGTTGTTCAATCTGTATATTGAGCAAGCAGTAAAGGAAACAAAAGAAAAATTCGGAGTAGGTATTAAAATTCATGGAGAAGAAATAAAAACTTTGAGGTTCGCCGATGACATTGTAATTCTGTCAGAGACAGCAAAGGACTTGGAAGAGCAGTTGAATGGAATGGACAGTGTCTTGAAAGGAGGATATAAGATGAACATCAACAAAAGCAAAACAAGGATAATGGAATGTAGTCTAATTAAGTCGGGTGATGCTGAGGGAATTAGATTAGGAAATGAGGCACTTAAAGTAGTAAAGGAGTTTTGCTATTTGGGGAGCAAAATAACTGATGATGGTCGAAGTAGAGAGGATATAAAATGTAGGCTGGCAATGGCAAGGAAAGCGTTTCTGAAGAAGAGAAATTTGTTAACATCCAGTATTGATTTAAGTGTCAGGAAGTCATTTCTGAAAGTATTCGTATGGAGTGTAGCCATGTATGGAAGTGAAACATGGACGATAAATAGTTTGGACAAGAAGAGAATAGAAGCTTTCGAAATGTGGTGCTACAGAAGAATGCTGAAGATTAGATGGGTAGATCACATAACTAATGAGGAAGTATTGAATAGGATTGGGGAGAAGAGAAGTTTGTGGCACAACTTGACCAGAAGAAGGGATCGGTTGGTAGGACATGTTCTGAGGCATCAAGGGATCACCAATTTAGTATTGGAGGGCAGCGTGGAGGGTAAAAATCGTAGAGGGAGACCAAGAGATGAATACACTAAGCAGATTCAGAAGGATGTAGGTTGCAGTAGGTACTGGGAGATGAAAAAGCTTGCACAGGATAGAGTAGCATGGAGAGCTGCATCAAACCAGTCTCTCGACTGAAGACCACAACAACAACAATCTTTGAGTTGGTTCTTATATTTTAAAATATTTCATTTTACGTCACTTGAGACCGTAATGTATCCTACATATGTGATGATTAAAACGTGGTACAGTTCATGTTACCATTACTTTTTATCACGATTTTTACTGTCCTGTCTTCTGTTCACCCGTCTGGCTTACGTACCATTGTCTTGTTGCCTAAGACGGCTCATATTTGTGAGGTTCAGACTACTTTTTCTGTCATTCGTTTAGTTGTTTCGCTTCTTAAACATATTTCTAAACCATTAGTGTTTTGTATAATGTACGGCGCCCAGCCTGACCATCTTGTTTTGCTATTTCGCTTCTTACATTGCTACACACACATTTTAGATTTGTGATGGATTGTAATGTATTGTACTCGTATTTTACGTCACTAGAGCCCATACTGTATCTTACATACACTATGTGACCAAAAATATCCGGACACCTGGCTGAAAATGACTTAAAAAGTTCGTGGCGCCCTCCATCGGTAACGCTGGAATTCAATATGGTGTTGGCCCATCCTTAGCCTCGATGACAGCTTATACTCACGTAGGCACACGTTGAATCAGGTGCTGGACAGTTTCTTGGGGAATGACCGCCCATTCTTCACAGAGTGCTGCGCTTAGGAGAGGTATCGATGTCGGTCGGTGAGGCCTGGCACGAAGTGGGCGCTCCAAAACATCCCAGAGATGTTCTGTAGGATTCAGGTCTGGACTCTGTGCAGGCCAGTCCATTAAAGGAATGTTATTGGCGTGTAACCACTCTACCACAGGCTGTGCATTATGAACAGGTGCTCGATCGTGTTGAAAGATGCAGTCGCGCATCCTCGAACTGCTCTTCAACAGTGGAAAGCAAGAAGGAGCTTAAAACATCAATGTAGTCCTCTGCTGTGATAGTGCCACGCAAGGGGCAAGCCCCCTCCATGAAAAACACGACCACACAACAACAACACCGTCTCCGAATTTTGCTGTTGGCACTACACACGCTGGAGATGACGTTCACCGGGAATTCGCCATACCCACACCCTGCCATCGGATCGCCACGATGAGTACCGTGATTCGTCACTCCACACAACGTTTTTCCACCGTTCAACCGTCCAATGTTTACGCTCCTTACACCAAGCGAGGTGTGTTTTGGCATTTACCGACTGGATGTGTGGCTTATGAGCAGCCGCTCGACCATGAAATCCAAGTTTTCTCACCTCCCACGTAATTGTCATAGTACTTGCAGTGGGGCCTGATGCAGTTTGGAATTCCTGTATGATGGTCTGAATGGATGTCTGCCTATTATACATTACTCTTCAACTGTCGGCGGTCTCTGTTAACAGACGAGACCGGCCTGTAAGCTTTTGTGCTGTACGTGCCCCTTCACGTCTCCACTTCACTATCACATCTGAAACAATGGACCTAGGGATGTTTAGGAGTGTGAAAATCTCGCGTACTGACGTAAGACATAAGGGACACTTGACCACGTTCGAAGTCATTGAGTTCCGTGGAGCGCCCCAGTCTGCTCTCTCACAATGTCTAACGAGTACTGAGGGCACTGATATGGGGTACCTGGCAGTAGGTGACAGCACAATGCACGTAATATGAAAAACGTATGTTTTGGTGGTGTCCGGATACTTTCGATCGCATAGTGTATTATGACGATTTACGTAGCATGATCCGTTGCCATTAATTTTTATCACTGTTTTTACATTTTTTATCCTTTTTCATTCATTTTTGACTATTTATGATTGCCTTGTTGGCAAAAATGTCTCATATTGTTACTTGTTTTAGACTTATCTAGCTCAACACATCCCTTCTATATTCTGCTGTCCTTCTAAATTAAATATTCTAAGCGCTCTGCCCATTCAATGCTGGCTTTCTATACCTTCGCTGATAATGTCAGTCTACTCTCTTGTACACCGTTGGCGCATGCGCCGCTGCTCACCTCCACAGCCCCGGCGAGACCCTCCTCTCAGTCGTGGCAGATGTTCATATCGTCCGGGTGCCTGACGGTGGACGGTATGAGTAAAGTGCTGGCTTTTGGTTTCTTTTTCCTTCCTTTTCTCCTAGTTCCACCAAGATACAGTGATTTGGAGCTCTCACACTGAATGATCCGACAGCATGTTATGCGTTACCAAATGCAATAACTGAGTGGCCTTGTTTGATGGTCTGCTCTTCTGGCTTTTCCAGATACGTTGTATGATATTTCTTAACCTCTTCTCATTTGTATGTTCCAGTTTTATACGTTAGAGGATGTGATTTTAACATCCCAAAACCGGCCGTGATTTGAATAAATCATTAGTACAACTAAAGCGCATCTCTTCAAATTACTTAATAACAGAGAGATTTTGACTCAAGCTGAAGAGAAAAGAAAATTATGTCGCAACGTGAGTAAAAGAAGGAATCTGTGAAAGGACATATACTGAGACATCAAGAAATCGACTGTTTGGTAATGGAGGGTAGTGTGGGGGGTAAAAGTTATAGATGATGACCAAGACTTGGCTACAGTGAGCGGATTGGAAGAGGGCCAGGTTGGAGTACTTACACATAGACGGTTCAAATGGCTCTGAGTACTATGTGACTTAACATCTGAGGTCAACAGTCCCCTAGAACTTAGAACTACTTAAACCTAACTAACCTAAGGACGTCACACATCCATGCCCGAGGCAGGATTCGAACCTGCGACCGTAGCGGTCGTGCGGTTCCAGCATCAAACGCCTAGAACCGCTCGGCCACATCGGCCGGTTATAAATAGATGAAGAGGCTTGCACAGAATAGGCTAGCGTGGAGAGATGTATCAACAACAGACTTTTCGAGGACATTTAAACATACATCCTCAATTTAAATGCTTTAGTCTCACTAAAATTGTGCTCTCACTGCATAAATAAATCTACGGCACTTCAAAGAGCATCATCCGTGACCGATCGAATTGACGTAGGTTTTCAACTGTATTAACCCTTCAAGAAAAATAGTCTTCGCGTTTGTTACTGCAGTAATCTGAAATATTTTTTCATTTTTTTCTTAAATTATCTTCATCGAACTATTGAGAAAGATATCGGGAAGAATGTGTTCCGTGTAAATAGAGAACACGGCCACGTATATATCTGTAGTACTCTGAGGTCTCTCTCTCTCTCTTTCTCTGTCTGTCTGGAAAGCACATTGGCAGTACCTTACTTTGTTAATGTATCAGTGATGTATGAGGCTCTTTACTACTCTCGGCGACGAATAGAGCTTTAGAAGGCTGTTCCATTAGAAAGCGCAGAACGCTCACGAAACACTCTGGCACTCCACTGCTGCAGCTGAGTACACTGCCACGAGCGGTGAGCGCATTTGGGAAGCGGAACGCCCCTCAGCTTCACTCGGAAACCGTCACGATCTCTCACACTACATTTTCCAGTAAACCTGCGCGGAGTAATATTTCCACATACACCACAACTCTCCTTTACTTATTCAGCACAAATACCTCACTATCGTGGGAACATTGGCGACATACACTACATCGCATCTATTGGCGGTCTTATTTTACGCACGACATGGCATAAGATAAGAACCTACTACCTCTCTGCACCTGCATAGTTGCCGCTGTTCTTCCTCGATAATTTATTACACAATACCCCTACAATCTTCAACAAAACGGTTGCAGAGTTTACGATGCGTAAACTGACAAACGATCGCTTATAGTTTAGAAAGAACTTGATCTTCCCCTGTAGAGAACACAGCGAAAGAGAAGATACTATCCACTGTTATATTTAGATTTAAGATGCGGCACTGAGACACCTATTTTTTTTTCTACAAAATGTATTACGATTGTTAGGAAAAAACATTTACATCAAACTGTCCCGGTGTTGCACAAAACTCCTCGCTTGCCTTAGTGCCTAATCAGAGGATTGGTTGACAGCAGATCTCGTCTTCACGTCGGTTTGCCTTCTTCATTTTTCTCAAAGATGTTAGAGATGACATATTTTGTGATTTGATCTGTGTACTTCAACAGCGGCTTTTGTCTATATCTTCTTCGGTTGATAAGTGTCCCATATATCAACAGATGACGAGTAATCTGAACTTTTCTTTTTACGTTAATTCTCCAACTCTTTTAAAAGGCTTCGTCATCCGCGCTCTTATAAGTCCATTTTAGTTAAAGACACGACTGCAACACTACATTTCAGAAGTATTCAGTCATTTCCTTTCTTTAGCCCCCGAGTCCAGGTCTAACGGCCGTCCAGTGCCACAATTCAAACATGTGCTTTCAGGAAATTGTTCCTTATTTGTAGCCTATTTTTCGTGGATAGTATCTTCTTTTATTACTGGAGTACCTGAAAGAAATTACTGCTAGAGGGTAAAATACTTGGGCTAAAATAACATTGTGGTTGTCGCTTCAGTGCGTTGAGTAGTAGGGACCAGCCATTAGCCTACTGTTGCTTTTCCTCGAGCATTACGTGCTCACTTGTCGCCTCTTTTGTAGCCACTTTCCGAGATATACGAGGTATAAAGTAAACAATGGCAAAGACGGAAGTGTCGAATAGTGACAGCTCTTGCATCTTTGTTCCACTGTACTGAATTTATTTTTATGTCAATAAACCAACGCTGCATTTATTTCTGAACTTAAAATTTTTGGTCAACGGTTTACTTTCTACATAAAAAAATTAAAAGCCATTGTATCATATTATTCCGTTTAGTCCTGCACAGGAGCACCTACTTCTTCATTTTAGCGAGTTTTCCTCTTATCCCAGTACCCTCTCATCCTGGCTCCGTAGGTGTTTTCCCGTCCCTGAGTCAGTTTCACGCTAGTTTCCGGACGCGCTTTTACAGCTGTTAGTGACTGCAGAGAATCCACGGCTCTGTAAATCTCTCATTACTAATATGCGTCGTGAATGTCGTTGTGGTCAATTTCTGGTTTCATAAAGTCCTTTCTAAATACTGTTGTCCACGCCGCGTAAGTAGTTTTTCCTCTAGAAACTGTGCTGAAGATCCTTGACATGAAACTTCGGTTGTCCATCTTGACAACATGACCGTACAAAATTAGGCTCCTGTTTCCCTTGCTCTTGTAGAGATCTTTTTTGTATTTGCTTCTGTACATATGATTTCTTTCATGTGGCCCATGATTTTCTCAGAGTATTGCTATCCTTTAGTTCTGGATTCTTGATTTTTCGCTGTTTGGCCATGTTTAGGCACTCTGAGGCATATAACACAGACGATCTTGTGTTGTTGTTTAAGATTGGTGGAAAGAGAGTTTGATCTGTAAAAATTCTTACGAAAGGGGTATGTTTTCTCCAGTTTGGAGGACGTATTGTTCATGATCAGACTCTATTGACTATCAGAGTTATCCATTCTCCAAGGTATTTGAAGAAGTTAGTTTTCGATATTAACATATTAGCCAATGGGATCGTATCGGGTGCATCTATAACGTTCGGGATGAGTTCTGTTTTAACTGCTCTGTCGTTGAAGAAAGAATTGATAGGTAGCCTCTTCTGCGCTGGGTGCCAAAAGTGTGAGGATCTGTGAGAACGCTATGCAGTTGACTCTAACTTGTTGTTTTTTTTTTTTCTTTTTTGTCATCAATTCTGCGTGCTTAGTCATCTGTGTCATCGTCATTAATGAATAACTTTTTTCGATGGACAATTGAAGATAATTTGGGATAGATAAACTCCTCATCTAAACCAGTTCTGATGTCGAAGTACCTTGACAGCTCTCCTCTGAATTTTACTTTTGACATCGTATCGATAAGCGTTGCTTTCACAAGGTTCAAAATCTTGGTGTCTAGTCCCAGGTCATTTAGTCTCTGGAAAAATGAATCTTTGTCTACGAGTGATAGACAATTCGGTCATTGACAAGGTTACTAAGTAAGGTGGGACGGTCAAGATCTTGTTTCCGCTTTTTTTCAGTTTTTATAAAGCGATTCTAGGAAAATTATTGAGCTTAGTTCTGTTCCCCGGGAGTAGACAACATTCCATTAGAACTACTGATGGCCTTTGGAGAGCCAGTCATGACAAAACTCTACCATCTGGTGAGCAAGATGTATGAGACAGGCGAAATACCCACAGACTTCAAGAAGAATATAATAATTCCAATTCCAAAGAAAACAGGTGTTGACAGATGTGAAAATTACAGAACTATCAGTTTAATAAGTCACAGCTGCAAAATACTAACGCGAATTCTTTACAGACGAATGGAAAAACTGGTAGAAGCGGACCTCGGGGAGGATCAGTTTGGATTCCGTAGAAATGTTGGAACACGTGAGGCAATACTAACCTTACGACTTATCTTAGAAGAAAGATTAAGAAAAGGCAAACCTACGTTTCTAGCATTTGTAGACTTAGAGAAAGCTTTTGACAACGTTAACTGGAATACTCTCTTTCAAATTCTGAAGGTGGCAGGGGTAAAATACAGGGAGCGAAAGGCTATTTACAATTTGTACAGAAACCAGATGGCAGTTATAAGAGTTGAGGGGCATGAAAGGGAAGCAGTGGTTGGGAAAGGAATGAGACAGGGTTGTAGCCTCTCCCCGATGTTATTCAATCTGTATATTGAGCAAGCAGTAAAGGAAACAAAAGAAAAATTCGGAGTAGGTATTAAAATTCATGGAGAAGAAGTAAAAACTTTGAGGTTTGCCGATGACATTGTAATTCTGTCAGAGACAGCAAAGGACTTGGAAGAGCAGTTGAACGGAATGGACAGTGTCTTGAAAGGAGGATATAAGATGAACATCAACAAAAGCAAAACGAGGATAATGGAATGTAGTCAAATTAAATCGGGTGATGCTGAGGGGATTAGATTAAGAAATGAGACACTGAAGATGGTCGAAGTAGAGAGGATATAAAATGTAGACTGGCAATGGCAAGGAAATCGTTTCTGAAGAAGAGAAATTTGTTAACTTCGAGTATAGAGTTAAGTGTCAGGAAGTCGTTTCTGAAAGTATTTGTATGGAGTGTAGTCATGTATGGAAGTGAAACATGGACGATAACCAGTTTGGACAAGAAGAGAATAGAAGCTTTCGAAATGTGGTGCTACAGAAGAATGCTGAAGATAAGGTGGGTAGATCACGTAACTAATGAGGAGGTATTGAATAGGATTGGGGAGAAGAGAAGTTTGTGGCACAACTTGACTAGAAGAAGGGATCGGTTGGTAGGACATGTTTTGAGGCATCAAGGGATCACAAATTTAGCATTGGAGGGCAGCGTGGAGGGTAAAAATCGTAAGGGAGACCAAGAGATGAATACACTAAGCAGATTCAGAAGGATGTAGGTTGCAGTAGGTACTGGGAGATGAAGAAGCTTGCACAGGATAGAGTAGCATGGAGAGCTGCATCAAACCAGTCTCAGGACTGAAGACCACAACAACAACAACAACAACAACAGTTCTGTTCCTCACCTTATAGTCCTAGAATTTAGTTTTATAATAACTTGGCTATTTTCAAAGTGGGCACGATTATTGTGATGGTTTGAAATTAAGTAACTTACTGAGCTCAACTCCGAGTATTTGCAGTGAATAATGTGATCGCTAGATACATATGGTGCTCTGGACGAAATCTGGCTAAAATATGGAAACTATTTTTAAAGCTGGAAGGACCACGATATCTCACTAAACTCTAAAAACACTACTGACCATTGAAGTTGCAACACCCAAAATGATAGCAAATAACGTAATTATCCTCACTGTACGTATACAGCAGAATAGGAGGAACACAGGATTAAATTTGTTGGTGATTTGGGGATCTATAAAGTGCGAAATTTGATAAGAATTGCGAAAACACTCTGTTGGCACCCACCTACATAGAGAGAAATGATCATCACGATAACTTAAGAGAAATCTGGGCTCGCACAGAAAAATTTAAGTGCTCGTTTTTCCCACGCCCCGTTCGAGAGTGGAACAGTAGAGATAGCTTGAAGGTGGTTCATTGAACCCTGTGCCAGACACTTTATTGTGAGTAGCAGAGTAATCACGTAAATGTAGATGTGAACAGTGGCCATCTGCTGGGCTTCCAGTCAAATTCAAAAATGGCTCTGAGCACTATGGGACTTAACATCTCAGGTCATCAGTCCCCTAGAACTTAGAACTACTTAAACCTAACTAGCCTAAGGACATCACACACATCCCTGTCCGAGGCAGGATTCGAACCTGCGACCGTAGCGGTCGCGCGGTTCCAGACAGTAACGCCTAGAACCGCTCGGCCACTAACGGCCGGCTCCAGTCAAATTCAGCTTGGATGAGAGGTACAGGTACGTTACTCCATGATGCTCCATCTTCGTACCAGAATTCATCAGTCGCAGTGACTGGCGAGTGGTGGTGTGGTAGTCTCTCTGCAGTCCGTGATCAGACGTGTTCTTTCAGTGAAAGAGCTGGAGACGTGCTGGCAGAGCGACAGTCGATCTCCCTCTTTATCGGGGTAGAACAGGACAGCACGGGCAACATACTACCCGGCATTGTCTTGTTGAAAAAAAAGAATCACAGATACCTCGAAGGGAGACCACAGCCATCAGCCTTAACATCGTCCAAATTACCAGCCATACGGACCTGAGACGATCATGTTGTATGCCTAATGGCACCCCAAAAACATCACACCAGGTGCTGGACCCCAATGACGATGACAAATACATTCTGGCATCTTTCTTTCTCTTCAGAGCCAACTATATGTTGCACAAACTACACTCAAAATACCTGTGAAAACCCCAGGAAACTTCGTGCAGTAACTTTGGAGATTAACGTGTGAAAACAGACAGGAACTACGCTTTTAAATAATACTTTAAATCACCATCATACAGTCAGGGGCGACTGTTTTAAATAAAACTTTAAACTGAAATCCGATTTTGGTGGAGTAAAGCCTGTATTTTGCCTCAAACTACGCTCAAGTTATCTGTGAAAACCTTATGAAAATTCGTCTAGTCATTTTGGAGATTACAGGGTTCAAACTGAATCGGAAGCAGACAAGACTGTTGTAGATGAAACTTAAGTGATGATATCTTCTTTTCCGCTATCCGATTTTGATGGAATGAAGCCTATGCATTGCCCCAAGCTACGCTCATGTTACCTGTGAAAACCCCACGAAAATTAGGCTAGGTGTTTTGGAGATAAATTTCTCCAAACAGACGGACACAACTATTTTAGATAAAACTTTAAATCGGCATATCTTTGTTTTTTATTTCGCGATCCAATGTTGGTGAAGTGAAGCCTATTGTTGCTCTAAGTTGCACTCAAATTACCTGCGAAAACCCCACGAAAATTCAAGTAGTTTTAGAGATTAGCGTGTTCAAACAGACAGGCAAGGCGTATTTACATTTTTATTGTTAGTATAGATTATATGGCAGCAGATTGGCACTGGACTACTGCAGAGCATAACTAATCGTAGATGTTGTTGCCCAACATCACGACAAAATTTCCAACACAATACCTGAAGGACCTTAACATACTCTGGGAAGTTTTTGACTTCATGTGCTCTGTGTCCTCTGGGAGATAAGAGACACAGCAACACATAGAAGAGCGCCGAGGCGCCTGCACCTCTGGCAACAATGAGTTAAGCATAACGTCCAGAGAGGGTGGCACATGGCGAGGACTATTTCATTCCTTGACCATATGTCATTCAAATGCACTGGCACGCAGAACTTATGGGCGAAAGTAACTTTCGCATGATGTATCATTATCAGGTATTATAGTTCGATGAACTTAGACCAGTCATAGAAAGAACTTCTACAGTATAGGAAAGGTGGTAACGGGAAGAAATACGCATGAGAAGAACAGAAATGGAACTTTTATTCGAAGACAATAATTACACTAAAATCACCACGATTTATGATGGTCGCCTGTACATTACAAAGGCGGAACATGGTTCTTAATAGGCTTTGTGATCACCATGGACAACAGGTAAAAATCGTCAACGTGCTCCCATGCTGGTTGGTAGCGGTTTCTTGTAACAGAGGCTTCCATTACTCCACCAACGCGGTTGATAACTGCTGGACGATCGTTGCTGCAATAATTCTCCACAACGGATCCCACATAAGCTCGGTAGAATTTAAGTCAAGGGAACCGGCAGGTCTGTCCGTTCGCCAGATTTCCTCTTTCTCCAACTTGTTGCAAGAACCTCTCCCTCCACCCCACCCCACCCCCCTTTCCCATCTAGTGCGCTGTTCCATACGGTTCTCATCCACAAAAATAAGGTCGGGATGAATGTACCACAGTAAAGTTGCGCATGGGGAAGGAGTAGAGTGTCACAATAACGTTGACGATTGAGTGTTCCGTATCCATAGATTTGGAGGCCATTACGAGCTTGCAACATCATGGTTCTCCATATTATAACACCTGGACAACCAAAAAGATCATGTTCCACAACGTTTCTGGGTGCATTACGTGTTTCCCCATCTCACCATATAAGGGTATGTCCAGCCTGTTTGTTGATCAATTCCAAGGTAACGCTAAATACACCAAATATAACGCTTTGGGGTGTGAGGTGAAAAACCGTCTGTTCACATAGAGATTCATTGTCGTTCTTACAGGGTGTTTCAAATATGACCGGTATATTTGAAACGGCAATAAAAACTAAACGAGCAGCGATAGAAATACAACGTTTGTTGCAATATGCTTGGGACAACAGTACATTTTCAGGCAGACAAACTTTCGAAATTACAGTAGTTACAATTTTCAACAGATGGCGCTGCAAGTGATGTGAAAGATATAGAAGACAACGCAGTCTGTGGGTGCGCCATTCTGTACGTCGTCTTTCTGCTGCAAGTGTGTGCTGTTCACAACGTGCAAGTGTGCTGTAGACAACATGGTTTATTCCTTAGAACAGAGGATTTTTCTGGTGTTGGAATTCCACCGCCTAGAACACAGTGTTGTTGCAACAAGACGAAGTTTTCAACGGAGGTTTAATGTAACCAAAGGACCGAAAAGCGATACAATACAGGATCTGTTTGAAAAATTTCAACGGACTGGGAACGTGACGGATGAACGTGCTGGAAAGGTAGGGCGACCGCATACGGCAACCACAGAGGGCAACGCACAACTAGTGCAGCAGGTAATCCAACAGCGGCCTCGGGTTTCTGTTCGCCGTGTTGCAGCTGCGGTCCAAATGACGCCAACGTCCACATATCGTCTCATGCGCCAGAGTTTACACCTCTATCCATACAAAATTCAAACGCGGCAACCCCTCAGCGCCGCTACCATTGCTGCACGAGAGACATTCGCTAACGATATAGTGCACAGGATTGATGACGGCGATATGCATGTGGGCAGCATTTCGTTTACTGGCGAAGCTTATTTTTACCTGGACGGCTTCGTCAATAAACAGAACTGGCGCATATGGGGAACCGAAAAGCCCCATGTTGCAGTCCCATCGTCCCTGCATCCTCAAAAAGTACTGGTCTGGGCCGCCATTTCTTCCAAAGGAATCATTGGCCCATTTTTCAGATCCGAAACGATTACTGCATCACGCTATCTGGACATTCTTCGTGAATTTGTGGCGGTACAAACTGCCTTAGACGACACTGCGAACACCTCGTGGTTTATGCAAGATGGTGCCCGGCCACATCGCACGGCCGACGTCTTTAATTTCCTGAATGAATATTTCGATGATCGTGTGATTGCTTTGGGCTATCCGAAACATACAGGAGGCGGCGTGGATTGGCCTCCCTATTCGCCAGACATGAACCCCTGTGACTTCTTTCTGTGGGGACACTTGAAAGACCAGGTGTACCGCCAGAATCCAGAAACAATTGAACAGCTGAAGCAGTACATTTCATCTGCATGTGAAGCCATTCCGCCAGACACGTTGTCAAAGGTTTCGGGTAATTTCATTCAGAGACTACGCCATATTATTGCTACGCATGGTGGATATGTGGAAAATATCGTACTATAGAGTTTCCCAGACCGCAGCGCCATCTGTTGTTGAAAATTGTAACTACTGTAATTTCGAAAGTTTGTCTGCCTGAAAATGTACTGTTGTCCCAAGCATATTGCAACAAACGGTGTATTTCTATCGCTGCTCGTTTAGTTTTTATTGCCGTTTCAAATATACCGGTCATTTTTGAAACACCCTGTAAGTGTCTGGCAGAATGATACGTAATTGTAAGAAATGTAACAAACGAAGTGTAGCAGTAGGTTAAAAACATAATCTCATTCTTTCCGGCACAATATCAACCTGTAGAATGTATTAATATGCCACCTAATGTCTTGCATATCCCTTCTTGGAATCCGTGCTATGAGAAACCAAGTCGGAAGAGGTGGTGGTAAGTTCCTATGTGACCAAACTGCTTAGGTCATCGGTCGTTAGGTTTACACACTACTTAATCTAACTTAAAGTAGCTTACGCTACGGACAACACAAACACACACACCTATGCCCGAGGGAGGTCTCGAACCTCCGACGGTGGGAGTCACACGAACCGTGGAAAGGCGCCTGAGACATCGCGAGTACACCGCGCGTCAAGACGGAAGATTACGATCTACCGTCCCATCGACGACGAAATATGACGGAAGGAAGTTTCGAGTTTAACGACCCGTCGACAGTCAGATTATTTGAGCCCAAACTCGAAGTACTATAGTATCGGGAAAGGAGATCGACTACGTCCTTTTCAAAGGAACCATCACGGCATTTCCCAGGAGTGATGTATGTAAATCACGGAAAACCTAAATCTAAATGTCCCGACAGGGATTTTTTCCGTCGGTCTCCCGAAAGCGAATCCATTGTGTTACCACTGCGCCATATTGCTCGGTCGCTGTCACAAGTAGGTACCACCAAAGGGTCAGGGCGACAGATTACAAGACGAAACTTTCAATAACTGTGAAAGAAAAGCCATTGAGTGGAAATCGCCTAAGAAACGAGTAAATGCAGCAAAGAAGCACTTCTACGAGCTTTGTGAGGTTGATTGTCAAAACTTATTCGCAAGTAAATATCTTGTTTCTAGGAATGAAGTTTTCTATAGAGATTCCATGTCTACCGCCTGTGACAAATATCTAAATAATGAGTCACACAAGATTTTCAATGACATTTTCACGTGAAATTTCTTTTCCGTTTCCGACATAGCTAATATCGATAATAATTTACAGCCGCCCTGTATCTAACAAATCCACGGCTGGTGGAAATTTTGACGGTTCTTTCTCTAGGCTAAAAAAATTAAAAAAAATTTTATATTGTAGAATGAGTCAGGAATTGTTATCCGGTTTGGAAACCCTATTATTAGGAGAAAAGAATGGGGGCTAATGGTCACTGCCTTGTTTGACCGTCGAGAGAGAGTAATAGTAACGCCGAAAAGTCTTAACTGGCAGAACTCGAAGCGATACTCCATACATCTCTTAAGAAGGTATTTGGAAAACACCAAGGCTCATCTTTTAGCGTGAAAATCACCAATGTCTTCAATACTCAACGTGTCTAACCCGTAGAAACAGTGCAGATAAAGTTGCAGAAATAACTGCTCGCAAACAGGCGCACAAACATTAATTCTTCGCACAGACGTTATGGTTCAGAAGAGTGTACCCTCTGGCACAACGTATACTATGATTCGCAGAATATAAATGAAGATAAGGACGTATAAGCTAGGTAGAAATGAAAAATCACAAAATACTGATTTTTCAAAAAATAACGGACCATTTTCTATGTACAGAGGAAAAGCTCATTTAAGTAAGACAAGAATTTAGGTTGCTGAGCAAATACGTTTCGTTAACAATTACATTTTTACATGGATATTCAAACTTATTTTCAAAAAAAGCATTAAGTCTGTTCGCAGGCCCTGGCGGGTCCATCTGTACCGACCGACCGCCATGTCATCCTCTGCTAGTGGTATCACTGGATGCGGTATGGAGGGTCGTGGCGTCAGTTCACTGCTCTCCCGGCCATTGCTGCTTTCGTGAGCTGTATCCGCTACTACTCTACTAAGTGGCTCCTCACCTGGCATCACGAGGCTGAGTGCACCTCGTTCCACTGCCTCCACCAAGGAAAAATCCGTGGCAGTACCAGGAAACGTACCCGCGTCCTCCACATGCCAGATAGCCACGCTCACCACTCAGCTACTGAGGCGGTTTGCGACCTTATATATTTCTTCCAAATTATCTATTAATTCTTGTTTTGATTTGCATTACAGTATTAGATATTGTTTCATTTGTTGTTATATTAATCAGATTTTTAAATAACTAATATTACTGCGCGTAAGAAGTTAGTCTTCAAGTTAAATAAAGACGCTATGGTTGCGTATTTTAAGTAATGTGCAGTGTTTACGCGCAACGATTCAGGGACGAATACATGTTTCATGTATCAATAAATCGAGGGAAAAAATTGTGATTGTATTTCGCTTCACCAGAGTATTTAAAATAAAATAGACTGTTTTTCATGTTGTTGTTGTTGTGGTCTTCAGTCCTGAGACTGGTTTGATGCAGCTCTCCATGCTACTCTATCCTGTGCAAGCTTTTTCATCTCCCAGTACCTACTGCAACCTACATCCTTCTGGATCTGCTTAGTGTATTCATCTCTTGGTCTCCCTCTACGATTTTTACCCTCCACGCTGCCCTCCAATACTAAATTGGTGATCCCTTGATGCCGCAGAACATGTCCCACCAACCGATCCCTTCTTCTGGTCAGGTTGTGCCACAAACTTCTCTTCTCCCCAATCCTATTCAATACTTCCTCATTAATTATGTGATCTACCCATCTAATCTTCAGCATTCTTCTGTAGCACCACATTTCGAAAGCTTCTATTCTCTTCTTGTCCAAACTATTTATCGTCCACGTTTCACTTCCATACATGGCTACACTCCATACAAATACTTTCAGAAATGACTTCCTGACACTTAAATCTATATTCGATGTTAACAAATTTCTCTTCTTCAGAAACGCTTTCCTTGCCATTGCCAGTCTACATTTTATATCCTCTCTACTTCGACCATCTTCAGTTATTTTGCTCTCCAAATAGCAAAACTCCTTTACTACTTTAAGTGTCTCATTTCCTAATCTAATTCCCTCAGCATCACCCGACTTAATTAGACTACATTCCATTATTCCTGTTTTGCTTTTGTTGATGTTCATCTTATATCCTCTTTTCAAGACATTGTCCATTCCATTCAACTGCTCTTCCAAGTCCTTTGCTGTCTCTGACAGAATTACAATGTCATCGGCGAACCTCAAAGTTTTTATTTCTTCTCCATGAATTTTAATACCTACTCCGAATTTTTCTTTTGTTTCCTTTACTGCTTGCTCAATATACAGATTGAACAACATCGGGGAGAGGCTACAACCCTGTCTTACTCCCTTCCCAACCACTGCTTCCCTTTCATGTCCATCGACTCTTATAACTGCCATCTGGTTTCTGTACAAATTGTAAATAGCCTTTCGCTCCCTGCATTTTACCCCTGCCACCTTTAGAATTTGAAAGACAGTATTCCAGTCAACATTGTCAAAAGCTTTCTCTAAGTCTACAAATGCTAGAAACGTAGATTTGCCTTTCCTTAATCTTTCTTCTAAGATAAGTCGTAAGGTCAGTATTGCCTCACGTGATACAGTGTTTCTACGGAATCCAAACTGATCTTCCCCGTGGTTGGCTTCTACTAGTTTTTCCATTCGTCTGTAAAGAATTCGTGTTTTTCATGTATCTTACTTATTTCACTTTTTGGCGTAGATGGGAGGAGAGTGGCAGGATAATGGTGTAATGTAGTGAAATGAAATGATCGTACGGCATTGTTGGCCGGGAGACCCCATGCGGGGTGTTCAGCCGCCGAAATTGCAAGTCCTTTTTAGCTGACGCCACTTCGGCGACTTACGAGTCAATGATGATGAAAGACACACAACACCCAGTCATCTCGAGGCAGAGAAAATCCGTGACCCCGACGGGAATCGAACCCGGGACCCCGTGCGCGGGATGCGAGAACGCTACCGCAAGACCACGATGTAATGTAGTGTGTGTGTGTGTGTGTGTGTGTGTGTGTGTGTGTGTGAGACTCAAAACTAAACTAAACACTGTAAACCGCTTGTACTTAACTGTTTGGATGTACAGCTCTTATGGCTCGTGGTGTCAGGTGGAGTTCCTGAAGAGCAACTGGGACCTGTGCTGGTGCGACCCGCGGCACGTGGAGACGGCGATGGCGGCTCTGGACCCGGTCCGCAGGGACGACGGGCGGCGCGTGTGCCACTTCCGCAACCACTACGAGCTCACTCGCAAGAACCTGCTCTCCAGGAACCTCTCCAGGCTCAGGTACCCGCAGCCGGCGCTTACCTGCCCTCATTTGAAAACTCTATGCATAGGACGGGCTGTATTAATATTCTTTGCACTTCCCTTCACTGTCGATAACGCGGAAGGTAGGAACGAAGATTAGGATAGAACGTACCAATTACGACTCGGTCATTACAGTTGGAGCACAAGCTCAAATTGGGGAGGGATGGGGGTATTAAAAGACCGCATCCTTTCAGAGACACAAGTCCGACTTTTCCCTTAAGTGATTTAGGGAAACCATGGGAAAACTGACGCTGGATGGGCGGACGGGTCCGCCTTACCATAGAGCCACCTCCTTCGGTCGGAAAGATGGAAACAAATAACACATTTGCTTCAGTGTTAGTTATTATCACGGTCTCCAACTGTTTTGAAAGACTGATTCCACATTGCCAGTGGAGTTTTACGTTTTCAAACATTCGACATTTCTCTTACTTTCTCCCGCGGTTTAAACAAGCCTGTGACCATTAGCACTATCTTCTTTTTGTTTTATTCTTCCCTCTCGATGATTCCTGTCAATCAAACAGGATATAAGTACCACTTCCATGAGCAGCATCACCCTTTAAAAGGTGTAAGTGACTTTTTAAGCAGTCTTTTCTGTTGGCAAACTATTGCGTTTCAGTATGCTGGCAGTCAATCGAAGTCTACATTTGTAATACCTACACTCTGTATCCATGTATGAACCCTGCAGTTGCTAAATACCTGTGGGAATTGGATATATATCCTAAACCCCATCATCTCTCTGTCCATTTCCTCCCCCTATTTCTATCTCCTCCTTATCCCCCGCCCCCCTCTATGCCCGTTTCCTCCCCACTTCTCTGTCCATCTACACCTCCCCCTCTCTCTGATTTTGATCTTTTTATTATTATTATTGCAAATTCAGATTCTGTAAGCCATAAATACAACTCTTTTATTTTCTGTGAAAACGATTACGTGTAAGAAAACAAAACAGCACATCGTTGTATATACAATGTTTATTTAAAAATATATATAATTAGAAATAATATCTAAGAGAGAAAAATCTTTCTATTGGTTTAAATATCATACTATCGTAATTAAAACAGATCGCCAAAACGAAGACAAAACCGCACATGGACAAAGCACAGCATCTCCTTGCTTGCAGTTGGTTTTAACAGAAAACCTATAGAGTGTCTTGCAAATATATATATAGCCTATGTCCTCACGAATGTTTATTAGTGTCCTGTAAAAATTTGCGGTAAATTGGTCAAGAACGTTTCCAGATTTTGCTAACAACATTTCCCTATTATATATCACGTAGACATTTATGTCTTACATACAGGGTGATTATAATTAAAGTTAAACTTTCAAAACACTGTGAAATAACACCACTGGTCACAATGACGTCAACTTGCAAAGGAATATTATCGGAGAAGGAGGAAAACGTATGGCAGAAGAAAAAAATAGCGTGAAAATTGATCAATAGAGTGCGCTGTATTTGTCAGACTAAGTAAATGAAAACACCTGTCAAGCGCATGACCTAAAGCTGGTATAAACACACCTGGTACACGGTTTTTCCACCTTTCGCGTCTGCGACGTTCGCTTTGACTGTCCCAATTCTGGATGGCGCTCTGCTTGTAAATCTGTATTACAAGAATGATGACTGCACACGTCGCTCTGCTGAAGTTCCGGGCGCTGAAGGATTTGAAAATAGGCTTTGGTCAGATGACTGCCATGGGTCTGGAGAAAATGATTAGGAAATTCGAAAAAAAGAGCTCTTTTGGTGTGCAACCCGGTAGAGGGAAGAAGCGAATTGATTCGACGTCAGTGGAAGCAGCGGCCACAGCAATGCAGGAGGAGGCGAGTGGTCGTGTGCAAACGTGTAGTGCACGGAGAATTGCCCGAACACTGGACTTACCCTTGAGCACGGTGCGTAAAATCCTACGAAAAATTCTTCTTTGCTATCCATTCAAAATTACCCATGTGCATGAGTTGCTTCCTGTTGACCTGTCAGCAAGAGAGACCTTTGCTTTATAATTACTTGCTCGCATGGAAGTGGACAATGATTGGCCGTGGAAGATTTTGAGATTGACGAAGCCCACTCCCACCTGACAGGATATGTCAATACACGGAATTGTCGAATATGGGCAACAGAAAATCCACACGAAAATCAACCAGTACCACTTCATCCTGAAAAGGTCACTGTGTGGTGCGGGTGCGGCATCATTTATCATAGGGCCATATTTTTTCGAAGAGTCAGGTGCTTCCGGTCTTGTTACCTGTACCGTCACTGGTAAACACTATGAGTGTCTTTTGCGCAACCACGTAGTTCCAGTTCTCCAACAGCGTGGATGTGTGGATGGGATCTTTTTAATGCAAGATGGGGCACCTCCGCACATTGCAAATCCAGTTAAACAGCTGCTGAAGCGCCATTTCGGAAATGCTAGAATTATCAGCCGCCATTCCGCTGCAGCCTGGTCGTCCCGATCACCTGATCGTAATCCGTATGACTTCTGGCTGTGGGGCTATCTGAAAGATGTTTTGTTCAGCCTTCCGGTTGCAAACTTAGGTGCATTGAAGACACGCATTGCGCAACACATTCTGAGCGTGACCCCGGAAACACTTGATCAGTTGTGGAACATGTTGTTTCTCGATTTCAACTTGTTACAGAAAACGGTGGACACTATTCTGAACATGTTTCGCGCCAGTCACACGGAAATTAATAATCCGATTTGATTTTGATAGATGCTTTTTATGGGGTTTTTGGCCTCAGGACAATTAAAAACCAAAACCCATGTGATTGATGCTTTTTATGCAATTCTTGGCCTCAAGACGATTAAAAACGGATGTGACTGATGCTTTGTATGCAGTTTTTGGCCACAGGACGATTGAAAACCGATTCTTCCCATCCGATGTGTTATGACCTTGTCATGGTGGATGGGCTTACGTAACTAACAGCATTACACTTGTACACCCATGCAAACTGAGTAGTACGGTTTGTCTAACGTCAAACGTACACCTTAGGCATTGTTGTATGATTCATTTGTCATTTGTAGTCGACCACTGTTAAATTATGATGCTTACAGGCCATCTATTGCTACATTTTTTAGTTACTTATATTTATTCTGCCATACGTTTTCCCCCTTCTCCGATAATATTCCGTTGCAATTTGACGTCATTCTGACCAGTGGTGATATTTCCACAGAGGTTTGAAAGTGTAACTTTAATTATAATCACCCTGTATATTAAAAGTGTGTAGCCTATGTCCATCCGAATGTTTATTACAGTAATGTGTAAGATTTTGAAGTAAATCAGTCAAGTACCTCTCGAGATTTTTGATAACAACGTTTCCCCATTCTGTATTAAATGTGTATTTACATATTATGAGACTAGCTCTTACCCTCAGCTGGGCTCACATACGAGTGATGGTGAGTAAATAAGCTGCTGTACGTGCAAGAACACCAGCTGCCTTCATGTGTCTCCCTGTTTGGGTAAGAATAGCTCGTGATGTGCACACCGCTCTCACCGTTCCCCATGCTACCCAAACGTCCGAAGCGTCGACATGTGGAGCATCGCTCCGAGCAGTGCGTACACAGGGGTACGGCCAGGAGCATCCATCTATGTATCCTGCTATCGGAGTAGCTACACATCACACGTGTAAATAGTGTAGAAGTGTGGATTAAACACATTGAGGATTGTATAAGCATTGTATTCGTTACTTTGAATCGTATAACGTAGCACATATCAACCGATAAAACTATTTTCAAAACATGCTTAAGTTAAATATTCAAAGAGTAAATAGCTGTTTCAAAGACTAAATACTTTTCGCTAATTCGCTTAACATTCTTCAAACGAATACTACACACTTTCTGAAGCAGCCTTTGTTTTTGCTCTGGGTTCAAGCTATCTCCATACCAGATTTAGAGAAATTGGTTCAGCGTGTTAGTTGTAGAAATGTAATGGACAGAGTTGCTTCCGCCTTTATAATATTAATAGAAGCCTATGGATAAAACCTTCATCTACGACATCTTTTTTTCCATGATCTGATTTTAGTGAAATAAAGCTTGTGTGGTGCCCCAAGCTATGCTGATGTTACCTGTGAAAACCCAGTGAAAGAGATCATCGTGTTCAAACAGAAACAAATAAGACGGTTTAAAATAAAACTTTAAATCAGGATATTTTTTTCGTGATTAGATTTTTATGAAATCAAGCCTATGCAGTGCCCAGGGTATTCTCAAGTTATCTGCGAAAACTGCATGAAAAATCATTTACTAGTTTTCGAGAAGAGTGTTCAGACAGACACGACAGTCTTATAAATTTATTATTAATATAGATGTCGCTCCAGTAGTTGTATAGAAACATGCTCGTATTCGAATGCAACGTTGTGTCAAAATTTCAAAGCACTCAGTGAAGAACTTTCAGAGATTTATGCTTTTAATAAATGAACATTTACATTTTTGTTCGTATAGATGACATTTTTATACATTTTATCAAAATATTGTTGCTTTCTTAAACTTTTTATATTTTCTGTGGTTTATTTTAATGCATTTAATGTATTTATAACACAAAATGTTCGAAATTTGTATATAAATATCAGAATTAAATTTTGTGCAAACTGGCTACTTCATGCTTAGAAGATTGAAGTTGTAGGCTATAGGAAAAACACGGAGAGAAGGCCGTCGGTACTTGAGAGGTGAACGCACGAATACAAAAGATGGAACGGAACGTAGCGAGCGCGTCCGTTATAGAATACAGAATATAGCCTGCGGCCAGCCTTACGGCAAAAAGCAATTGGAGCAACGAGTGATGCAAAAGTGCTTATAAATTGTTCCAAATGAGCCTCGGATTCAACGGGCTGGAGCACGTAACGGCAGAGCATATAATTACATGCTCTGGGTCAGTACTTCGACGCTAAGAAGAGATTTATAGAGCGTATTACATGAAGAGCCACGGTTGCACAATCATGGTCAGCATCGCCGCCACAGCAGCTCGATACTTCGTCTATCTCTAGGAAAAGTAATGTTGTAGAATTATACTACCACCAAGAACTATACTTCGTCATATTTGCTTAATATACATATCAAAGGGAACCTATTGTGTAATACCTACTTATCCGGTCGATTGACGTTACCTGAGTAAGATTTCCAGCCCCGTTCTATTATGTAATCTGCGATGTTATGAAATTCCAAATCCTCATTCAAACAGTTATTTAATAATGCTTTATTCATTGCGTTGTCAACGGCCTTGCTGCGCTGGTAATACAGATTCCCGCCAGATCACCGAAGTTAAGCGCTGTCAGGCTTGGGTACCACTTGGATCCATTATTGTCAGGGTCTGCCGAGCGCTGTTAGCAGGCGAGGTGCACTCACCCTTCGTGAGACCAATTAAGGAGCTACCTGACTGAGAAGTAGCGGCTCCAATCACGATCATTAACAATGGCCGGGAGACTGCTGTGCTGACCACATACTCTTCCAAATCCGCATCCAGTGACGCCTATCGGTTGAGGATACACGGCGGTCGATCGGACCGTCGCGCCTTCTGATGCCTGCTCTGTCGGAGTTTTTATTGATTGAGCTGGTTGTAGATGGAGTAAGTAGTTTAATGAGACATACTTTGCTTCTTTCAAATGTCGCACGTGCTAGTAAAATTGAATCATATCGATCACATTGTTAAATGCTTTTGTTTGATATTTCTCAAATAAGCGCTACTAAAAGTAATTGTTTAGTGTATAACTCAGAATGAAATTGTTGTACACTACTGGCCATTGCTACACCACGAAGATGACGTGTTACAGACGCGATATTTAACCGACAGGAAGAAGACGCCATGATATGCAAATGATTAGCTTTTCAGAGGATTCACACAAGGTTGGCGCCGGTGGCGACACCTACAACGTGCTGACAGGTGGAGTTCACGTTTGTGTCCTGAACTCGGTATGTAGTGAAGCTGTGCCACTTCAAACTCCTCTTGAAGCTGTGGCTGTCAGGATATGGACGACGCAGGAAATAACTCTCTGCAGATGGTGCTGTACCCCTGAACATATTGGCTGCACTGATTGATCAACTCTCTAAACCTTTCCTACTTTTGGGAGATTTTAACGCCCATAAACGCATGCTTACTGTCTGTGGCAGAGATGTTGAAAATTTGCTGTCCCAACTCGACCTCTGCCTCTTAAATACTGGGGCCGCCACACACTTCAGTGTGGCTCATGGTAGTTACTTGGTCATTGATTTATCAATGTGCGGCCCAGGACTTCCCCCATCTACCCACTGGAGAGCACATGACGACCTGTGTGGTAGTGACCACTTCCCCATCTTCCTGTCACCCCCATGTCGTCATGCCTACGGACGCCTACCCAGATGGTCTTTAAACAAGGCACACTCGGTAGCCTTCACTTCTCCTATCACCTTTGAATCACCCCCAAATGGTGCCATCGATGTTGTGATTGAGCAGGTCACTACAACGATCGCTTCTGCGCTGGGAAACGCGATGCCTCGTTGCCCCTGAGGCAATTAAAAAGCGTCGGCGAGCTCTACAGCGACATAATCGGCACCCTTCCCTAGATCACCTAATAGCCTTTAAGCGGCTCCGTGCCCGCATTCGCCTGCTTATAAAACGTTGGAAACAGGAGTGTTGGGAGAGGTACGTGTCGACCATTGTGTGCCATCCCTCACCTTACGAAGTCTGGCCGAAGATCAGATGTCTTTTTGGGTACCAGACCCCTACATCCCTGGCATTTACATCAGTGGCGCATTATTTACCGACGCAAACGCGATTACCGAGCACTTTTCTGAGCACTGTGCTCGAGCCTCTGTGTCGGAGAATTACCTCCCAGCCTTTCATACCCTCAAACGGCGGGTGGAAGGGAAAGTCCTCGCGTTCACTACACGCCACAGTGAACCCTATAACGCCCCATTTACAGAGTGAGAGCTCCTCAGCGCCCTTGCACATTGCCACGACACAGCTACTGGGCCGGAACGGATCAATAGTTTGGTGATTAAACATCGCTCGTCTGACTATAACGATATCTCCTCGTCATCTTCAACCGAATCTGGTGCGATCGCGTCTTTCCATTGCAATGGCGGGAGAGCGCCATGACTCCGGTGCTAAAACCCGGTAAAAATCCGCTTGATGTGGATTGCTACAGGCCCATCAACCTCTCCAACGTTCTTTGTAAGTTGCTGGGACGTTATGTAGTGTCGGCGATTGGGTTGGGCCTAGAGTCACGTGGCCTACTGCTCCATATCAGGGAGGCTTTCGCCAGGGTCATTCTACCACTGACAATGTTGTGTCCCTCGAATCTGTCATCCGAACAGCCTTTTCAATACGCCATCACCTCTCTGCCGTCGTTTTTGACTTATGTAATGCATACGACACGACCTGGCTACATCATATCCTTGCCACATTGTATGAGTGGGATCTTCGGGACCCGCTCCCGATTTTTATCCAATACTTACTGTCACTCCGTAGTTTCCGTGTCCAAGTCGGTGCCTCCCACAGCTACCCCCGTATTCAGGAGAATGGCATTCCGCAGGCTTTCGTATTGAGTTTATCTCTGTTTTTAGTGGCCATTAACTGCCTAGCAGCAGCCGTAGGGGCGTCGCTCTCCCCTTCCCTTTATGCGGACGACTTCTGCATTTCGTATTGCTCCTCCAGTACTGGTGTTGCTGAGCGGCGCCTACAGGGAGCCATTCACAAGGCGCTTTTACGGGCTCTAGCCCACGGCTTCCAGTTTTCAGCCGCAAAGTCGTGTGTCATGCACTTCTGTCGGCGTCGTACCGTTCATCCGGAACCTGAATTTTATGTTAATGACGACCCACTCACTGTAGTGGAGACATATAGATTCTTAAGACTGGTTTTCGACGTCCGATTGACTTGGCTACCTCACCTTCATCAGCTTAAGCGGAAGTGCTGGCAGCACCTCAGTGCCCTCCGTTGCCTGAGCAGCACCAACCGGGGTGCAGATCGCTCTACGCTGCTGCAGCTCTACAGAGCCCTTGTTCAATCCCGCCTTGACTATGGGAGTCTGGTTTACGGTTCTGCGGCGCCCTCAGTGTTGCGTTCACTTGACCGAGTGCACCGCTGTGGCGTTCGCCTAGCGACAGGAGCTTTTAGAACGAGTCCAGTGACCAGTTCCTGGTGGAGGCCGGAGTCCCTCCTTTGCGGATCCGTCGTGCACAACTGCTCACCAGTTATGTTGCACACATTCGTAGTTCTCCTGAACATCCGGATTACCGTCTCATTTTCCCTCCCGCGGCAGTTAATCTCCCACAACGGCGGCCCAGGTCAGGGCTCACAACTGCAGTTCGCGTGCGATCCCTTCTCTCCGAACTGGAGTCCTTCCCTTTACCCCCTCTACTTGAAGTCCATTCAAGTACACCTCCATGGTGTACACCTCGCCGAAGCTTCGTCTGGACCTTTTATGTGGCCCTAAGGACTCCATTAACACCACCGCTCTCTGCTGCCACTGCCTCTCGATTCTTGAAGTGTTCTGTGGCTCTGAAGTGGTTTACACTGAGAGCTCGATGGCTGACGGTAATGTTGGCTTCGCCTATGTCCACAAAGACCATATTGAACAGCATTCTTTGACCGCTGGCTGCAGTGTATTCACTGCAGATCTTGTGGCCATATCTCGTGCACTTCAGTACATCCGTTCCCGTTCTGGTGATCCGTTCCTTCTCTGTTCTGACTCGCTGAGCAACTTACAAGCTATCGACCAGTGCTATCCTCATTATTCTTTAGTTGCGAACACCCAGAAGTCCATCTCTGGCTTGGAACGGTCCAGTCACTCGGTGGTGTTTGTGTGGACCGAAGGACACATCGGAATTCCAGACAACGAACTTGCTGACAGGCTGGTCAAACAGGCTAAGTGGAAACTGCTCCTAGAGATGGTCATCTCTGAAACTAACCTGCGTTCTGTCTTATACCACAAGGTTTTTAAGCTTTGGGAGACGGAGTGGCATGACAGTATGCACAACAAACTGCGGATCATTAAGGAGATTGCGAATGTGTGGAAATCTTCCCTGCAGGCTTCTCACAGGGAATCAGTTGTCCTTTGTCGAATCCACATTGGTCATACGTGGCACAAACATGGTTTCTCCTCCGCCGCGTGGACCCACCTCAGTTTCGCTGTGGCTCCCAAATGACAGTCGTCCACCTCTTGCTGGACTGCCCACTTTAGCCGCTTTGCGGCGTACTTTTAACTTTCTCAGCACCCTACTTTCGGTGTTGGGCGACAATGCCTCAACAGCAGCTTTAGTTTTACGTTTTATTCGTGCGGGGGTTTTTTATCATTTGATCTGAGTTTTAGTTCATAACCTTTGTCCTTCTGTGTCGTTCACCCTAGGGCTTTTCGGGTGGAGGTTTTAATGTGTTGCAGAGAGGTTGGCTTCTCCTTTTTTATTCTAATGGGCAGCCAGCCATGGTAATAAGATTTCTGGATTTTAATCTTTTCTCCCTGTTTCTTGCGTTTCTATGAGGTTTTCTTGTCCTGTTTTGGCCTTTGTAGTGTTTGTTGTCCTTCTGTCGTTCTTCTGGTTCTTCCTTTATTCTGTTATTGTGCCGTGAGTCTTCTTTGTTTTCTTGTTTCCCTTGGGTAATTGTTTTACTGGGAACAAGGGACCGATGATCTCGCAGTTTGGTCCCTTTCACCTCCTTTTAAACCAACCAACATAAAATAGTGTTGTTATGTCATTTTCTCAGTGGGATTGAAACAGGTTTCATATTTTGCACATAACTTGTAAGCTACTACATGCCCAGTATTGCAAGAAAATTCATTTTGTTGACTTTTATTTTCCTTTTTCCCGGGCCTCAATATATCTTAACTTACTAAGAGTAGTTTTTTCCTTTATCCAAGAAAATGACAATTTTTGTTTAACCAGGCGCTCTCACAGCTCTCTTAGCAACTGGCGACACTGTTTTTTGTTGCCAGGTGTTAAGTAAATTTGATTCCACATGAAGGTTGTCCAACATCACTAGGAGGTTCCTACGTTACCTCTGGTTTTATACATTGCCCAAAAGAGGTTTCTTAACAGCCCCATTACTTTTATAGCTCTTTAATATTTTTTTAAAAAAATAGGAAACTTCTTTCCCAGTACTATTTAGACCACAGGTAACCGCAAGGTAGACGGAGAAAAGCAAACCTGCATACCCGTACAGTACAGCAGAATACGCTGTCTCTCCAATCGTGTACGGGACAGTGCGGCTTCCTGTACGCCGATCAGTCTGTCACCATGCCTGTCACCATCATTTTCAACTTCAATCGCAATCACATTTTCACTTTAGGACAAGAAGGGTTGTCAATACGGAAATTTGCCCGCAGAGTTGGTGTACGCCGTAGAGACGTCAGTCGAACGTTCATTACCTATGGTGAGACACGAAACGTGGAAGACCTGCCTGATAGTCGTCGCCGACGATCAGCAGTACCAACTAATGACGGCTACCTACAAACTATGAGTCGAAGATGTTCCGAGAAGAAAGCAGCAGAACAGCGCATAGGTTTCTAGCCGGCAAGTGGGAGGGGTGTGATACCACGCAACCGTGTCCATAGGATCAGTATGGCGTCTAAAATTTCGTTAGGAATAAAAATACAAACTTGCTCGTTCCTTGTTTTTTGAAGAAGATGGGCAGTGAACAATGAAGACGTAACGTTAATTGGTGGCATCGAGTTCTCTTCACCGAGCAGTCTTTGATTTTGGTGGCGGCAGGCGATCACTGTACAAGAGTACAAATAACACTGTGTGATCCATGCTCACAATCCATCGCGTTCTGGATGGAGGTGGTGGGTGAGTCACGTTTTGGACTGGTATCACGTACGGATGTCTGGCACCCCTCATAGCTTTGGAGGCTATTTTTAGGGCTGCATAGTATCAGGATAGGATCTTTCAATAAACTGTCCAGTTCTACACTCAACACATGGGCGATGCAGGGAAACATTGCTCCAACTTTGTGAACAGCATCCTCCAGTAGGCAACAATCAACCGAATCGATTTGTCTGCGACTGAACGTGCTTCGGACTAGTTGAAACTTGTGGTGTGTCATCATTGGAACCCTTCTCACTCACTGGATGGACTCAGGAGAGGGCGGCCCTGTGAACAAGTCTCGGCATGTCCTAAAAAACAGACACCACGCATTCATATAATTCATTCGCATCTATGGACGGCGAATCAACCACCTTCAAAGTGCGAATGTACAATTACGTTAGATGTTCTACGGGAATTTCAAAGCAGCGAGAATGGAGGCTATGGACGGGAACTGCATGTAGGTGGCGCTAGGAGCGAACAAGAGTCGACCGGGAGACTTGCCGAGACAGGCCTCTCAATTGCGCTAAAAAGTGCCCGGATGGTGCAGTGGTTAACGCAACTGTCTAGTAAGCAGGAGTTTCCGGGTTCGTATCACGGTCCGGCACACATTTTCACGCGTTGCCGCTGATTCCGCATAAAGTTCCGATGCAGCTTCTGTCAACGGTTCCTTTCCTTTCTCCGTCATCCATCTTCAATTTACATAAAATGTTACAAGGCCTGAGGTGGAACACTATGGTATTTAATGTTATCCAGCAGCAGTTTGATTTCACAGGTGTGCAGTTCTGTGTTTTCGAACAAACTGGCTTTCATTTTTTTGGTTTCTTAAGGACCATCCTTTCATTCCCTGCTCGGCTTTAATCTAAGCCTAAACATTCGCATATACAGGGTGGAAACGATATTTGTTTACAACGTACCGAAGGGCTGAAGACGAAGTGGGGGCTAACAATTTGATATAAGACACTTGTGACCCATCAAGTTGGGGAACCACCTCAAATTGACCTACAAAACCCACCTAAGCTACAGCACATGCGCGACGTGCGAGATTTCCAACAGTCTATCGCTCTCTAGGCGCAAAGTATTGGCACCAGAGAAAAAATTAGTGGGATCTTTTTGTAGGAAATTCATAGCAACTTAAATCTGTACTGGGATACTTTTTCCATAGTAGCTGCGGTTTTCGAATTATCAAGGAGACCGATCAAATGTGACTTTTAAATGCGTCCCCACCCTCACCACCCACAAGTTTTTAGTATGGCACTCCCTCCTACCACTGTATAAATTATTTATACAATTTATACAATTATTTCCCAAACTTAACCTTTTTGGCCTTCATTGCTCAGCTTTTACGCCACCGGATTAGTTGGCTACTTTGTTAACACTATTAATCTGAACATTCCCTTAAGGGTATTGAAACAAAGAAGTTTTTGTAAAAGTTATGCATAAACTACTTACGCTTAAAATCCGATCTCAATTTAATCCCCACAAGCTGAGTACATTCGTGGAAAGAAGGCCAGGCAGACAAATCATTTAATTGTAACTTTAATATGGTGAGGTTTTAAAAATTATGAGGTAAAATTTGCGCAAACGTCAGTTTTGTAATTTGTAGGCGCATGACTAAGCCGGTGGCATTATAATAGCTCAGTCAATGAAGATAAAAAAAGATCGAATATGGGAAATAATTCGTACAGAGGCAAATTTTTGTACGGTGTTATGAACAACGCACTAAAGATCTTGTGTGTGGTGAGTACGGGGGTGGAGGGCATTTGATTGCCACTTTTCTGCGTGTTTCTTGAATAACTCGAAAACCGCAACTCTACCGAAAATGTCCCAGTATAAAATAAACTGCATAAACTTTAATTTTTCGCTAGGACCAATAGTTTGCGCCAAGAGAGTAAAGGAATATTGAAAATCTCGGGAATCGCGCATGCGCTGTAACGCATGTGGTTTTTCTGGGCCTGTTTGTATCAATTTCCCAACTTGGTGGATCACAAGTGTCCTATATCGAATTGTTAATCTCGACGTCCTCTACACCGCTGTGGTACGCTGTAAAAATTATCGTTTACACCCGGTATACAAGTGATATTAAACTTTTTTGAGTAGTTTATTACATATCATTTGCCGTAACATGTATATATTCACAACGGGTGAAGAAAAATCATTTTAACACCAAAGCTGTTTTTTATTTACTGGCTGATTAGTTTTGAGCTTTGCACATTTTACGAGTCACCTATTACAGACAACAAAATTTTTGGTGAGTGGATGTGTAGCACGTGGATAATAAAGGTATCGGTGATAACATGTTTCGTATGGTAACTACTTGCGTATTTGTATTTGCGCTATGTTTGCTGTAGACAGTTCTCTTTGTCATCTCATTTAAGTGAGTGTTATATCTGCGTTGCAAGATACCACAGATGTAGTTACATATTACATTATTATGTTAATGTATGTGAATAATATATAGTTTTGTTTATTATGCTACCTTTCATCATCCAGCCTGATGTGATGCACTTGACGACAATATTTTATACACAATGGAGAATTTGTTCTTACTGGATTGCACTGTGTGTCACGCTGTCTTCCTGAATAAAAATGGTTCAGATGGCTCTAAGCTCTATAGGACTTAACATCCGAGGTCATCAGTCCCCTAGACTTATAACTACTTAAACCTAACTAACCCACGGACATCACACACATCCATGCCCGAGGCAGGATTCGAACCTGCGACCGTAGCAGCAGCGCGGTTCCGGACTGAAGCGCCTAGAAACCGCTCGGCTTCCTGAATACAAATACCTAAGTATTACCATACGTTCTCAGTAACAGGTGGCTTGTGAGAATGAACAAAGCCCGAAACTAGTCAAACAGTAAATAAACAGCAACTAATGGTGTTAAAATGTCTTTTCTTCACTATTTAAGAGCTTGAAGACGCTGCTTACTGAAAGTTTTTATAACGGAGAAGAGCTATAATGCGCCATTGCATTGTTATTGTTGCAGGCGCCGATACGTACGAGAAGGCGGAGAAGAGAAGGCTTCTCTGTGCGACATCATGCCACTCACGTTTGAGCTGCCAGTAAGTGCTGCAACCCTTCAGCCTTCTACGTTGCGCAGGTGGAGGACATTTCAGGGGCCAACCACTCTCCGCAGATATCTGTGTTTCCAAAAGCATAGCGCAGACTATTTTGTCTGTGTATAACTGTGCATGCTGATACAAAATGACTATTGATTATTGCATACATTCCTCATTGAATGCATTGCTTAGCTTTTATCCTCGCTACTCCGTCAAGCTAACTGCAAAATCTACTTACAAGGGAGGTCTCTCAGCTGTAACAGGAATTTGTATTTAAACATTTGTTCGCAGACCCGTCTCACATTTCTAACCATGCCTCCGACGACTTGCGACTATGTTGCTCTATGTCTGTTCACAACAGCTCTTGCGGTCTTTGTGGAGAGGTGAGGGAGGTTAACGCGACAGTTAGTCGGTTACACCAGCAAGTAGTTGACGTTTTTAGTATACGTGTGTCAGTATTGTCATATGTGTACAGCAAAATTGAACGAAACAGTTAGTGTTTAGAACATTTTAAGTATTGTAGCATCCCATATAAGAAGGCGTTATCCAACGGAAGACGATGTAGGACCAGATAACGACACTTTTGCGATGTTTTTGATGAATCTGATTATTCAGAAACATGAATGTTCATTTGACTGCTCAACTGACATTACATTGGAAACGACAATGCATAAAGAAAACGACTTTATAGACGACAACACGATTAATCGCGTTCAAGACTGTAGTGCTAGTGGCAGTGGGGGAAACAGTACACTTCGAAGAGATACTAACAGTTCTGGTGATTATGAACCTTCACCAGAAAAGAAATGTAATACTGTAGTTAGAATATCTTGAACGTATTTATGATGATTATCATACACCTCCACATAAAGGTGCGACCTACAACTCATTACTGAAGAGACATCCATCCATAAGAAGCACGTCGAACATCAAAGTAATATTTGATTATGCGGAGGAAAAAAGACGTAATAAACATCCATTTCGAGGACGAAGGCAATGAAAAAACTGGAGATGAAACAACGTGTTCTACCCCATCTGACATAGCAAGGAATGAAGTAAAATGTATACAGTACTGGTATCTCAAATTTTGAGCGATCCAAACAGCAGGAGAAATTGTTAAATGTTCTTCAATTTCATAGCACGTCTCAAAAAATAATACAGAATGTGCCGTAGACAGGTCAGTGCTTTAATGGCAGCCGGAGATGTACAGAAAGACCAAGATGTTCGCTGTTCTGTGGCCCATTTTGTCTGACGAGTAACCCAGAAAACTGCATGTTTCTAGACACACTCACATTGCATTAGTAACACTGATAAAAGTGGATTTAATTATGAACCAACTTCTGGTGGGACGTTGTCTAAGAAAGGGAAAAAACAACAGATGCCATGGTTCAGTCTACAACCTGTGTTCAGGAAAAAACTTTCAGCCCTAAAGATAAAAAGGTCATGAAGACGATCTTCCATCAAACATACATTTGGAAGCTAGCACAAGTAGAAAAATGTCAAAAGACCTTTTAAAATCCTTTTTCGTGAATGTTGTTAATGGCAATGTCACAAATAACTAGAAGTGTATACTCCTTTGTGATTCCTGGAGAGCTCATAAGAACGCAACAACAGCAAATGATTCATTTGCGGGTAAAGACATCTTTGGAAGTATATTTCTGCCGACGGTATAAAATATATCCAAAAAGGGTAACAGATTATGTACGGATTATCTTCAGTGACTTCTACACTAAATTGGGAAATAGGAATTTTCGTAATGAAGTTGCATTCTGTTCTTCATAACCAGCTGTCTGCTACAGTGTATCAGTCTATGCTTCAATATTCCTAACAAACACGTTACTGAATTCTAGAATATGATTCAAATGACATTTGATTTTGCATCTCAAGAGTGTGATTCTGAGGATTTTCCAGACATTACTTTTGCCAAATGTGCTTATTGTGAATCGTACTAACTTCTGAATAGTTTGCGTTAGGACGTTCAAACTCCACGGTTGGCCGCGGGGCATAATGGGAATTAGTATGGTTTGGTTTAGTGACGAAGCCCGCTATCATTAGGATGGCTAAGCAAAGTTCGCGAATTCGGGGGACTGCGAAACCGCATTTCGCGATCGAGAAGTCTCTTCACCATTAACGTGTGACTGTCTGTTGTTCAGTGCCCAGTCACGAGATAATAGGTGCGATATTCCTAGATGGCATGGTGACTACCGAATGGTACGTTGTTTTGGAAGAAGATTTCGCCCCTGTTATCCAAAGTGACCCTGATTTCGACAAGAAGTGGTTCATGCAAGACGGCGCTCGATCCAGTCGAAGCAGAAGACTATTTGATGTCCTGGAGGAGCACTTTGGGGATCGCATTCTGGCTCTGTAATACCCAGAGGCCACTGGCATGAACGTGATTGGCCGCCTTCCTAATGTTAATTGGAAGCTTTTTCTTCGTAGTTCGGAATTTCTGAGTGATATTTACTCTACATCATGCCGTTCGGCTTAAGTTCACATGGAGTTGACGAATTTTGTGCCGTAGCCTGACACAAACTAGGCAAGTCACTGCTCCGAACTGGACGAAATATCGACCCTAAGCCTACAGCCGAAATCAACGGTGACAGTGAAAGCTATAACTACAGGTAACGTGGGCATAAATCAGTACCGATGAACAACACCTGGACCATCTTAAACAGCAATAGTCGTTATCAGAGTTCCAAAAGCAACGTCCAGGTCTAGAGAACTGAGGTGATAAATGTATTCTGAAAGAGGCGTTATATAGACTACAATGGAGAGATTCTAAACTGCCGATTCAACAGCTGGGCTAGGTATTTAGTCGCGGTCGCCGCAATCGGAATATATGATACTCAGATATTGTCTCACTACTTTTTGAGTCGGTTTCTATAACTCTAGCAAGGATCTATGTTAGAATGATAGTCAATCTTCTATTTGCATAAAAAATTAATTTAAATGTTGGGTATGGTTTAAGTATTATGATAGTTTTAAATGCATTTTTATGACTGCATGGTTTGTGTGAGCATGTGACGATTCACTGGTCATATTTGCGAATTTTCGTGGGATTTTGCACACTTGCTGTGAAAGATTAACCAATACATGCAAGATCGGATTCTACGTCACAGGCTGAACCGAGCAGATGATTATAACGAGATGACGGCAGTGGCTCGTCTGTGGTTAAAAATGCTACCGTAAGTAAGCATAAATATATAGCATAAATAGACAGTTTTGATCTGACGAGCCGCGTAATTCCCATGGCATGCCACTGCCATTGCATAGATACTTAATCACCAGCGCCAGTATGATAAACAAAATTTTAGGATCGTGATAAAATTAAAAATCTCCCCAATTTTGAGGTTTATAATGTAATTTGGGTTCTAGATGCAGAAAAAGTCTGCTCTGTTGAAACTTACAGATCAACATCTGTACTTTATGGAGGTGTGATGAATGAAGGTTGAGTTCGATAATGGTACATTACGTTTAGTGACGTACGAACGAAATTTCATGAATAAGAACGACCAGGACGATCTTCTGTTATGGCTGATGAGCTCATATCAATGATTCTGGAAAAATTCAACAGCGTTGGGATTTTCTGAAATTTCAGGATCAGTTCTCTGTGAAATTGTTAGAGATGATTTAGGCTAGAGAGAAGAGTGCGCTTGCTGGGTTCCTCGCATTTTGACAGATGAGCACAAAAAACAACGAAAGAGAGCTGCACCGACTTTCCTCACACTGTTTTGCATTGAAGTTCAGATACAAAGCAACAGTGACCAGAATGGTTTCGTTCACCATTCCCAACAAAACCGAAAGGAGCAGATTAAATTTGAGCAGCAATAAGGTTACGGGAACAGTGTTTTGGATTCTAAAAGAAGTGCTACTCATCGCCTTTATGCCTAGAGGAGAGACAGTAAACCAGCGGTTCATTGTCAGGCCTTATACCGTATACGCCATGCGGCGCCGCGCAAACCAGTGGCGTGTCCTGTTGTCAGTCATACTGTGCTTGTTCACGACAACAGTCAGCCACATTCTGCTGCGTTGACAAAGGATTTGCTTTGGCAGTTTAAGTGGGAAGTTTTTGAACATCCGCCTTACAGCCCGATCTAGGTCCCGAGTAATCATCATCTTTCACTTCTCGAAATGAAGCATTTTTGGGCGAAAAGCAATACGGAAATTATAACAAATTGAAAGGGAACGTTAGTGACTATTTCAACAACTTAGTGACAAATCAGTAAGCAGAAGGCATAGGAAAGCATGTGGAGCGTTGCGGTATATGTTGGAACTTGAACGGCAGTTACTATTGATTACAAATGTCCGGACAAATTAACGTTCTTTACTTTTACAATGACCATCGTAAATTTCTCCAGAAGTTTCGCTTAGCCAGTTTCTGCTTCTTCCCTGATGAAATAGAAATGAAAATTTTGTTAGTGATAAATTTGCGAAGTAGGAATGCAAACAAGTTAGAACCACATACTATGGTGCTATCTTGTTTTATGCCCACATGGAGCGTTAGATAACAAATTTACCAATGTTCGAAATTTGTTTGGTTCGTCAAATATGTAACAAATGATATTTCGTCTAGTAAGAAAAGGGAAACATATAAAATCCTCTCTTCAACATGTTAACCGCCTTTGATTCCACTGATACCCACATAGTATTCTTCGGGATCTTACCTTGATTTCTGAGAATCACTACAGAAGCTTAAGCTGCCATTTCACGCGTGTTCGCAAACTAAATCTGTGTGTCTGTAGCACCAGATACAGTCGGTAACTGCAGTGACAGTGGTACACAAAGTACGCTCCGCCACACACCACAAGGTGGCTTGCGGAGTATAGAGGTAGACGTAGATAAGTAGCAGTGCAGAGCGATGCGGTCACAGATTACGTGAGCGAGCATGCACGTTCTGTGTAACCGTTTCTGAGCGCTCAGCAAGAACGTTGAAGCCCACGTCGTTATTTACTTCCAGGTTCGTGTTTCCACCTGCGTACGAATGGGGTTTACTAACAGTCGTCGGAATCAGTGGCAGAACACAACTCCCGTAAATCTCTTTGTCGCGAAAAAGAAGTTCCATGAAAAACTTATGAGGCTCGTGAAATCCTGATAAGTACAGCGTCGGCAAGGAGTTTATTCAAGTCCTTCCGGATTCAAAGCTTGCTTCTGCATTCTGTCGTTCTTTTGCTAAAACACTAACTACATGTCCACATGTCTGTGAAGTGTTATATGACATGTTCTTCCATGCCGTGTTCATGAGAGTCCCAAATAATTAGAACTCGATTAACTGATAGGAAGACGCTAGGAAGGCTTCATTTTTAGTCGTAAAACACGATCGGAGTTTGCCGTTGTCTATCGCAACATTGCCCGGTGCCGAGTAACTTCTCGGTAAAACGTAATCTGCAGAAAGTCCATATTTTTGTGTCAACACCAGTTTTGTCGACAGTTAACCTAAAATTTCGTTTATAGAAACGACTACGGAAACCTCCTTAGGTCGGAACAGGCACTCGCACAGGAGACATCCTGTTTAACAAGTTTCTAGCAGAGGGCCATTTTCCGCAGGAGCTTTATAATTTGTATCTGGTGCTACAGACACACAGAACGCCTTTTTTAAGCTGCTACTGAATGAACTTAATCACTAAGGCGCATTTCGCATTTAAAGAATCTGGACTACTGTACAGCTTTCGCTCGTGTGGTAACAGACTGAAAGTCGCACTTTTTCCGTTCTTTTGGGAGTTGTTAACATTTCCAAGCCTAAATTTCCTTGTTTCACTAAATTTTCGGCGTGTACTGTTGCTGACACTAAAGATTCACTATAGGTATCAGCAAGACACACCACATGAAGTTTTGTTCACTGTTAAAGTGACGATAACTATAGTAAATCTGTAGTGAAACACAGAAATTTCGACTTGGACACATTAATAACACCCAAAACAACGGAAACGACTTTAATGCCTTTACCTCATGAGTGAAAGCAGTACAGTCGTCAAGAAGTCAGATATAATTTTAACTGACATCCACTGATGTTGCCTTGTTAATAAAGGCTAAACTGGTCTGATTGCTGAAATACTTTCGGTTGCAACATGCGGGAAGCGTTTTTTTGGTCCCCTGTGGGCATTAAGTAGCAAATACGTACAGGGGAAAGTATGCCCCGTTCTCCAGACGGAACTCGCCAAGTAGCTCTGCTGGCCAAGTCCGGAGAAAATACGGCGTTTACGATGTTTCGACCCTCTCACTTGACTCGCTACTGAAACATTTTGCAACCAATATGCTTATTTTAGACAGAGGAGTTTCATGAAATCTTTATAACGCGACCATTTAGTGTAAGAACTTGTTAGTTTTACGTATGTTAGAGTCCTCGTTTCGCAGCTGCGGCAAATTAGCTCCATAAATATTGATTTGCGTGAAACATGTTACATTACTTATCGATCCCTTTCATTATTGCCTGTACGTCGTTTGATATTCTCTAGACATCGAAAAATCACCCTGTAGAATGTGGTGCTACATTCGGCACATTTATTTATTTACTCAGTCTAGATTACTTCGAACACGGCTCATCTTTGTACTTAAGCTGGGTGTTCAGACTAAAATGTTGGCAAGTAGCACTGGTTTGGTTAGTGAAAATCAAGAGCTTTCACTTCCTGCTGAATCTCACTATAGGTAGTCCGTGCTAGTTCGAAAGTTTGTGTGATTTGAAGTACATCTTCCAATAAGACATCCCAAAATTTTAATTCTTTGTGCGAAATCCCTTTGACTGGCGCATACGTTTACACGACATTATGATTTAAAGAATCTGACATTATCTACAAGTAAAAACAGATTTGCGACTTAGTGTTTAAAGTTATGCTACGCGCATGTGATACAGTTGCTTATGACTTTTTCTCTTTGATGAAGCCTCAGCATAGATGTAATAATGTTGGTCTGACTTCGATAATGTGGACTCAAAAAACACACATTTTCTTTGACGAAACTGATATAGTTCTAGAAGAGTAGCTGGTTTTTCTAACAGGAGAAAAATTGCATGATCTATCCATGAATGAACTTTATGTCTTTGCTGGTGAGTTACGTGGTATAGTTCGAAATCTGCCGTAGACCGCAGACGTATACCCTCCAGTCTCCTTGAGCGTCGTCAAATCGTGTGAATGTTGAAGCATGGGGCCAAAATACAGCGGCTGTGAGGCCGCTTGCGTCGGTGATGGATGCTACTGCTTAACGAGCCAGTTCAGGAGCTGATGTTGCTGCTGCAGCTTTTGCACTGTTCCGATTTACACGGTTCTTATTTGCACTCGCAGACTAAGGTCTTCTACATCGGCGTTGCATATCCACAAGCCACATTACGGCGTGTGGAGGAGCGTACTTCCGGTACCACTATCCGATCCCCCCCTTTCCTTCTCTTTTCGCGAACTGCGAGTGGGAAGAATATTGCGTATCAGCTCTAACCTCTCGTATATTCGTGCTGTGCTCACTTCGCGACTCGTATGTGTAAGGAGTTTAATATGTTGCTCGATTGTTCCCGGAACGTACTCTCTCGTAATTTCAGTAGCAAACTCCTCCGTGATGTGCAATGCCTCTCTTGTACCGTCTGCCTCTGAAGTTTGTAGATCATCTCGATAGTGCTGTCACGCTACTGTGCCATGCCGTGAGTAGTCTCTTTTATTAATGCAATCTGGTGAGGATCCCAGGCTGATGAGCAGTACTCAGCAATAAGTCGTACAAATATTTTGTAGGCCACTTCTTTTGTGGCACAATTACATTTCCTTAAGATTCTTCCACTGAGTCTTAGCCTACCTCTGTTTTTTTTTCTTACAATTGGATGGTTACTCCTAGGTATTTTTATAGTGTAATCGTACAGTAGGGAATTTCTCCGTCTGTTTGTACGCACTCTGTTACATTTATTTATGTTCAGGGTCAACTGCGAGTTCCTGAACCAACACTGCCCCTTGGAGATTTTCCGGCATTCCTTAGGCGCTGTTAGCTTGCTATGGACAAGTGCATCGTAAATAGACATCTACATGTACATCTACCATTGCTTACATACTCTGCAAGCAACCGTACGGAGCGATGGAAAAACAGCTGTCTTTATGCCTCCGTACAACCCCTAATTTCTCTTAAAGGGTGTATACGACCCAGGACAACCGGGAGATCCGGGAAAAACACGGGAATTTTTTTATCCGGGAGAAAACCGGGAAAAACCCGGGAATTGTTTATAATTCCGGGAATTTTTTATTGTTTTGGTTTTCTGTTAAATTTTTGTGTATTTGACTGGTAAGAACCAATACTCCAACAAAGGATATTACTGTATACCGCTACTGCAGAATAATACTGCAGCAACAAAACATGAACGAGAGGAAAAAAACGAAAATAAAACTTAAGTTGCAAAGGAAATGCGCCGTATACAACAACAAAACACAGTGCTCACACAAGCGTCTGCCAACAGCACAGTGTGTCGAAGGCTTAGGAAAACTATGCAATGCTTCATAACAACACATTGCCTCCGATGAGCATGACGTGACAACTGTTAAAGTCGTTTGAGCAGTTGCGGTCGGCTTTTGCGCATGCGCAGTTTCGTCGCGTATGAGTAATACCTTGTCCCGCTTCTGGTTACAGAAGTGTGGCTGGGCGCCACTACCTAATATTGCCCCGGTTCGGAAATATAGTAAATCTGGGGCTGATGCACAGAGCAGTCCGAGTTGTGGTGGGGAGGTGCGTCGTCTCCACGTGACCTGTGTTTACGTTCAGTGATTTTGTTGTTTCCTCTTCGTTTATTGTTCTCACGTTAAATGAAAACAAAACGGATTTTTGTGGCCGGGAGCTATCAAATGAATTAAAATACGTTCGCTTAGTAACGGAAGGCTAAAATATGTTATTAGTTTTAGATTTTATTTCCACTTTTAATATAGTCAAGCATTAATCGCCTTGCAGATCAATGAAGATATTTTTGTCGGTTTGCTAAAGAGATTTGGCTTTTAATCTTTTCCGCTGAGGCAGTCAATTTATTTGAAACGAAGTGTTTAATTTCACACTCTTGGCGGGTTTCAACTGTTCGCTACATTTCAAGTGCATGTATGGCATTATACCATAATAAAGAACCAAACAAGATAATACAGCACTGGTACTCCAAGAAAATTTACACCCGAATGTGGACGTACGAATGTGCACTTTAAGCCGAATTACGCATTTTAGTGTGGTTCACGAATTTCCGATACTCTTGGAGTATCCTCTGATGTCTTGTTTCTTTTATGACATAATGTAAGATCTTTTAATGTTTTACACGTACGAACATACGGGCTTCCTGCGTCATCGCAGCTGCGCAAGCGAGGTGACGCGTGTTATCTGGCGCTCTCTTGCAACTGCTGAAACGAACCTATTTCTAACAGGTCGCGGGAAAATATTGCGAATGGTGGTTTGAAAAGCGTTACATTCAAAGCAAATTTCCCTTTGCGCAAGATGAACTATGCACGATGAGTTTCTTAAATCACAAAGCGTTTGACTCCATTTAAAAATCAACGCTTTGAGGACAACCATTTAGAAGAATTTCGATCCCAGATCAGACATTTTCGTCGTTATTAAAAATTTTACTGGCACACTTCTGTGATGTATCTTAATTTAAACTTTTCTTATTTGTGTGTTCGCTCTAGTTAAGACTTATCTTGCTATTGGCTGACTACATCACGTGTCTCATGTTGTCATCAGCGGGCGAGATCACGTGACATGAGCTATGACTGGCTTACAAAAGCGCATCGCAATCTCGATTTCAGTGTTTCGGAAAGTAACATGCGGTGTTTGGTGGAATTCAAATTTATACCTTCGTAATACGAAAATATGCAGCGTACATGCCCCTCCCCTCCCCCTTCCGGGAGTTTCGTTGTCTAAAGTGCCGGGAAATTCTAAGTCGGTATATAAAACCATAAACATTCAAAGGATTGATGCGTTTTACAGTGCCGAGGAAGAGTATACTGTCACTTAACTCGGAAAATGTGTATTTTAACCCGGGAGAATGTGTATTTTTAACCGGGAAATCCGGAAGAAATCCGGGAATTTTTTTTCTTTGTCCACGTATACACCCTGTCTTATCTGCGTATCCTTAAGCGAAATATACGTTGGTGGCAGCAGAATCGTTCTTCAGTCAGCTTCAGATGTCGACTTTCTAAATTTTCTCAGTAGTGCTCCTTGTAAAGAAGATCACTTTCCTCTCCAGGGATTGCCATTTGAGTTCCCGAAGCATCTCTGTACTACTAGCGTATTGTTCGACCCTACCAATAACGAACTTTGCAGCCCATCTCTGAGCTGCTTCGAAGTCTTCAATACGACTTGCTACGTATACCAAACGCTCGAGCATTACTCAATAACTGGTCGAACTAGTGTCCTGTACGTGGTCTCCTTTACAGATGAACCACACTTTCCCAAAATTCTCGCAATAAACTGGAGTCGGCCATTCGAGTTCCCTACTACAGTCCTTACATGCTCGCTCCATTTCATATCATTTTGCAACATGACACCTGGATATTTATTCGATTTGACTCTGTCAACCAGCACACTGCTAAGGCTGTATTCGAACATTACGAGATTTTATTTTTCCTACTCATCTGAATTAACTTATAATTTTATACATTGAGAGCTAGCTACCATTCATCACACCAACTAGAAATTTTGTCTAAATCATCCTGTATCCTCCCACAAACACTCAACGACGACACATTCCCATACACCACAGCATCATCAGCAAACAACTTCGCGAGGGTTCCGACGTTATCCAGCAGATCAATTATATGCGAGGGCGTGTTGGAAAGCTAAGCCTAAGAACTTTCTATGTGAAAACCTTTGAGGATTTTTAAATAAAACAAACGTTATTAACATTCTGCATCTTTTTTCTCCTCCCCCATGAACCATGGACCTTGCCGTTGGTAGGGAGGCTTGCGTGCCTCAGCGATACAGATAGCCGTACCGTAGGTGCAACCACAACGGAGGGGTACCTGTTGAGAGGCCAGACAAACGTGTGGTTCCTGAAGAGGGGCAGCAGCCTTTTCAGTAGTTGCAAGGGCAACAGTCTGGATGATTGACTGATCTGGCCTTGTAACAATAACCAAAACGGCCTTGCTGTGCTGGTACTGCGAACGGCTGAAAGCAAGGGGAAACTACGGCCGTAATTTTTCCCGAGGGCATGCAGCTTTACTGTATGATTAAATGATGATGGTGTCCTCTTGGGTAAAATATTCCGGAGGTAAAATAGTCCCCCATTCGGATCTCCGGGCGGGGACTACTCAAGAGGATGTCGTTATCAGGAGAAAGAAAACTGGCGTTCTACGGATCGGAGCGTGGAATGTCAGATCACTTAATCGAGCAGGTAGATTAGAAAATGTAAAAAGGGAAATGGATAGGTTAAAGTTAGATATAGTGGGAATTAGTGAAGTTCGGTGGCAGGAGGAACAAGACTTCTGGTCAGGTGACTACAGGGTTATAAACACAAAATCAAATAGGGGTAATGCAGGAGTAGGTTTAATAATGAATAGGAAAATAGGAATGCGGGGAAGCTACTACAAGCAGCATAGTGAACGCATTATTGTGGCCAAGATAGATACGAAGCCCACACCTACTACAGTAGTACAAGTTTATATGCCAACTTGCTCTGCAGATGACGAAGAAATTGAAGAAATGTATGATGAGATAAAAGAAATTATTCAGATAGTGAAGGGTGACGAAAATTTAATAGTCATGGGTGACTGGAATTCGGTAGTAGGAAAAGGGAGAGAAGGAAACGTAGTGGGTGAATATGGATTGGGGGAGAGAAATGAAAGAGGAAGCCTTCTGGTAGAACTTTGCACAGAGCATAACTTAATCATAGCTAACACTTGGTTTAAGAATCATGAAAGAAGGTTGTATACATGGAAGAACCCTGGAGATACTAAAAGGTATCAGATAGATTATATAATGGTAAGACAGAGATTTAGGAACCAGGTTCTAAATTGTAAGACATTTCCAGGGAGAGATGTGGACTCTGACCACAATCTATTGGTTATGACCTGTAGATTAAAACTGAAGAAACTGCAAAAAGGTGGGAACTTAAGGAGATGGGACTTGGATAAACTGAAAGAACCAGAGGTTGTACAGAGTTTCAGGGAGAGCATAAGGGAACAATTGACAGGAATGAGGGAAAGAAATACAGTAGAAGAAGAATGGGTAGCTTTGAGGGATGAAGTAGTGAAGGCAGCAGAGGATCAAGTAGGTAAAAAGACGAGGGCTAGTAGAAATCCTTGGGTAACAGAAGAAATATTGAATTTAATTGATGAAAGGAGAAAATATAAAAATGCAGTAAATGAAGCAGGCAAAAAGGAATACAAACGTCTCAAAAATGAGATCGACAGGAAGTGCAAAATGGCTAAGCAGGGATGGCTAGAGGACAAATGTAAGGATGTAGAGGCTTATCTCACTAGGGGCAAGATAGATACTGCCTACAGGAAAATTAAAGAGACCTTTGGAGATAAGAGAACCACTTGTATGAACATCAAGAGCTCAGATGGAAACTCAGTTCTAAGCAAAGAAGGGAAAGCAGAAAGGTGGAAGGAGTATAAAGAGGGTCTATACAGGGCGATGTACTTGAGGACAATATTATGGAAATGGAAGAGGACGTAGATGAAGATGAAATCGGAGATACGATACTGCGTGAAGAGTTTGACAGAGCACTGAAAGACCTGAGTCGAAACAAGGCCCCCGGAGTAGACAACATTCCATTGGAACTACTGACGGCCGTGGGAGAGCCAATCCTGACAAAACTCTACCATCTGGTGAGCAAGATGTATGAAACAGGCGAAATACCCTCAGACTTCAAGAAGAATATAATAATTCCAATCCCAAAGAAAGCAGGTGTTGACATACGTAAAAATTACCGAACAGTCAGTTTAATAAGCCACAGCTGCAAAATACTAACACGAATTCTTTACAGACGAATGGAAAAACTAGTAGAAGCCGACCTCGGGGAAGATCAGTTTCGATTCCGTAGAAATACTGGAACACGTGAGGCAATACTGACCTTACGACTTATCTTAGAAGAAAGATTAAGGAAAGGCAAACCTACGTTTCTAGCATTTGTAGACTTAGAGAAAGCTTTTGACAATGTTGACTGGAATACTCTCTTTCAAATTCTGAAGGTGGCAGGGGTAAAATACAGGGAGCGAAAGGCTATTTACAATTTGTACAGAAACCAGATGGCAGTTATAAGAGTCGAGGGACATGAAAAGGAAGCAGTTGTTGGGAAGGGAGTAAGACAGGGTTGTGGCCTTTCCCCGATGTTATTCAATCTGTATATTGAGCAAGCAGTAAAGGAAACAAAAGAAAAATTCGGAGTAGGTATTAAAATCCATGGAGAAGAAATAAAAACTTTGAGGTTCGCCGATGACATTGTAATTCTGTCAGAGACAGCAAAGGACTTGGAAGAGCAGTTGAACGGAATGGATAGCGTCTTGAAAGGAGGATATAAGATGAACATCAACAAAAGCAAAACGAGGATAATGGAATGTAGTCGCATTAAGTCGGGTGATGCTGAGGGAATTAGATTAGGAAATGAGACACTTAAAGTAGTAAAGGAGTTTTGCTATTTGGGGAGCAAAATAACTGATGATGGTTGAAGTAGAGAGGATATAAAATGTAGACTGCAAATGGCAAGGAAAGCGTTTCTGAAGAAGAGAAATTTGTTAACATTGAGTATAGATTTAAGTGTCAGGAAGTCATTTCTGAAAGTATTTGTATGGAGTGTAGCCAATTATGGAAGTGAAATATGGACGATAAATAGTTTGGACAAGAAGAGAATAGAAGCTTTCGAAATGTGGTGCTACAGAAGAATGCTGAAGATTAGATGGGTAGATCACATAACTAATGAGGAAGTATTGAATAGGATTGGGGAGAAGAGAAGTTTGTGGCACAACTTGACCAGAAGAAGGGATCGGTTGGTAGGACATGTTCTGAGGCATCAAGGGATCACCAATTTAGTATTGGTGGGCAGCGTGGAGGGTAAAAATCATAGAGGGAGACCAAGAGATGAATACACTAAGCAGATTCAGAAGGATGTAGGTTGCAGTAGGTACTGGGAGATGAAGAAGCTTGCACAGGATAGAGTAGCATGGAGAGCTGCATCAAACCAGTCTCAGGACTGAAGACCACAACAACAACAACATCTTCATTCTTCATGTGCCTATATTTGTTTATCAACATAGTGATTCTGATGACGATCACAATTTTCCCAACGAGAGAACAGTTTGTTGATACCGTCACTGTAGAATATCTGAGTTTGTTGACGGAGCCACAACCTCACCTCTGCTTGCACCGCTTCATCAAAATCAAAGTGAAGTCCTCGAGGTTGTTATTTAAATTTTGGGAACAGATGAAAAACTGGAGGGGGCCAAGTCGGGACTGTATGGAGGATGATCGCTGACTGTGAACCCAAGGCGTCGGATTGTTGCAGATGTCGCAGCTTTCGTGTGTAGTCTGGCATTGTCATACTAAAGAAGAAGGTGCTCCTTGTGTGGACGAACTCTTCGAATTCAAAATACGATTACAGCATGCTATTTCTCGCGCACAGTCGTAGTTACGTTACACGTCGACATGTTGCAGGCTACAATTCGGAGCCCCCTAGAGGCAGAGGGCTGCAAATGCGTAGACATTAGAAATAAACATGTAGGATAATCATAACTTTTGTTTTATTTGTAAAGTTTTAAGAGTTTTCATATAAAAATTCGGAGGCATTACTTTTCGACGCGCCCCCGTATAGCGTGATCTTTAATGAGGCCATGATATTCCTTTGGAGTCTTCAACAAATTACTTTTAGATCTGTCGACTTCGCTCGCTAAGAATAACGCACTGAGTTCTATCTCTTAAAACGTCCTGAATGCAGTCAGAAATCTGGTCCGATAGTCGTTAAGCTTGTATTTTGTTCTCTAAACGACAGTGCGGATCTGTATCGGATTATTTCCGAAAGTCAAGGAACACGGCACCAACTCTCTGGATCTCATGCACGAGCAGAGCGAGTTCGGTTCCCAAATATCCCTACTTGCGGAATCGATACTGATTGTTTTAGAAAATATTTGCTTCTCCAAAAACTCATACTGCATGGACATAAAACATGTTCCATACTTCCACAACGGATTGAACTCAACAATATAGGTCTATAACTAAGTGCATCGGTCCTACGGCACTTCTTGAAAACGCAAGTGACGTAAGCATTCTTCCAGTCGCTAGGTACCCTTCATTGTTGCAACAACCAACGATACACTACTGCTACAAGATGGGCAAGTTCTTTCGCACAGTCTCCGTAGAATCACGCAGCTATCTCATCTGGTCCAGATGCCTTTCGACTATTAAGCGATTGCAGTTGCTTTTCTATCACGTTTCTGAAATGAAATTAGCGTATGGCATCGTTGACCGGGAGGTCCCATCCGAGGAAGCTCGGCCGCCAAGTGCAAGTCTTATTTCAGTTGACGCCACATTAGCCGACTTGCGCGCCAGTGGTGAGGATGAAATGATGATGAGGACAACACAACAACCAGTCTCCGAGCGGAGAAAATCTCCAACCCGACCAGGAATCGAAACCGGGCCCCTATGCATGGAAGGCGAGCACGTTAACACCCAGGTAAGCAGGCGGCAATACCTGCCATTTCAGCGGTCGTTCGATCTCCTGCGTTGAAACACTTTCGAAAGACCGAACTCAATATTCGCCAATTTAATGTGAACAAAATCAGATTTCTATTGAATCTCGAAAAACATACATTGTGCAATTAAACCTCTGCTGCGTATGGTATGAGACGGTTAGTATATCACAGTATTGCTTACATCCAGGATAATAGTAAAATTTACGTTAAACTGAATTATCACAGCAGACTCCTTTTCTTAAGCGCGACCACATAGTCCCAGACGGGGAATTGTTGCAGTTCAAATGTCATCGTCGCCCAGAGCAGTGATTCTCAATTCGTGGGTTTCACTTCTTAAGGGGGCAGCGAATCTAAATATGGCACGATTATACTTGACACCTAAAACCAGTACCATTGTAAAATGTTTTTACTGTTACCAGTTAGTATTAAAACGTGACTATAATAAATTACAATAGAATTACATAAATGCAAAAATGATTTTAATTCATTTATCCAACAAATAAAACTTTAACTTATACAAGCCGCTGTAATGTAAGCAGGTGTTCTCTCTTCGAGTACAGGAAGCGGACGAGCTCAGCTTCAGACAGCGTTCCAAACAGCGAATTCGGACGGTCGCAGTGTGCTCGCGTATTTCATTTGTTCGCAGGGTGACTACAAGATGTTCACAGAGCACCACCGCAAGAACCCAGAAGATATCTGGATCGTCAAACCGGTCACCGGCAGCCAGGGGCGTGGTATTTTTCTCTTCAAGAGGTCAGTCAGCGGCGACACACATTACTGTACTCGTATGTACAAACTGCTGGCAGAAGGCGCCAGAGCCGTCTTTATAACCACAGCCGCTCTCGTTGTGGGAATTTGCTGTCAAGTGACTCATTAATCTGTAAATATTAAACCGGCCGCTGTGACCGAGCGGTTCTAGGCGTTTCAGTCTGGAACTATGCGGCTGCTACGGTCGCAGTTTCGAATCCTGCCTCGGGCATGGATGTGTGTGATGTCCTTCGGTTAGTTAGGTTTACGTAGTTCAAAGTCTAAGGGACTGATGACCTCAGATGTTAAGTCCGATAGTGCTTAGAGCCATCTGAACCATTTGTAAATATTAACAAGCGAACACTGCATTATGTGTTTTCTCCTTTTTCTCTTCTGCAAATAATGATTTACTTTCGTTTCAGTATCCACTCTAATCTGGCATGCTGCTCAGGATGGTTCTGAGCACTATGGAACTTAACATCGGAGGTCATCAGTCCCCTAGAACTTCGAACTACTCAAACCTAACTAACCTAAGGACATCACACACATCCATGTCCGAGGCAGGATCCGAACCTGCGACCGTAGCGGTCGCGCGGTTCCAGACTGAAACGCTTAGAACCGCTTGGCCACAACGACCGGCTTTTTTTTTTCATGCTAGATTGCTAGATTTTACCTATGTTTTCCTCATGTCAGCACTGAGGAAGAAAACAACTTCATAATTATCTGTACATTGCGTACACTGGTCTCCAAAATTAAAGCAACAAAACCGCTATTTCCCCGTCTTGTGTCTAATTCACGATATAATCATACAGACTGTCAACAGATGTCCGTACGATCGTGCTCGACACGTAAGATCGCATTACAGTCAACGGACAACCATGCCAGTGATGAAGCCAGGACGCCTATAAAACGAGGTAGTGTTTCTCATGTAGTCCCAAATCCACAATCGCTGTGTGCACAGTCACAGACGGTGCATTATGGCACAGAGAAGATGCCTACCAGACTCTCTGCGGTGAAGGGCCAGAGAAAGACAGAAAGCAGGACAGTCGCAAACGAATGCTGCCTGATGGTTCAGTGTGAATCGTTTTGTTATTTCTCGGATGTACCGACAGTGTATAGAGACCGAAACTGTATCCCGAAGACCAGGGCAGGACCGACAACGTGTGACTTTAGAAGAGACGACCGTTGTTTGGCTGTAAGGACACGACAGTACCGCCTTTGTGCTACACCGCAACTGGCAGGTCAGCTCGAGGCATCCATTGGACGTGTTGTATCGGCAAACGTTGTGTAGAGTTCTTCGTCGGAGTGGCCTTTATTGTCGGAGACCTGCTGTATGCCTACCTCTGACATGTCTTCGCAGAAGGGGACGTCTAGAGTGGTGTCATCAACATGCCACCTCAGTGATCGAAGGCCGGTCGGAGTGGTCGAGCGGTTCTAGGCGCTGCAGTCTGGAACCGCGCGACCGCTACGGTCGCAGGTTCGAATCCTGCCTCGGGCATGGATGTGTGTGATGTCCTTAGGTTAGTTAGGTTTAAGTAGTTCTAAGTTCTAGGGGACTGATGACCTCAGAAGTTAAGTCCCATAGTGCTCAGAGCCATTTGAACCATTTTTTCGAACGGTGAGCCAATGTTGTTTTCACAGATACACAACGATTTAGTCAGGAGAGTTATTCTCGATGGATTCGCATCTGGAGGGAACGTGGAACAAGATTTAGGGACCCATACATTGTGGAAAGAGACTGATGTCGAGAAGGATCCTTAATGATGTGGGCAGAGATTGTTTACCACGTGAACCGCTCTTCATGATATTGTACGGGTGAATCGACAAGGTTTAACTGCTGTCATGTATCGTGACGCGATATTGGAACCTTATTTGCGGTTGTTGCGAGGTGCTGTGGGCCCAGACTTTGTGTTGATGGATGACAGTGCTCTACCTCATAGAGTGCGGGTGGCATAGAGTGCGGGTGGTTGAAGTTTTCTTGGAAACGGAAGATAATGCACGCATGGTGCGGCCTGCTCGCTCTCCCGATTTGAATCCCACAGAGCATGTCTGGGATGCACTAGGGAGACGGCTTGTATTACGTCAGCATCCACCAACCACTCTCCAAGACTGCGAGCAACTCTCCATGAAGAAAGGGCGTTATTGTCTCAACATGAGACTGATGACATCTTTCATAGCATACCCCATCGTTGTCAGGCCTATCTTGCTACCAGAGGTGGTCATGCTCCATACTGAAAGCACTTTAACTATTTGTCGTAATGTGATTGCAAATCTGTTAAGTTGAAAAAACGAAGAAAATTTTTGTCTACCGTTATGCATGTTGTAGTTGTTTAAGTTCTGTATTCGTTGTATTGTTTCTATTTCACCATGACCTGTTTATACTGTTTTGTACCAAAATAAGCGTGACCTTGCAAAATTTCCGATTGTTGCTTTAATTTTGTACACCAGTGTACATTCCGAAAGTCGTTGTAAAGTTAGAGCGTGCCTTTCTTGGAGGAGCTATACAGCCTAACTATTGTCCATAGTCTATTACTTTATATCATTCATATTTGTGGGCGTTCTTTCGCCATAGTTGCTGGTTCAGTCTGTTTATTTTGTAGATGTAAGGGTATAACAGTTATCTTTATCTAAAAGATAAACAACATCCATTAGTGTAGTAAGAAATGATGGTTATCTCAACAAAAAAAAAACTCTGTGTTTCACTGTGTAGTGTTGGCGTATTATAATACTTTTCTGTCTGGAATAAGCAGAATCATCTATCTTCTCTAACACTGTAGCAAATTAAGCACCCTCTCTTGACAAAGTGGAGTTGAGCCAAACACAGACAGAATTCGTTTGTTGAAACAGTCTCCAGTCGCTTACCATACAGATCACAATAAAATAGTGGTATTATACAATTTTCTTGAAAGATAATGGAATACTGAAGGAGCAGAAGATGATTGTTTAACGCCCCGTCTACAACGAAGTCATTAGAGACGGAGGACAAGCTCGGATTAGGGAAGTATAGGGAAGGAAATAGACTGTGCCCTTTCAAAGGAACCATCCCGCCATTTTCCTGAAGCGATTTAGGGAAATCACCGAAAACATAAAACACGATAGCCGAACGCGTCTCTGAACAGTCGTCCTCCTTAATTAATGGAGTAGGCTGCCTGCTAAGAAACTCTGGCGACATCAGACCAAGAAATGCCTGATCTAGAAATAAATGTAATGGTAAATTAAATCAGTGTCGGAGAAGATCGAAAAGGAAGAAGACGGACAAGACACCTGTAGGATAAAGCTCTCTGGCGACTACAGTGGCATGTATGCTCTGGAATCAAACCCATTCGCACCCAGATAACCGCAGAACGAGAAGACCGTATAACCATGTGCTACGCGTTCCTGTTATTCAGTCCCTTCCTCATTTTCCCCTAAGAAGGGTAGACAGCGTCGGATTCTAGAATGATGTGCAAAGATCTTAGGTGCTGTGTAATTGCTTTGTCTCACGTATTTTCATACATGATCAGCCGGCGCAGGAAATTATATATATCTCTACACAAAATAAGTCAGTGTGAAATCTATTTCGACTATACTTATGATTGGTTCACATCTTTTCTTCTAGCCATTTCCTAATTATCAGTATTTTAAACAAGTTAAAATTAACGACCTTGATTGGTGACGTACTTATTGAGTTACAATATTAGTAAGAAAATGTGTCTTTCGGAAGATGGGAATTTTGATGTTAAAGTCAAAGCTCTGTAGGAGAAAAGAATATCCATACCTTGTTCTCTCTTGTGAGTGTATGTTTTGTTTATGTAATGGGTTCCGCCGTATGCAGAGTCCCAAACTGGAGGAAAAATTGCTTTTGTAATGAGGGGGTAGCCATCACACAGAACTTGATTGCAGCGAGATGCGCCATTGTCTGGAGCAGGAAGGGGCAGCGGCGGGAGTCAGAAAGGTCACGTCGGCGGGCTGTGTGATGGTAAAACGCACAGTCACAGTCGCTCTCTAGGCACTCGCGTTTAGAAAGGACCTCATACGACGATTACGTCATGGCTTTTTGTCATCGCCTTTTGTGGACGTTCAGAACCCTTTCATCGAGCTGTTTCGTCATGCTTCCCTCTTTCGCTGTAGTGGTTTGTGGCACTCATTGCTACGAAATTACAAATTACGAGACGAAAATATGGTCTCCCCATGTGTCTGATTATTGGGTGGTCAAAGTCGATGAAAAAAAATTCAAGACGATTCTCCGAAAACCCGCTACTAATGGAAGTCCCACATTTCCTCCGCTTTAAGAGCAGTGATAAGTTAACTTGCAAAATTTCTTACATAAATGCCTTTACACAATGAAAATGTTGTTGAACGAGTCTTTAAAAGTGGTTCAGACTTCCTGAGTTGCTCTCTGTTTCACTTTTGCCCGTCATGCACATTTACATATGTGTGTCGGAAAAGGATTCACCAAGATGGAGAAGACTGGCATAGCAACGTTCTTCCTGGGTAAAGCAAAAACTTAAGATTTTCTCGAAAAAAAATGGCACTTCCGGTTGTTCGGCCGCATGGGGTCGACGGTCAGGTTGGTGTCCCATCGCTATCTGGAAGTCTCCGGACACTGTTTCGCTAGTCATTGAGGCTGAATTCGAAGCGAGACTCATCACTGAAGACAATTCTACTACAGTCAGTGAGATTCCAGGCCAAAGACGTGTCTGGAGATGCTCCAGATAGTGGTGGGATACCAAACTAATTGTCGCCAGCCATACTGCCCAGCAACCAGGAGTGATGGTCTGGGGGCGCCATTTATTTTCGTAACAGGACTCCTTTGCTTGTCATCCGCGGCATCTTTACAGGACAGCGGTACATGGAAGATATTGTACGCCACGTTTTGTTGCCCTTCATGGCTAGCGATCCTGGGCTTACATTTCATCAAGATAATGCCCGTCCGCACACGGTGAGAGTTTCTACTGATTGTCTTCGTGCCTGTAAAACCCTGTCTTGGTACAGCAAGGTTGTCGGATTTCTCCCCAATTGAGAACGTTTGGAGCTCTGTGGGCGAGGCCCTCCGTTCACCTCGAGATTCTGACGATCTAACGCGCCTATTGCACATAATTTGGCACGATATCCCTCGGTAGGGCATCCAACAATTCTATCAATCAATGCTAAGCCGAATAACTGCTCGCATAAGGACTACAGATCGATCAACGCGTTATTGACTTGCTCAATCTCTCAAGCTCTTTCTCTTGAATAAATCATCCAGTTTTTCTGAAATTGTAAACATTTGTTTGTCTGTAAATATACATCTACTGATTTCGTCTCATTCGGATAATCCCTTCGTTCCCGAACAGGCTGCGACGTTGCTGAAGAATCCTTTCGATAGTCTTAAGGTCAACTACGAACCAAACCTGTCCGCAACTCATTTGGCAGAGTCGTTCCGCGATCACAGGTAGACGAACGGCTCCCCACAGGTTCAATGGTTGGCCAACTGCACATGACCCCACAGTCTTTCAGGTCGCAAGCACAAAACGTCACATAATTATCAAGAAGAGCGGAATTGATCGCCGGCCGCTGTGGCCGAGCGATTCTAGGCGCTTCAGTCTGGAAACGCGTTGCTGCTACGGTCACAGGTACGAATCCTGCCTCGGACAGGATTTATGTGATGTCGTTAGGTTTACGTAGTTCTAAGTCTAGGGGACTGATGACCTCAGATGTTAAATCCCATAGCCATTTGAACCATTTGAGAACTGATCGTGGCACAAGTTCTTGCAAATTATTAACCGTTTCTATAATATAGTACATTTTTGTGGAATGACGCGTTTATAGGCCTGATAGAGCAGCGTATTTATAGAAATTAGATACAGTCCACCAAAGAGAGTAGGCTGTCCACTGGGGTTTTTAGGATCGTCCTCAAATCCAGTCTCTGAGCCATGGCTGGTGTGTGGGCTCTCCCCATTACGCACTTCTTTCTCATGGAGCGCAAACATCCATAAGGTACTCATATCCGTATTCACCTGCTTACGATGCATTTAGTTGCAGTGAGGGTCCTTAGGGTTTTTCCGAGGTGCTTTCTTTTCGAAATAGATGTACAAGTAGTAGTAAATTGCCTGCACCGATGTCTTCCAAGATTGTGTCTTCATTGTCTCAGGGTTCAACATCCTAGGTAATTTGCAGCTAAGTTGTATGTGATACCGAAGGCATTACAGCCCACTATAAACAGAATATCCTTCTTCCCTTGTTGCAGAAACAGAAGAGTGTTACTCTGCCGCGTACTGAAGCTCACATAAATCCAGTAAAATCAGGAGTCAGGCATGAGTCCCAAAGGACACGAAGCGTGATATTGTTCTCCCTCCCCCTGCAGACTGTCCCCTCGCCGCCTCGCTCTTGAGTGCGACCAGGGACGTATCGAAAAAGGAGAACTAAGCAAAAAAAAAAAAATGGACGTATGATTTGTAAATTAGAGTGGTATGAGAAGATTTTTGTAGTAAAAAGTAAATAACTATTTCATCAGGTTACCTTCCATTCAGAAGGCTGTTGCACGCAGCGACTTTTATATTGACTTGTAAATAATTTCAGCTATCAGTCGTCCTTTTTTAAATTTTATTGGTAGATCTAGATTTCAGCTAGAAACTAGCCATTCTCATTGCACTATCGTTTTTGATCAATGCATGTAACGCCTGTTGGTCGGGCTTCAATGAACTGTGGATGAACCCCGACCAACAGGCGTTACATGTATTGATCAAAAACGATAGTGCAATGAGAATGGCTAGTTTCTAGCTGAAATCTAGATCTGTCAATAAAATTTAAAAAAGGACGACTGATAGCTGAAATCTATTATTTACAAGTCAAAATAAATATTTCGTTTCATTTCTTCGTTCGTAACCCGTACGAATGTAATTACGTCGCGGCAGCCATTTACGAGACTTCTATGAACAGCCTTAACTATTTGAAAAAAGTTTCCAGTTATTTAAAGATATAGCAGAAACACTTCTGACTGTAAATGTACAATACGGAACGGATAAAACATTGACCATGGGATTCAACATTATGCTCTTTTTATTTGCGCTAGTTGACATCTTTGGTAATGAATAAAACTGTGGTGTAATGTTGTCTATTTTTTATTTGTTACACTCTTCTTTTTGCTTTGACCAGCTGAGGACCACGTCATTTCGAGTCAGCTTCCTTTCTTCTGGCACTTATCCTTGTCCAATATTCTTTGAACTGCAGTCCTCTTCGCCGGCCGTGGTGGTCTAGCGGTTCTAGGCGCTCAGTCCGGAACCGCGCGACTGCTACGGTCGCAGGTTCGAATCCTGCCTCGGGCATGGATGTGTGTGATGTCCTTAGGTTAGTTAGGTTTAAGTAGTTCTAAGTTATAGGGGACTGATGACCACAGATGTTGAGTCCCATAGTGCTCAGAGCCATTTTTTTTCCAGTCCTCTTCGATCTTCCGTCCGTGGTAATTTTACATTGGGTTTCATTACGCCCTGAAAACCTGTGACAAACCGATCTTCTTTTTTCTATTTGAAAGTCACCCTGTTATAAATCTCCGTTTCCTCTACTCCCCTATCTTCTAAATCCATTTGTACCTTTTGGGTGCAGCGTACTTTGGTATTATCTGATGTGCCAACCTACACTGGCCCATTTTAAGGACAAGTCCGAGGAACATGATTCCTCTTTTGGTGACGGTGTCCGAAATACTCTCTGTCCGGTTATAACGATTTTGTCATAATACGAGTTAACTCTTTTATTAAAGTGTAATCCCAGATCTTTATAAATTAAAAAATAGTATGTATTATAGACAAAATCTTCAATATGAGATGTCTCGAACAGCATTTTTTCAAACATGTATTAGCATAATTCGTGTCCGTATTTGTGATGTTATGAAAAAAATAAAGAATATCGGTCATGGGTCTGAAGTTTTGTGAAGATTACGTAAGGCAGTCCAAATATTTGGCGTCAGAATTATCCAGGTGTTCGAAGATTATAAACTGAGTTTTTTTTTGAAACGGGGAAGTAATAGTAGCAAATTAATATAAAATTTTTTAATGATGAAACAAATTTACACATTTAGTTACAACTTAGGATCATTGCAACTGTTCAACCTGACGACTGCCAGTCGTAGCGACTCCATTACAACATACATTGATGAGTTTAAACATGATGTAAACTAACTCAGCCCACAGGCCCCGGCGGATGAATCGCTACCGACCGACCCCTGTGTCGCTCGCCGCCAGTGGCGTCATTGGATGCATTGTGGAGGGGCATGGGGTCAACACACGGCCGTTCTGGGCGCTATAACTTTTCGTGACCTGCAGCCGGTACTGCTCGGTCAAGTAGCTCCTCAATTGGCATCACGAGGCTCAGTGCATCGCATACCAGACCTCCCACCAAGAAAAAAATTCCTGGCAGTACCGCGAATTGAATCCCTGTCCTCGGAATGGCAGTCAGCTGGGCTACCCACTACGATACGGAGGCAGACCAATACATAAAGGCCACCTGCTAAATAGCGTTTTGGTCCACCTATGGAACGCAGTACAGAAGGGATTACACGTGGCGTGGATTCGACAATTCTTGGTAAATTTTCGGTGGTATGTGGCGTCAGATGGCTACTCACAGGTCAAGCAGCTCCCTTAAATTGAGGGTCGGATATTTAAAGGCACGGAGCTGGCGAATCGAATTTCGTGGTTTGGACATCGATGTGACTTCACTATCATGGTGCTCAACTCGGGGAACGATTTTGGCCTTGTGACAAGGACAGTTATTCTCACATAGTCCACAGCTGTCACGGTGTCTTCCATCACTAGCGTTGGACCCATGGAAGACCAGGCTAATGTCACCTAGGGCATAATACTGCCCCCACCGGCCTGCGTCTATGGCGCGGTGCATGGTTCGAGCAGTCTTAGGCCTGGATGACGGCGTATCGAGACGGAACTGTCGACCTGGTGAAACAAGAAGCATGATTCATCCAACCAAGCGCTAGCTTTTCACTGATCCATGGTCCACTCTCGATGATCTCGTGACCACTGTTGTAAATTATGATGTCGTTGGGCCAACAAACGGACATTTAGGTGACCTATGTTCAAACATGCGCGCTGAATGGTGTGCTCAGAAACTCTTTTACTTCCAACATCTTTCTACACTGTCATTAGATATACTACAGATCACCACCTATACTGCTTTACAGAGCGGGCAAGCATCCGACATCTACTACCTGTGATGAGACCTGTACGTACAACATTTTCTCGTCTGTTAGTGTTTTCGCCGTCCTTCAACCAACTTTTGTAGAGATCAGGATAGTACAACGCTAACAGCCGACTCGCTTCGCCGTTTCCAGAATGATGTTTTGAGATGCCGGGCCGTAACAATCTGTCATCCGTCAAAGTAGATTATGTGAGTTGAGTTCCCCATTTGGTGTCTGTATTTCGATAGAACGATCCCCAACCGTCTCTGCTCCACATATGCACTTTCCCTACCTGGTCACCTTCCCGAAACGCCACAAGTCGGCATTCAGTCTCTCGGTGGGCAGTGATTATAATCCTTCGCTTCAACAGTGTAATTCATTGCTAGAACCAAACTCTTGGTTCAAAATTATATTTATCATTGGGCTATAAGTAATTCTCCACCAATACACTCCACACTGAATGTTCGAGGATATTGACTGACTGGTAGGCTCATGGGTAATTATTGATGAATCTACTCCCATACGTGGGCAACGGCCTTTCCGTAGTGGATACACCGATTCCCGTGAGATCACCGAAGTTAATCGCTGTCAGGCGTGGCCGGCACTTGGATGGGTGACCCTCCAGCCGCCATGTGCTGTTCCTATTTTTCGGGTTGCATTCAGCCTCGTGATGCCAATTTAGGAGCCACTCGACCGAATAGTAGCAGCTCCGGTCAAAGAAAACCATCATAACGACCGGGAGAGCGGTGTGCTGACCACACGCCCCTCCTATCCGCATCCTCAAATGAGGATGACACGGCGGTCGGATGGTCCCGATGGGACACTTGTGGCCTGAAGACGGAGAGCTACTCCCATACAACCCACCAACAGTTTGAGGCGGATTTCAAAACTTTTATTTGTGCATTCATTGCACCTTGCAGGCACTACAGCCTGCTCCATCGATCATTATATTAAGGTGCAATATGAACAGATACAGGACATCCATAAAGGGAGGAATACGAACTACCTTTAAATAAACGAGATTAAAAATTATATGCCCTTTTTCCCATCCTCAGTACTGAATGATCAGCTACAACTCCCCTACTTGCCACTTCTAACTGCAGATACTGCTCATACTCCCATCCAGACCATACTGCAGTTTACCCCTCCAAGTCACATGCCCCATTTTTTCCTTCATTTCAGTTACTAAAGCTCCACTTGCGCTGTTTATTTAATTTTATTTCTTACTTCGTATATTTACAGCTGCTTCTCTTACAGGCTTATCTCACCTGTTTGTAATATTGGACCTGTTACAGACAAGATTGTTTTGTTCAGCCACTGCCTTGGAACATGTTAGCAAAGTATACTGTTCTATTTACTTTCATCTCAGAACAATTGTTGTAATTTGTTACATAGTTCATTACTTAATATGGTACATACTCGTATTTCATTTCAGTTCAGGCATTTTAAACTGCATTTTCACTTAAATATTTCCTCTCGTTTTACTATTATATCAGTTAACATTTGTTGTCTTTGGAAACCAACTGGGATACTCTGCAAACGCACTAGTTAAAAATCTTTGATCCTACAAAACTCTCACAGCGTCACATATTTATCTTTACATCTGATGATAGTGTCACAGCCGAAAACCGGTTTGTAAAATAATTATTTATTTATTTATTTACTCGTTCGACATTTACAAAGACATTCATTACAACGTATTAACTAAAATATTCTGATAGCTCTATAGTGAGTTTCAATACTCTTTACATATGTTTTTAGATTAAGGTGAAAAAACCATGGAAATGCAATGAGCGCATATAAAGATGGCTGTGGTATCGCGTACACGAGGTATAGAAGGGTAGTGCATCGAAGAAGCTGTCATATGTACTCGGTGATTCATGTGAAAATGTTTCCGATTGGTTATGGCCACACGACGGGAATCAGCAGACTTTGAACGCGGAAGGGTAGTTGGAGATAGACGCATGGGACATTCCATTTCGGAAATTGTTAGGAAATTCAATATTCAGAGATCCACAGTGTCAATAGTGTGCCGAGAATACCAAATTTCAGGCATTACCTCTCAACACAAACAACGTAGTGGCTGACGGCTTTCATTTGCCAGCAAAGAGCAGTGGCGTTTGCACAGAGTTGTCACTGCTAACAGACAAGCAACATTGCGTGAAATAACCACAGAAATCAATGTGGGACATACGAAAAACGTATCCGTTAGGACAAGGCGGAATTTCCCGTTAATGGACTTGGCAGCAGACGACCGACGCGAGTGCCTTTGCCCACAGCACTACATCGCCTGAAGTGCCTCTCCTGGACTCGTAACCACTTCGGTTGGACCATATACGACTCGAAAACAGTGCCACGTCAGATGAGGCCCGATTTCATTTGGTAACAGCTGATAGTAGAGTTCGAGTGTGGCACGGATCCCTCGAAGCAATGAACTCAAATAATCAACAAGGTACTGTGCAAGCTGGTGGTGGCTCCATACTGATATGGGCTGTGTAACATGGAATGGACTGGGTCCTCTGGTCCAATTTCATCGATCATTGACTGGAAATGGTTTTGCTCGGCTACTTGGAGACCATTTGCAGCCATTTATCAACTTCATGTGCCCAAAGGACCATGGAATTTTTAGGGATGACAATGTGACATTTCACGAGGCTTCAGTTGTTCACGATTGGTTTGAGGAACAGTCTAGACAACTCGAGCGAATGATTTGGCCACCCAGACTGCCCAACATTAATTCCATCGAACATTTATGGGTCATAATTTAGAGGTCATTTCGTGCTCAAGACTTTCTCAATTAAGGACGGCTATAGAGGCAGCAGGGCTCAGTATTTCTGCAGGGAACTTCCAGCGCCTTGGGAAGCCCATAACACGTCGAGCTGCTGTACTACGCCGAGTAAAAGGAGGTCTGACGCGACATTAGTAGGTATCGCATGACCTTTGTCACCTCAGTCTATAATACAGCACAATATCATAAACATTCTTGAGACACTCTGTAGCTGAGTTGGAGAGTCCGTATATGTCCTTCAGATCACTCTCATAGCCATGCATTGACACACAAGTAATCGTTCCACTGACAGAATTTTCCCGAATTCAGATTCAAGACTGTTCTACAGGCCCCATTTGTTCACTAGTTGCTTACACCTACCTACACTCGTCCTCACAATGTTGAAAGTTCTCCACAATTTCCCCTGGAGCATGTATCCAACGATCTTCTTGCAGTGTCGTCCACCAAGTTTCTTTTCTTGTGTCCACTTACAGCCTACAGTTCTTTCGAAGCTATCCTCGAGTGGAAGTCATGCAGTTCCTCGCCGATTTTCCATATAAGTGAATTGAGTTTAAGTCTGTTTAGAGGAGCCAGGTTGTGGTGATACAGAGAGTTTTGGGTTGTCTAGAATTTTTCTATATGACTTCCAGCTAACTGTAATCTCCTAATTTCAGGGGTATTTTTGTTTGCTAGACGGGGAGTGAAGCACATGGGGTGGCCCAGAGTGTTTCAGAGATTATCCGCATGGTCTCCTTCCGCTGGACGTCCACTTTGGCTACGTTTGCATTTCTCATCCAGATCGGCGAACAGTATTCAGCCACGCTGTAGAGAAGGCATATAAATAATCAATACTGTAGAATATTAAACCAGTGTCATGCGTGTTTTCATTCATAATGTATAAAATATTCAACCAATGATCGACGGAACAACTGATCAATGTATTACATGCAAGCTTGTAAGATCTTGTAATGAGTAATGATTCGGCTGCCCTAAACAGCTATAAGTTGTAAACCGTGGTGAATTCTGGCAGTGTTATGAGTGTGTAATATTTTTCAGGGCAGTGCTACCAACGTCGAAGAATACACAGTTGTTTGATACCACGAGGGGCGTTCAATAAGTAATGCAACACATTTTGGTTCTCGGCAAATTCCAATTGAAAAAAATGCGGAATTCGTTGTGGGCCATCGTGGAATATTTCGGCTTCAGGCGCTGTAGTTTCTAGTAATTCCGATAGGTGGCGGCGCTTTGCACAGTCTTCAGATTGGCGTCTGTAACGGAGGTGCGTTCCAAGCAGAGAGCTGTCATTGAGTTTCTTTTGACGGAAAACCAGAGCATCTCAGATATTCAAAGGCACGTGCACAATATCTACGGAGACCTGGCAGTGAACAAAAGTGCGGCGAATCGTTGGGCGATGCGCTTGCCATTATCGCAACAAGGTCGCCCAAACCTGTACGATCTCCGACGTGCGAACTGACCCCACTCAGCTGTGGCTCCTGCAGTGTTAGACTTCAGTGTGTTCGTCACCACAAAAAGCGAACGAATTTCTTCTCCATGACAACACAAGCCCTCAGAAAGGTCTGCGCTCCTGGGAGGAACTGACGAAACTTCATTCGACTGTTCGTCCTCGTCCACTCTGCAGTCCTGATGTCGCACCTCCTGACTTCCATCTGTTTGGCCCGCCCGCCTGCTTAGCTGGGTGGTAACAAGCTTGCCTCCCACGCACTGGGCCCGGGTTCGATTCCCGGCCAGTTGGTTGGTTGGTTGTTTGGGGGAAGAGACCAAACAGCGAGGTTATCGATCTCATAGGATTAGGGAAGGATGGAGCGATTTAGGGAAATCACGGAGAACCTAAATCAGGATGGCCGGATGTGGGATTGAACCGTCGTGCTTCCGAATGCGAGTCCAGTGTGCTAACCACTACACCACCTCGCTCGGTTTCCCGGCCGGTTTAAAGATTTTCTCCGCTCGGGGGCTGGGTGTCGTGTTGTGCTCATTATCATTTCATCCTCATCATCGCCCGCAAGTCGCCCAATGTGGCGCCGACCGAAATAAGACTTGCACTTGGCGGCCGAACCCTACTGAGACATCCTGGCCAACAATGCCATGCGATCATTTCATTTTATGTTTTTGGCCCAACGAAGGATGCACTTCGCGAAAAGCAGTACGTGGATGATGGAGAAAGACGTTGGCTGCGACGTCTGCCGTAGAGTGATACCATGCGAACATAAAGGCCCTCCCAGTGAGGTGGCGTAAGGCCGTCGCGTTGAACGGAGACTGTGTTGCAAAAGAGGGTTTCCTAGCCAAAAGAGGGGGAATAATATGGTGTATTGGAATTCTGAATATAATCTACCTGCTTTCAGAAAAATGTGTTGCATTACTTATTGGACGACCCTCGTACTATCATTTTATAAACACGTGCCTCTCGCGCAGCGCTCATTAGCTAATTACGTGAGAAGATGTTTAGGAGGTGACTGGCGTGACGTGCACTCAGGCTGCAGCAGCTGCGGGAGTGGCTGCGGAACCGCGAGCCGGCGGAGGAAGACGGCGACAGCGGGGAGCAGTCGCGCGGCGGCACCACGCACATCGTGCAGCGCTACGTGCACCGGCCCTCCCTCGTCGCCGGCCGCAAGTTCGACCTGCGCATCTACGTGCTCGTCACCTCCGTGAGTCTCGCCAAAGTAGCGGCCGCCAGGCGCTACGGAGCCTACTGCAAACTTGTAGCTCGACACTGTGTCGAAAATTAGCTAGCTAGGCAGAACACTAGACACTCCGTTAAAAGAACACTGATCGCTGTGGAGCTAGTAGCAGGCGACATGTGACCCTCCACTGCAGACGTGTCATTCCAGTGAAGTGGTGTGCGGGGATTCTGTGGAATCAGCGCAGTGTACAGCTTCAAAACTACCGTCAACTGTCGTAGACAGTCGAAACTAAGCGTAGACTACGACAGTTTTCCTAGCAGCTTTGTTCACTTGAGGTCGTTGGTTGGTTTGTTGGTTGATTCGGGAGGAGGCTACCAAATAGCGAGGTCATTGTCCCATCGGACAACTATGGTTACGAAGGTTAAAAAGTCGGTCAAGAAGGCTAGGAGAGTATTCTTACTAGAAAGAGCAGATAAACAGTTGTTAGCATCCCACCTAGTAAATAAATCGACTTCATTTACTTCCGGGCCGATGGACGTGGAAGAATTATGGGCAAAATTTAAACACATTGTAAATCACGCATTGGAGAAGTATGTGCCGAAAAAGTGGGTTACGGACGGAAAAGACCCACCGGTTTAACAGCGCAATTCGGAGAATGCTCAGGAAGCAAAAGCAGTTGCACTCGCGGTACAAGAAAGATCGGGAGAATGAGGACAGGCAAAAGTTAGTAGACATTCGTGCTACTGTAAAAAGAGCGATGCGCGAAGTATACAACAACTACCACTGTCATGCCTTAGCAAAAGATCTTGCTGAAAACCCAAGGAAAATCTGGCCTTACGTAAAATCGGTAAGCGGGTCGAAGGCTTCCATCCAGTCACTCACTGATCAGTCTGGCCTGGCAACGGAATACAGCAAAACGAAACCTGAAATCTTAAATTTAGCGTTTGAGAAATCTTTCACGTAGGAGGAGCGTACAAACATAGCGCCGTTTGAGTCTCGTACAGATTCCCGCATGGAGGACATAGTGACAGACATCCCTGGGGTTGTGAAGCAGCTGAATAGCTTGAAAATAAATAAATCGCCAGGTCCTGATGGGATTCCAATTCGGTTTTACAGACAGTACTCTACTGCATTGGCTCCTTACTTAGCTTGCATTTATCGCGAATCTCTTACCCAACGTATAGTTCCGAGCGACTGGAAAAAAGCGCAGGTGACGCCTGTATATAAGAAGGGTAGAAGGACGGATCCTCAAAATTACAGACCAATATCCTTAACATCGGTTTGTTGCAGGATTCTCGAACATATTCTCAGTTCGAATATAATGAATTTCCTTGAGACAGAAAAGTTGCTGTCCCTGCATCAGCACGGCTTTACAAACCATCACTCCTGCGAAACGCAACTCGCCCTTTTTTCACATGATACCTTGCGAACCATGAATGAAGGGTATCTGACGGATGCCATATTCCTTGACTTCCGGAAAGCGTTTGACTCGGTGCCCCACTGCAGACTTCTAACTAAGGTATGAGCATATGGGATTGGTTCCCAAATATGTGAGTGGCTCGAAGACTTCTTAAGTAATAGATCCCAGTACGTTGTCCTCGATGGTGAGTGTTCATCGAAGGTGAGGGTATCATCTGGAGTGCCCCAGGGAAGTGTGGTAGGTCCGCTGTTGTTTTCTATCTACATAAATGATCTTTTGGATAGGGTGGATAGCAACGTGCGGCTGTTTGTTGATGATGCTGTGGTGTACGGGAAGATGTCGTCGTTGAGTGACTGTAGGAGGATACATGATGACTTGGGCAGGATTTGTGATTGGTGTAAAGAATGGCAGCTAACTCTAAATATCGATAAACGTAAATTAATGCAGATGAATAGGAAAAAGAATTCCGAAATGTTTGAGTACTCCATTAGTAGTGTAGCGCTTGACACAGTCACGTCGATTAAGTATTTGGGCGTAACACTGCAGAGCGGTATGAAGTGGGACAAGCATGTAATGGCAGCTGTGGGGAAGGTGGATAGTCGTCTTCGGTTCATTGATAGAATTTTGGGAAGATGTGATTCATCTGTAAAAGAGACCGCTTATAAAACACTAATACGACCTATTCTTGTGTACCGCTCGAGCGTTTGGGATCCCTACAGGTCGGATTGAGGGAGGACATAGAAGCAATTCACAGGCGGGCTGCTAGATTTGTTACTGGTAGGTTTGATTATCACGCGAGTGTTACGGAAATGCTCCAGGAACTCGGGTGGGCGTCTCTGGAGGAAAGGAGGCGTTCTTTTCGTGAATCGCTACTGAGTAAATTTAGAGAACCAGCATTTGAGGCTGACTGCAGTACAATTTTACTGCCTCCACCTTATATTTCGCGAAAATGCCACAAAGATAAGAGAGATTAGGGCTCGTACAGAGGCATATAGGCACTCATTTTTCCCTCGTTGTGTTTCGGAGTGGAACAGGGAGAGAACATGCTAGTTGTGGTACCCTCCGCCATGCACCGTATGGTGGGTTGCGGAGTATGTATGTAGATGTAGATGTAGAGAACGAACTCGGCTGTGTCCTTTCAAAGGAACCATCGCGGCATAGTACCCGCATTACCTGTAAGTTGTATGTAGATGTAGATGTAGAGAAGGAACTCGGCTGTGTCCTTTCAAAGGAACCATCGCGGCATAGTACCCGCATTACCTGTAAGTTATGTGTGTTGCATATCCGTCGGGCGTTACCTCATAACGAGCGCTTTCATTATGCATGCGATCAATGTTTTACTGCATTCCGCTAGAAACATTCAAGTGGTGAGCCATGTAGAAACTCAGTGGGGTTATATAAACGACAGGATAACCTACGAACATTTTTCTTCTACATAGTCATCCTCCTACCTGCAACTTAAAAATAAACAGTATTTATAGCAAAATTGAAATTGTCGATGTTTTAATTTAAGTTTTATACGAGAGCTGTTGACTTGTAACTTGCCATGGTGGGATGTTGTAGTAAAAATTTAAATAAGCTTTACGGGTTTATATATAGCGCTAGGAAACGCAGTTTCCTCAACAAAACGGTAGAATATTAAGGAAAACTACAAAACAAAAATATGTAAAACATCACTTCAGCACTTTGCCGAACTTATCTAAAAAAATGTTTTTGTTATTTCTAAACAGATTTCACAGTTATCAACAGCAAACTCATGCCTTTGATTGTAATGAAGAACGTTCAGCTGAGTACAAAATAACAGCAATTATACATATTTTATGCAAACTGCACTTATATCAAAAGTAATTGGTTTGGTTGCATAAAAACACATAAGTCACGCTATCCACTAATTTTCATTACTCCTAAAATGCAGTTTATATCGGGGCCAACACTGAACGATGTGCAGTTCTATTTATGTGCGAAGTAAACAACCAAACAAACAAAAACACTAAGAGAAGTCTTCGGCTCCCAGTTTCTCTATTACACATACATTTAAACACTCATGCTCATAAATTAAGGATAATTGCAGAATGTGGTGCCACAGAACGTGGCACTACACGAAACTGGCGCTAATAGCATAGGCACATAGGGAACACACAGGACACTGATCAGTAAGTCTACGGTATTGGTGATAAGTTGAGAAAACCGTCCCGAAACACATGTGCTGCAAAACGCCACTGTTTCCTGCGCATGTAACCCGACATCAATATGGGATATGATCACCATGCACACGTACACAGACCGTGCAACGGGTTGGCACACTCTGGATAAGGTGGTCGAGCAGCTGCTGGGGTATAGCCTCCCATTCTTGCACCAGTGCCTGTCGGAGCTCCTGAAGTGTCCTAGGGGTTTGAAGACGTGCAGCAATACGTCGACCGAGAGCATCCCAGACGTGCTCGATGGGGTTTAGGTCTGGAGAACAGGCAGGCCACTCCAATCGCCTGATATCTTCTGTTTGGAGGTACTCCTCCACGATGGCAGCTCGGTGGGGCCGCGCGTTATCATCCATCAGGAGAAAGGTGGGACCCACTGCACCCCTGAAAAGGCGGACATACTGGTGCAAAATGACGTCACGATACACCTGACGTGTTACAGTTCCTCTGTCAAAGACATGCAGGGGTGTACGTGCACCAATCATAATTCCACCTCACACCATCAAACCACGACCTCTATACAAGTCATTTCAAGGACATTAAGGGGTTGGTACCTGGTTCCTGGTTCACTCCAGATGAAAACCCGTGAGAATCACTGTTCAGACTATACGTGGACTCGTCCGTGAACATAACCTAGGACCACTGTTGCAATGATCATGTACTGTGTTCTTGACACCAGGCTTTACGGGCTCTCCTGTCACCAGGGGTCAGTGGAATGCACCTTGCAGGCCTCCGGGCGAATAAACTATGTCTGTTCAGTCGTCTGTAGACTGTGTGTCTGGAGACAACTGTACCAGTGGCTGCGGAAAGGTCCCGAGCAACGTTACCTGCAGTACTCCGTGGCCGTCTGCGGGCACTGATGGTGAGATATCGATCTTCTTCTGGTGTTGTGCACTGTGGACGTCTCGTACTGTAGCGCCTGGACACGTTTCCTGTCTGCTGGAATCGTTGCCATAATCTTGAGATCACACTTTGTGGCACACGGAGGGCCCGTGCTACGACCTGCTGTGTTTTACCAGCCTCCAGTCGCCCTAGTATTCTACCCCTCATACCGTCATCAAGATGTGTTCTTTGAGCCATTTTCAACACAGTCACCATTAGCACGTCTGAAAACGTCTGGACACTTACTGCACCGTACTCTGACATGCACCAACACACCTCTGCGTATGTGGACTGCTGCCAGCGAGACTTCGGTGATCTGAGAGGAACCGGTTTTACCACTGCGGCAAGAGCGATGACGAACTGTCTACATTCATAAGAAAGCGAGTTCTACTTGCACCTGGCAAATTTTATTTTTAATTTGCGATCACTGATTATAGACAGTTTGACCGCCAAGCTATGGGTTCTCCTCTTAGTCCTTGACCATTTGAAATTTTCAGAGACCAAAAAATGGCTCTGAGCCCTATGGGACTTAACATTTGAGGTCATCAGTCCCCTAGAACTTAGAACTACTTAAACCTAACTAACCTAAGGACATCACACACATCCATGCTCGAGGCAGGATTCGAACCTAAACCGTAGCGGTCGCGCGGTTCCAGATTGAAGCGCCTAGAACCGCTCGCAACACCGGCCAGCTCTTTTCAGGGACATTTTTGAATAAGCTTCTTTACAGAAAAAAAACAGTACCTACCTATAGTGTAAGCCTTGAGATCTCACAGCATCCACAAACAAGCAGCTTTCCATTCCATGCTGCACAGCCTAATGTTAATTCTGTCATCCGACCCTCCATTACAAACCGAATTATAGACTATCAAATTTATCATTTTCTGTAATGGATATAGCTCTGACCTAACATGCGAAAAATGAACGTGCGTAAAAGTACACTACTGTACGCAGGTCAACAGCTAGCAATTATGAAACCGGTGAACCGTTCCATATGTTGACAAATTTCGTATAGTCTTACAAAAAACTTAAAAGTCTCGCAATTATAGACATGCGTTTTACAGTAACAGAGCAGCTCAATCACACGGAAAGGAAAAATCGTGCAGTAAAATCTGTATGTATGCCGAAACCGCCATTTCCACAGACAAAGGAAGCCGGAACTGATGCTCTCTCTCAATAGGGTGCCAGAATACTGGCACCGGGCTGATTTGCGTGATGATGCGCTAACTGTTAGCACGTCATCAGCCGCTGAATTAGTATGCACGCCTTCGCAGACTTACTTCGTGCCAGTTGGGATCATAGATGGGAATGTTTATGACAGCTCTTATTAAACAATGACATCAACTACATTTGCAGTGTTGGTTAGTTAATTAACTCTGGAGACTATACTTCTCATGGCGTAAATCATACACTTGGCAGTACTTTTTACATTAAAGAATGGGGCCGATAGGGGAACAGCGACTCCCGAATGACCGAGCAGTGCCTCGTTGTTTCAGTTCAGGAGTGGGACGTTTCACTGTGACTGGGTCTCACTCTTGGACAACATTCGTACAGTACAGATGGAAGAGCTCCTTAGCTCTGGTTAAGTGTATCAGGATCCGTGAGACACGTCAATATTAACATGAACAGCTATGTAGATGAGGAAGCTATGCAAAATTTCGAAGTTGAAATTGTTCAATTATTTCAACATGATACTGTTATACTTTCAATATACAGCAATACACTGAAATAAATAAATATATAATGAGTAAAAAAAGACGCACCACGAAGGAATTAAGCGAATGGGACGGAAATCGGTAGATGAGATGTTCGTGTGCAAACAAATGGTCTCTCTTCGAATTGACCCCCGACGACCAGCGAAGACTTGTCTACAGACGCCCCAGACAGTGGAGCATGAATGTCGCCCGTCTTACCGCTTACCAACCAGCAGTGAGGGTCTAGGGGTGCCATTTCTTTTCATAGCAGGACGAATTTGGTTGTCATCCGTGGCACCGTTACAGCAAACCGATACGTCGACGTTATTCTACGCGCCACTGCGTTGCCCTTCATCGCAAGCTTACATTTCAGCAAGATAATGCCCGCACACTGCGAGAGTTTCTACTGCTTGTCTTCGTGCTTTCCAAACCCTACCTTGGCCACCAAGGTCGCCGGATCTCTCCCCAATTGAGAACGTTTGAAGCTATACAGGCAGGGTCCTTCAACCAGCTCGGGATTTTGACTGTCTAACGCGCCAATTGGACATAATTTGGCACGATACCCCTCAGGTGGACATACAACACCTCTATCAATAATGCCAGCCTGAATAACTGCTTGCATAAGGGCCAGAGGTAGACCAACATGTTATTGAGTTGCACAGTTTGTGAAGCTCTTTCTCTTGAATAAATCATCTAACTTTTTCTGAAATTGTAATCATTTGTTTTTCTGTATATGTACATCACATCTACCGATTTCCATCCCATTCTGAAAATTATTTCGTTGTGCGTCTTTTTTTTGTCTTAGAGTGTAATTAAAATTTACCTCGGAATAATTATTTCGGGAACATATCTCTGGTGGCGGCCCTTTTATTTGTGTTTCTGTGACATAAGCACGCCGGACAAAAAGTTAGTACTCACAGGAGACATCGCGCTAATACTGTGTAACTCCGCCTTTAGCCTCGATAAATGTCTTATTTCGGCGAGACTTCCGCCAGAATCAGCCGAGGAAATACGTCGTGAAACTTGTCGTGCGTTGACGAAATCCAAGCCGAGGAAGTCAAATATCAGCAGTAAAGAGAGGGCGGCCATTCGTGATCTGAGGGAGCGCTCTGCAATTGTTGTCTTACCGGCTGACAAAGGCAATGCTACAGTTGTTGTCTCCCATAAGGACTACACTGATAAGATGCAGAGCCTGCTAAATGACGATTCCTACCGGAAGATCAGCGTTGACCCTACAAAGAAGGTGGAGAACAAGACGAGGGCGCTTCTCAAGGACGCAGATTTACCGGAGGGTGACGCTAAGAAATTGTTACCCCAAGGTCCGGTACCGCCTAGACTATATGGACTCCCGAAGGTTCACAAAGAGGGGATACCATTACGCCCCATTGTCAGCAACATCAGGGCACCTACATATTTGCTGGCCAAATACCTGACGGGAATATTAAGTCCTTATGTGGGTAAATGCCCTCATCACATCCGTAATTCCGTGGAATTTGTTAAACGCCTTGGCAGCTTCAGGTTGGATGAGTCAGATATCATGGTGAGTTTTGACGTCGTTTCCTTGTTTACGAGGGTACCCTTGCGAGAGTCACTAGAATTGATTAGTCAGAAGTTTGACGAGAAGACCACTGAACTTTTTAGGCATGTCTTGACTTCCACGTATTTTCTTTTTAATGGAGAATACTACGAACAAACGGAGGGAGTCGCCATGGGTAGCCCACTCTCACCGGTGGTAGCGAATTTGTACATGGAGAACTTCGAGGAGGAAGCCCTGTCGTCATCCGTATGGAAACCTACTTGCTTTTTCCGTTACGTGGACGACACGTTCGTCATCTGGCCACATGGTGTGGATAAACTCCTTGACTTCCTCACACATCTAAACTCCATACACCCCAACATCAAATTCACTATGGAGACTGAAACGGAGGGTAAATTACCTTTCCTCGACGTCTTGGTCAAGAGAAGGGCTGACGGCACCCTAGGTCATGGGGTGTATCGGAAAACTACGCACACTGATCTGTATTTGCACGCAGACAGCTGCCACCACCCTTCACAGAGGAATGGGGTACTTAAAACTCTAGTACATAGGGCGCGCACTATCTCTGACGTAGAGAGTCTACCCCAGGAATTGGAACATCTGAGAACTGTATTTCGGAAAAATGGGTACTCAGAGTGGCAGATTCAACGTGCTCTCCGCCCAACCACTGCGGCACAACCTCTTGAGATGGATGAAGTCACGAGGGAGGAGGTAGGCACTGCATTTATTCCATACACAGGCGCACTCTCGGGGAAAATCGCTCGCATTCTGAAGAAACACCGGGTCGGAACTGTGTTTTGTCCTCCAAATAAAACTCGTGCACTGGTGGGGAGCGCCAAAGATGACCTCGGTTTGAGGAAGGCTGGCGTGTACCAGATTCCGTGTCAATGTGGCAAGTCGTATATTGGTCAGACGATGCGTACCGTCGAGGATCGATGCCGTGAACACCAGAGGCACACTCGCCTGATGTATCCGAGCAAGTCGGCGGTCGCTGAACATTGTTTGTCGGAAAATCACGCCATGGAATATGACCGCACGAGGATTCTGGTACAGACGTCGAGATACTGGGACAGCGTTGTTAGAGAGGCCATCGAAATTCGCACCAATGACGACCTCATAAACCGTGACTGTGGCTATAATCTTAGCAAGGCTTGGGAACCAGCGATCGGGTTAATCAAGAGTAAATCGAGCAAACGTATAGTTGTGACGACCACGGCGGACAGAGCCATCACTCCGACGTCATCTCAGACGCCGTCGCAATCTGTTCCACCGCGCGACCGTGGCGCGGGGCGCGGACGGCGGAGGGAGCGCGCCGCGGGCGGAGGGTATTTAAATCGGCCGCCGCCGCGACCGAACCCAGTTCCCTCTGAGCAGCCATAGCGTACGGATCTCCGTGCCGGCACGTTCACAGGAGCTCAGTCCGTCAGTTCACCTGATGATGGCGACATGTATGATCGCCGAAATATTGTGCCCGTTGGACACTATAGACCGGCAGCACACCCGTGGATATTTTGACTATCAAATACGCCGGGAGAAACTCAAGAATCACATAACAAGAATTGTTGATGTCAATGAAAGCACGTTCATCTCAACCAGCGAACGAATTTGCACATAATGGAAATTCGGAGTCGGGTGTCTGACAAAAGACCATTTCTCAAAGCTACATACAGAGCTGGATTTCTTCAGTGGGCCAAAAACACCGAAACTAGACAGTACCGACGACTCGCTCTTTTGCCTCTCTTCAACTGACTTCAACTGATGCGAGCTGTCGACAGGACCGTTGGCCCATCGAGCCGTTTCAGCCACAATGTGCGGAGCGTGTACTTCAGGCCTGAGTCAGTTCTGTCGTTTTTTTCGAGTGTTTCTCGTACCGTAACTTGGGCTCACTCATTCAGACTATCGTGATCATGAACCAGGATGTTTGTTTCAACATTCCTGGTGCCTAAGTGTTACCCTCTCGTCTACATCTTCAAAGTGACGACAATCGTGTTCAGTGGGCTGTAGAAACGCGTTCCTCGTTTGACGAACACCCACACATTCTATTGAAACTCGACTGGCCCGCTAAATCACGTGGTCGTAACCCCATAGAAAGTGTCTGGGACTATTTGTAACAGCAATCACATCCCCGAAATTTGGTAGCTACACGGGGTCTAATCATCAATGACAGACTCCAGCTGGATATGCCACACCGGAAGAAGCTTGGGGTGGGGGGGTGGGGGGGGGGGGGGGGCGGGGGGCAATCTTCCTCGCCGAAATAAGACATTTATCGAGGCTAAAGGCGGAGTTACACAGTATTAGCGCGATGTCTCCTGTGATTACTAACTTTTTGTCCGGCGTGCTTATGTCACAGAAACACAAATAAAAGGGCCGCCACCAGAGATATGTTCCCGAAATAATTATTCCGAGGTAAATTTTAATTACACTCTAAGACAAAAAAAAAGACGCACAACGAAATAATTTTCAGAATGGGATGGAAATCGGTAGATGTGATGTACATATACAGAAAAACAAATGATTACAATTTCAGAAAAAGTTAGATGATTTATTCAAGAGAAAGAGCTTCACAAACTGTGCAACTCAATAACATGTTGGTCTACCTCTGGCCCTTATGCAAGCAGTTATTCAGGCTGGCATTATTGATAGAGGTGTTGTATGTCCACCTGAGGGGTATCGTGCCAAATTATGTCCAATTGGCGCGTTAGACAGTCAAAATCCCGAGCTGGTTGAAGGACCCTGCCCGTATAGCTTCAAACGTTCTCAATTGGGGAGAGATCCGGCGACCTTGGTGGCCAAGGTAGGGTTTGGAAAGCACGAAGACAAGCAGTAGAAACTCTCGCAGTGTGCGGGCATTATCTTGCTGAAATGTAAGCTTGCGATGAAGGGCAACGCAGTGGCGCGTAGAATAACGTCGACGTATCGGTTTGCTGTAACGGTGCCACGGATGACAACCAAATTCGTCCTGCTATGAAAAGAAATGGCACCCCTAGACCCTCACTGCTGGTTGGTAAGCGGTAAGACGGGCGACATTCATGCTCCACTGTCTGGGGCGTCTGTAGACAAGTCTTCGCTGGTCGTCGGGGGTCAATTCGAAGAGAGACCATTTGTTTGCACACGAACATCTCATCTACCGATTTCCGTCCCATTCGCTTAATTCCTTCGTGGTGCGTCTTTTTTTACTCATTATATATTTATTTATTTCAGTGTATTGCTGTATATTGAAAGTATAACAGTATCATGTTGAAATAATTGAACAATTTCAACTTCGAAATTTTGCATAGCTTCCTCATCTACATAGCTGTTCATGTTAATATTGACGTGTCTCACGGATCCTGATACACTTAACCAGAGCTAAGGAGCTCTTCCATCTGTACTGTACGAATGTTGTCCAAGAGTGAGACCCAGTCACAGTGAAACGTCCCACTCCTGAACTGAAACAACGAGGCACTGCTCGGTCATTCGGGAGTCGCTGTTCCCCTATCGGCCCCATTCTTTAATGTAAAAAGTACTGCCAAGTGTATGATTTACGCCATGAGAAGTATAGTCTCCAGAGTTAATTAACTAACCAACACTGCAAATGTAGTTGATGTCATTGTTTAATAAGAGCTGTCATAAACATTCCCATCTATGATCCCAACTGGCACGAAGTAAGTCTGCGAAGGCGTGCATACTAATTCAGCGGCTGATGACGTGCTAACAGTTAGCGCATCATCACGCAAATCAGCCCGGTGCCAGTATTCTGGCACCCTATTGAGAGAGAGCATCAGTTCCGGCTTCCTTTGTCTGTGGAAATGGCGGTTTCGGCATACATACAGATTTTACTGCACGATTTTTCCTTTCCGTGTGATTGAGCTGCTCTGTTACTGTAAAACGCATGTCTATAATTGCGAGACTTTTAAGTTTTTTGTAAGACTATACGAAATTTGTCAACATATGGAACGGTTCACCGGTTTCATAATTGCTAGCTGTTGACCTGCGTACAGTAGTGTACTTTTACGCACGTTCATTTTTCGCATGTTAGGTCAGAGCTATATCCATTACAGAAAATGATAAATTTGATAGTCTATAATTCGGTTTGTAATGGAGGGTCGGATGACAGAATTAACATTAGGCTGTGCAGCATGGAATGGAAAGCTGCTTGTTTGTGGATGCTGTGAGATCTCAAGGCTTACACTATAGGTAGGTACTGTTTTTTTTCTGTAAAGAAGCTTATTCAAAAATGTCCCTGAAAAGAGCTGGCCGGTGTTGCGAGCGGTTCTAGGCGCTTCAATCTGGAACCGCGCGACCGCTACGGTTTAGGTTCGAATCCTGCCTCGAGCATGGATGTGTGTGATGTCCTTAGGTTAGTTAGGTTTAAGTAGTTCTAAGTTCTAGGGGACTGATGACCTCAAATGTTAAGTCCCATAGGGCTCAGAGCCATTTTTTGGTCTCTGAAAATTTCAAATGGTCAAGGACTAAGAGGAGAACCCATAGCTTGGCGGTCAAACTGTCTATAATCAGTGATCGCAAATTAAAAATAAAATTTGCCAGGTGCAAGTAGAACTCGCTTTCTTATGAATGTAGACAGTTCGTCATCGCTCTTGCCGCAGTGGTAAAACCGGTTTCTCTCAGATCACCGAAGTTTAGCGCTGTCAGGCTTGCCTAGCACTAGGATGGGTTACCAACCGGGTCTGCCGAGTGCTGTTGGCAAGCGAGGGGCACTCAGCGCTTGGGAGGCCAATTGAGGAGCTACTGGACTGTGAAGTAGCGGCATCGGTCACGAAAACTGACAACGGCCGGGAGAGCGATGTGCTGACCACACGCCCCTCCGTATGCGCATCCGGTGACGCGTAAGAGCTGAGGATGGCACGGCGGATGGTCCATACCGTTGAGCCTTCATGGCCTGTTCGGATGGTGTTTGTTTGTATATAGATAGTTCGTCGATCCCTGTAATCGAGAATCTCGATGAGTTTTATCTGTTATCGATTTCGGTACCGGCAAGAATTGATCCCAGGAATTCCAAGGCTTTCGCGAATGTTTCAGTTTTAAGCCTGAAGTCAGACAACAATTGACAAAAGAAATATTTTTGTTATATAGATACAAATTAAATAATTCAGGATATGTTCCTCTACTTTTACTGTGAAATCTTGCTCCTTGACAAATTTCATGATTCTAGGTCAACGGAAAGTACTCTGTAGACCTTAATGAATTTGCGAGTATAAAAATATGTCGCATAAATGAGACCTTAGGCCTTAGTATCTGGCATAAATTTCAACTTGATCCCTGAGAAAAAGGGTTTTTAACAGTCGGGCAGACAGACACAGAGGACAGCAGAGGACAGCAAACTGATCCTACAAGGATTCCGTTTCTACAGATTGAGTTACGGAACCTAATAATTCTGTGTAACATACGTTTCATTAGCAACGATTGTGTTATCTAATTCTACAAGCTTTACTTTAGATTTGTGCACAAATTCTGTTAATATGTTTGTGCTCTCATCGGTGGGAACATCTGTAAATAAGTTAGTGACGTCAACGACGCTAGTTTAGAGGTGGTTGGGACCGCTATGTCACTAATTCCATCAAGAAAAGCAATGAAGTTTATGATTCCACAACGTAGAATTACATGGTTTTCTCTTTAAGCATCTTATCTATACAGAAACTCCAACGAATCTGATATAGCATCCGTATTCGAATACAGAGATATGTAAACAGGCAGAATACGGCGCTGCGGTCGGCAACACCTACATGTACAGGGTTATTACAAATGATTGAAGCGATTTCACAGCTCTACAATAACTTTATTATTTGAGATATTTTCACAATGCTTTGCACACACATACAAAAACTCAAAGATTTTTTAGGCATTCACAAATGTTCGATATGTGCCCCTTTAGTGATTCGGCAGACATCAAGCCGATAATCAAGTTCCTCCCACACTCAGCGCTCACTGTAGGCTGACCCGTTGATTTCCCCTTACAGAGGCATCCAGAAGCTTTAAACTGCGCATACCATCGCCGAATGGAGTTAGCAGTTGGTGGATCTTTGTTGAACTTCGTCCTGAAGTGTCGTTGCACTGTTATGACTGACTGATGCGAGTGCATTTCAAGCACGACATACGCTTTCTCGGCTCCTGTCGCCATTTTGTCTCACTGCGCTCTCGAGCGCTCTGGCGGCAGAAACCTGAAGTGCGGCTTCAGCCGAACAAAACTTTGAGTTTTTCTACGTATCTGTAGAGTGTCGTGACCATATGTCAATGAATGGAGCTACAGCGAATTTATGAAATCGCTTCAATCATTTGTAATAGCCCTGTATATACGATGACAGGTGTCTGACGCAGTTATTAGATCGTTTACTGCTGCTACTACGGCAATGTGGTGTTATAGTCGGCGCACAAGCGATGGGACAAAGCATCTCCGAGGTAGCGATGAAGTGGGATATTTCCCATACGACCATTCCACGAGTGTACCGTGAATAACAGGAATCCGGTAAACATCAAATCTCCGATATCGCTGGAGCTGGAGAAAGATCCTGAAGGATCGGGACCAACGACGACTGAAGAGAATCGTTCAACTTGACAGAAGTGCAACCCTACCGCAAATTGCTCCAGGTTTCAGTGCTTGGCCATCAACAGGTGTCAGCGTCCGGAACATTCAACGAAACGTCACCTATATTGGTTTCGTAGCCGAAGGCCCACTCGTGTATCCTTGACGACTGCACGACGAAAAGCTTTACGCCTCGCCTGGGTCCATCAACACTGAGATTGGACTGTTGATGACTGGAAACCTGTTGCGTGGTCGGACGAGTCTCGTTGTGTCGAGCCAGTGGACATGTACAAATAGTGAGGCAACCTCATGAATCCATGGACCCTGCATGTCAGCTGGGGGCTGTTTAAGCTGGTAGAGGCTCCGTAATGATGTGAGGCTTGTGCAGTTGGAGTGATATAGGACCCCTGATACGTCTAGATACGACTCTGACCGGCGACACGTCCGTAAGCATCCTGTCTGATCACCCACATCCATTCATGTCGATTGAGCATTCCGATGGACTTGGGCAATTGCAACAGGACAGTGTGACACCCCACATGACCAGAATTGCTACAGATTGGCTCCACGAACAATCCCCTTAGTTTAAACATTCTCACTGGCTCCCAAACTCCCCAGACTTGAACATTATTGAGCCTATCTGAGAAGCCTTGCAAGGTGCTGTTCAGAAAGGTTCTCCCCCTCCTCGTGCTGTTAGGGATTTATGAACAGCCTTGCAGGATTCATGGCGTCAGTTCCCTCCAACAGTACTTCAGACGTTACTCGAGTCCATGTCACGTCGTTTTGCGGCACTTCTGCATGCTCAAGGGGGCCCTACACGATATTAGGCGGGTGTACCAATTCCTTTAGCTCTTCAGTGTAATTCTGTCGCTAGTAAGTATTACTGTGGCATTTAGCATTGCGTTATTGGCGTGAATTATAAACTACAAGCATGCTGCTGTCCGGCGGTCTCTGACACTTCAGGTTAGTGACCGGTCTTCGTGTCCTGAAAGGCGTGACAGTGTGGCACTCATTTGGCTTTTGGTGTTGCAGTTCTGCCCGCTGAAGGTGTGGGTGGCTCGCGAGGGCTTCGCGCGGGTGTGCACGCACCAGTTCTCGCTGGAGCACCTGGACGACAAGCTGGGGCACCTCACCAACACCACGCTGCGCCTGCGCAACGACCCCAGCGACACGGTACAGCACACACCGAAAACTGACTGAAGCACCAAATACTGAAAGCAGGAGGATTATGTACATACTATTGCTAGAATAAGTCAAACTGGAGAGTGCAAATGGTCATGGACCTAAGTGCCAAATTTCACTTTTGTCAGGAGAGTCAATGAACAATGTACGTATTTCCTTTTTTACGTAGCTTATTTGTATCGAAAAAGCTGAGAAGGTATTCTGAGACCACAGAATTAGGCTGTCCACCTTGCGACTGTAAAAAATGAGACAAATGAGGAAATAAATAATTTATAAAGAACGTTGTAAGTGGCATACCATGAAATTGACTTGTTCTACTCGTGAGTGCCCGTAAGAAAACTTATGTTTCAAGAGTCACATATACTGACTCATTACCCTTCATTTATGATAACACAAGCACAGAAATACAGGAGTATCATTTTAACTACTAGAAACGTAATCAACAGAAAATTTATCATACCTTATAAATGTTTTACAAGAGAATTGTGTGTTGTGGTTGTCTTCAGTCCTGAGACTGGTTTGCTGCAGCTCTCCATGCTACTCTATCCTGTGCGAGCTCCTTCATCTCCCAGTACTTACTGCAACCTACATCCTTCTGAATCTGCTTAATGTATTCATCTCTTGGTCTCCTTCTACGATTTTTACTCTCCACGCTGCCCTCCAACGCTAAATTTGTGATCCCTTGATGCCTCAGAACATGTCCTACTAACCGGTCCCTTTTTTTTTGTCTAGTTGTGCCACAAACTCCTCTTCTGATGGTACTGTGAACGGCTGAAAGCAAGGGGAAACTACAGCCGTAATGTGAAAATTACCGAACTATCAGTTTAATAGGCCACAGCTGCAAACTACTAACACGAATTCTTTACAGACGAATGGAAAAACTGGTAGAAGCCGACCTCGGGGAAGATCAGTTTGGATTCCATAGAAATATTGGAACACGTGAGGCAATACTGACCTTACGACTTATCTAGAAGAAAGATTAAGGAAAGGCAAACCTACGTTTCTAGCATTTGTAGACTTAGAGAAAGCTTTTGGCAATGTTGACTGGAATACTCTCTTTCAAATTCTAAAAGTGTCAGGGGTAAAATACAGGAAGCGAAAGGCTATTTACAATTTGGATAATAATATAGTTGAATTCATGAAACGCCCCTCCGTTTTGTCTTCTTTTTCTTACACAACTCTATTTTTGGAATCAGATGTTGCGAAGTTGACTGTTGACATTTTTACGGCCTACATTGCATTAAATAGCCAGTGAACTTACCGCAGTGGGAACACCGGTTCCCGTCGGATCGCCGAAGTTAAGCGCTGTAGGGCTTGCTCTTGGATGCGTGACCGTCTGGGTCAGCTGAGAGCTGTTGACAATGGGACTGCACTTCCTTGTGAGGCCAGCTGAGGAGCTCCTTGATTGAGAAGCAGTGGCTCCAGCCACGAAAACTGACAACGGCTGGGAGAGTGATGTGCTGACCACATGACCCTCTATATCTGCATCCAGTGACTCCCATCGGCTGAGGATGACACTGCGGTCGGTCGGTACCGTTTGTCCTTCTGAGGCCTGTTCGGACGGAGGTCACAGTTCGTAGTAATGGATGGTAAATCATCTAGCAGAACAGAAGTGATATCTGGCGTTCCGCAAAGTAGTGTCATAGGCCCTCTGCTGTTCCTGATTTACGTAAATAATCTATGTGATAATCTGAGCAGCCCCCTTAGATTGTTTGCAGATCGTTGTAATTTAGCGTCTAGTAAAATCATCAGACGGTCAATGCCAATAACAAAATGATCTAGAGAAAATTTCGCTATGGTGCGAGAAGTGGCAATTGGCACTAAACAAAGAAAAGTGCGAGGTCATCCACATGGGTACTAAAAGAAACCCGATAAATTTTGGGTATACGATAAATCGCACAAACCTAAGGGCTGCCAATTCGACTAAATACCTAGGAATTACAATTACGAGCAACTTAAATTGGAAAGACCACATGTATAATATTGTGGGGAAGGCGAAACAAAGACTGCGCTTTGTTAACAGAACACTTAGAAGATGCGACAAACCCTCTAAAGAGAGAGCCTACATTACACTTGTCCGCCCTCTGCTGGATCATTGCTGTGCGTTGTGGGATTCTTACCAGGTGGGATTGACGGAGCACATCGAAAAAGTGCAAAGAAGGGCAGCTCGTTTCGTGTAATCGCGCAATAGGGGTGAGAGTGTCACTGATATGATACGCGAGTTGAGGTGGCAGTCACTGAAACAAAGGCGGTTTTCTTTGCGGCGAGATCTATTTACGAAATTTCAGTCATCAACTTTCTCTTCCGAATTCGAAAATATTTTATTGACACCCATCTACGTAGGGAGAAATGATCATAATAATAAAATAAGAGAAATCAGAGCTCGAAAGGAAAGATTTAGATGTTCCTTTTTCCCACGCGCCATCCGACAGTGGAATGGTACAGAAGTAGTATGAAAATGGGTCGATGAACCCTCTGCCAGGCACTTACGTGTGAATTGCAGAGTAACCATGTAGATGTAGAAACGATAATTTTGTACCTGTCACGTATTTAAGGCTGTTAAAGCCGAGAAAAAGTTTCACGAATAAGTTAATTTGCAATTAAGAATTCTTGGTGTCATGCTGGTTCGTCAGCGACTGTACCTAATAAAAGGTAACAGTCCAGACCGCGCAAATTTTATTGGTAAATGTGCTAGGCAGTTATTTGTTTAGCAGTTTGCCAAGCATTGTTTCCTGAAGACTTCGCACCGATTGAAATATTTATTTTCGCTAATGTCTTCCTTATCTCAAAATACTCTATCTAGGATCCTCTACTGTGTACAGGGTGAAAAGTATTTAAACCGACAAACTCTGGGAGGTTGTAGGGGACATCCAAACAAATATGTTTCCCTAATGTCATTTGTTCCTATGAGGAGTATTTAAACCGGTAGAGGAAGATTTCTCTGGCGGCATATACATTAAACCAACAAACACTTTTCCATTTTTTTATGACCAAGAGACAACACATTAACACAACCCAATTTCAATTACAGTAAATTTTCAAAAATGCCTCCATTGACACGTAAACAAAGGTTACACCGTCGGATCGTGTTCTGTCTGACACGGGCAAAAACCCCAGCAGTATCCTGAATTGTTCCTGCTGCTGCTACTATCCGGGCAACCAGATCCTCTTCTGATGCAACAGGAGTTGCGTAAACAAGGTTGCGCATCTCTCCCCACACAAAAAAGTCCAGAGGGTACATATCTGGGGATTGAGCAGGCCACGCTACAGGACCACCTCTGCCAATCCACGTTTCTGGGAACCGTCGGTCCGGGAATCGACGTACACGACGACTGAAATGTGCCGGCGCCCCGTCATATTGGAACCACATGCGTTGTCTTGTAGGGAGCGGGACGTCTTCCAACAATCCTGGCAATGCTCTGGCGAGAAAATTGTACTAGTGCCTGCCATTTAATGGCCTAGGTAGCAGATATGGCCCAATTAAACAGTCCCCAACAACACCGACCCACACATTAACGAAGAACCGCACTTGATGAGCGCTAGTAACTGTGGCATGTGGGTTATCCTCACTCCAAACATGCGAATTGTGCATGTTGAAGACTCCATCACGCCCGAACGTTGCTTCATCGGTAAACAACACAGAGGATGGAAATGTTGGATGCATTTCACACTGTTCCAGGTACCACTGCGAAAACTGTGCTCTGGCTGGATAGTCAACTGGTTCCAGGTTGTGGACACGCTGTAAGTGAAATGGACGTAACACTTGCTGTCGTAGGACTGTTCTTACATTCGTCTGATTCGTCCCCATGTTACGTGCAGTTGCACGAGTGCTGATTGAAGGATCCCGCTCCGCATGCTGCAAGACAGCTTCCTCAAATTGCAGCGTTCTTACCGTGCGACGGCGTCCCTGTCCAGGTAATTTACTAAATGACCTGGCCTCACGCAGACGTTGGTACACAGTAGCAAAGGTCGTATGATGCGGGATACGGCGATTAGGATATTGTTGTTGATAAACCCTATGTGCAGCTCGTCAGTTGTGGTGCGCTACATAGTACGCACCAACCATATCAGTGCACTCACTCCAGGTGTATCGCTCCGTTAGTAAACAGAGACAATGCACTACTACACTGGTGGACAGCAGTTGCCTACAACTGAAGAGCGTAATACGCCCTCTAACAACTGAAGATCGTAATACGGCCTCTAACAACTGACGAGCGTAATACGGTCTCTACCGGTTTAAATAATCCTCATAGGAAAAAAATTACATTAGGGAAAATATTTGTTTTGATGTCCCCTACAACCTCCGAGAGTTTGTCGGTTTAAATACTTTTCACCCTGTATACAATGTTGCCACTAGAGGCTGTTTGCCGGCTGGAGGCGCTATCCCTGGTGCGCTGTTTGCAGTTCGGCAGCAAGTGGCCGCTGATGGACCTGCGGCAGTGGGTGGAGTTCAACCACGGGAAGCTGGCCATCATGGGGCTGGTGCACGACGCGGGCCGCCTCGTGCTGACTGCGCTCACCGCTGCGCAGACCGCCGTCTCGCACGACCCCCACTGCTTCGAGCTCTACGGCTTCGACATCCTCATAGACGCCGATCTGCGCCTGTACGTCTCCTTCCACTCCACTCTCCCTAATGTCGCACCTGATGTGTCCTTCCTTTGTACAGCGCGTCCCCATCTTGTAAGCATCGATGTAACGGCTCGCTTGCGTGCATTGCAGAAGCATCAATGTTTATACACTTCTTTCTTCTTGTGCCTTTATCCCACATCGACGTAGGGACGGTTACTCGTAGATCTGGCAAGGTTACAGGTTGCTAAATGCATTCTCTGAAAATTATTTCGAGCAGTTAGTTAAAGAGCCCACTCTAACAATACCACCACTTGCAAAGTAAGTTAGAAATCAGATTAATAATGTTGCTCACGCAGCGTATGTTCGCTTTATCGGGCAACAACAAAATTATTGACTGTGGATGGTATCGTCAGAATGGAAATAATGAAGTCACTGTAAAAAAAGTCATTAATTTTGGCACTTATCTTGAATGGATTCCCACGTAGATTTTGTCGAAGTTGTTATGGCTCATCTTGTTGATTCCAGGGTGATTCCACTTTGACTGCTAGAAGGTCCAGATCTGTATTTTAGCAATATTTGAAGATCTAACAAATGCGTTTTTCAGGAAATTCTTAATGATCAAACAATCCCAGATCATAATTTTTGACTTGGTGTTCACGATCCACATTCTTATTAAACTTCTTGTAAATTCACATATACTTCTTCTTAACTGTCACATCTTCAAGAAAACAGTTTTGTATCAATCTTCACATATTTAATTTCCATTTCAACCAAACACAAGACTTGACTGTTCTTTTACAAAGCGAAATAACAACTTCTGCAAACTGAAACAAAGACTGCTCTGCGCGCATTCGCCCCAAAACGGTTACAAGTAAGTCAAAAATTATGACAGTCTGACAGAAATGAATACACACAAGAACCATATCACTGTAATATATCGATACATCGGAGTACCTCTACATTAATAAAACCAAATGTGAATATTGTCACAAAAATATGTCTGTCACTTCGCAGAAAAGTAGTACGATATTACTGGTATCGAGAACTGAGGCTGGAGTGCCGTAAAAGTCACGTAAATAAAGAACCATTACACCACGCGGTTAGTAAACTGTTCTGAAAACACACTTGACCTCTTAGCAACAAATAACACAGAGCTAATAACAAGAATCAAAACAGATACAGGGATTAGTGAACACAGGGTTGTCGTAACAAGACAATATTGTAATCCCCAAATCGTCCAAAACTAAACAAAAAGTATACCTATTCAAAACAGCAGATAAAAATTCACTTGACGCCTTCCTGAGAGACAATGTCCACTCCTTCTAAATTAACAACGTAAATGTAGACCAATTGTGGCTTAAATTCAGTGAAATAGTATCGGCAGCAGTTGAGAGTTTTATACCAAATAAATTAACAAATGACGGAATTGATCCTCATTGGCACACAAAATGGGTCAGAACACTGTTGCAGAAACAACGAAAAAACATGCCAAATTTAGAGGGACGCAAAATATTCGAGATTGGCGATCTTTTGCAGAAGGTCGAAATTTAGCGAGATGCTTACAATAGTTTCCACAATCAAACTTTATCTCGAAATCTGGCAGAAAATCCAAAGAGATTCTCGGCTTATATGAAGTATGCTAGCAGCAAGACACAATCAATGCCATCTCTGCGCGATAGCAATGCAAGTACTATAGAAGACAGTGCTGCCAAAGCAGAGTTGCAAAACACAGCCTTCCGAAATTCCTTCACGAAGAAGACGAAGTAAATATTCCAGAATTCGAATCAAGAACAGCTGCCAACATGATAACGCAGAAATAGATATCCTCGGAGTAGTGAAGCAACTTAAATCACTTAACAAAACCAAGTCTTCTGGTCCAGACTGTATGCCCATTACATTTCGTTTAGATTACACTGATGCAATAGCTCCTTACTTAACAATTATGTACAACCGTTCGCTCCATGAAAGATCCGTACCCAAAGACTGGAAAGTTGCACAAGTCACACCAACATTCAAGAAAGGTAGTAGGAGTAATCCACTTAATTACAGGCCCATATCATTAACGTCGATATGTAGCAGGATTTTGGAACATATATTGTGTTCGAACATTATGAATTACCTCGAAGAGAACGGTCTGTTGTCTCACAGTCAACACGGATTTAAAAAAACATCGTTCTTGCGAAACACAACTAACTCTTTACTCACATGAAGTGTTGAGTGCTATTAACAAGGAATTTCAGGTAGATTCCGTATTTCTAAATTTCCAAACGGCTTTTGACACTGTACCACACAAGGCACTTGTAGTAAAATTGCTTGCGTATTGAATATCGGCTCAGTTATATGACTGGATTCTTGATTTCCTGTCAGAGAGGTCACAGTTCCTAGTAATTGAAGGAAAGTCTTCGAGTAAAACGGATGTTATTTCTGGCGTTCCCCAAGGTAGTGTTATAGGCCCTTTGCTGTTCTTATCTGTACATATAAACGATTTAGAAGACAATCTGAGCAGCCGTCTTACGTTGCTTGCAGATGATGCTGTCGCTTATCGACCAGTAAAGTCTTCAGATCAAAAACCAATTGCAAAACGATTTAGAAAAGATATCTTTATGGTGCAAAAATTCGCAATTTGTATGGTCATCCACATGGTGCTAAAAGGAAACCGTTAAACTTCGGTTTGTACGATAAATCAGTCAAATCTAAATGCCGTAATTTCAACTAAATACCTAGGAACTACAATTACGAACAACTTAAATTGGAAGGGACACATAAGAAATGTTGTGTTTAAGGCTAACTAAAGACTGCGTTTTATTGGCAGGACACTTAGAAAAGGTAACAGATCTACTAAAGAGACTGCCTAAACTACGCTTGTCCGTTCTTTTTTAGAATACTGGTGCGATGAGTGGGATCCTTACCAGGTAGAATTGACGGAGTACATCGAGAAAGTTCAAAGAAAGGCAGCACGTTTTGTATCATCGCAAAATAGGGATGAGAGTGTTATTGAAATGATACAGGCTTTGGGATGGACATCATTGAAACAAAGGCTTTTTTCGTTGCGGCAGGACGTTCTTACGAAATTTCATTCATTAATTTCCTCTTCCGAAAGCGAAAATATTTTTTTGACGCCGACCTACATAGGGAGAAACGATTATCATAATAAAATAAGGGAAAGCAGAGCTCGCGCGGGAAGATATAGGTGTTCGTTTTTTCCGCGCGCTATACGAGATTGGAATAGAAATTAATTGTGAAGGTGGTTCGATGAACCCTCTGCGAGGCACTTAAATTTGATTTACAGTGTACTCATGTAGATGTAGACTTTCAGAGGTGTCGAGGTGCCCTTCCTGTCCCCATTCTGTTACCCCCAGGACGAAATATGCGGACTCCAACCGTCTGCGAATAGCGTTATTCGTGCGAAAATGAACGAAAGTTTCCAAAATATCTGCGAATCGTGGAATTGAGGCGGGAGTGGGGTACCAGCCCAGCATTCACCGGGTGGGATATGGAAAACCGCCTAAAAGCCACATCGGCCGGCACACCGATCCTCGTCGGTAATAGACCGGGCGCATTCGATCTACCTGTGCAATTCCCCATCCAAGAAGCGGTGCTTTAACACACGTGGCTATCTTCTTCTTCTTCTCTCGTTACGGCCTCTGTAGGACCACAGGTAGCCCCTTCGTGTACTGCATTTTCCTCTTCTTCTCCCAGAACCTCTTCATTTTTTCTCTTCTTCTCTCCCGCTCTTCTTCCGAGATCTTCAGTATCCTTTTCTCCTGTCGGCTCCAGTGGTGCACTCTAATCTTTTCCTGTATTCTTCTCTGTCGTTGATCTCCGGCATGTCGGTCGGTGTATATTTGTTCCTCAAATTTTCCTTTCCTTCGACCTTGATTCCCAATTCCAACCAGTCCTTCCGAAGTTCAACGACTCACTTGGTTCCTGTCTTTCCCCTTGTCCTTCCTGTAGTTTCCCACACTCTCTTCGTCATTCTGTCCATACTCATCCTAACTACATGTTCAGCAAACCTTGCCCTTTTGAGTCTGAATTCCCCGCATATTGTTCTCATGTTCCGGTACAATTCTTCCCTAGGTCTTCGCATCCACCTCTCTCCACCTCTTTTGGGACCTAGTATTTTTCTCAGTACGGCATTTTTCTCTCATCTTTCTCTAGTTGTTCTGCCACATTTCTTTCTAGTAGCATCGTCTCAGCAGCATATAATACTGCATTCCTCACCTCTGTCTTGTAGTGGCTTATCTTTGCCTCTGTGGATATATTCTTTTTATTGTATATGTCTCTCGTCATACAGAAGGCTGACCTCATTTTCTTTATCCTCTCTGTTATTCCCTCCTTGCTCCTCTTCCTTCCTGTTATAAATTCTCCCAGCTATTTAAATTTGTCCATCATTTGCACAGTGCCTTCCGGTGTTTCCTAGTCTGCACTGGTATTTAATGTCTTTGTATTGTTATAGCGCTACGGTCGCAGGTTCGAATCCTGCCTCGGGCATGGATGTGTGTGATGTCCTTAGGTTAGTTAGGTTTAATTAGTTCTAAGTTCTAGGGGACTGATGACCTCAGATGTTAAGTCCCATAGTGCTCAGAGCCATTTGAACCATTTTTTTATTGTTATAGGCGATCCTAAGTCCCACCTTTCTGGCTACTTTACTTAAGTTGTCGAGTTGTGTCTTTGCGTCTTCTTCCGTCTCAGTTACCATTGCTATGTCGTCTGCAAAGGCTAGGCAGTCCACTTGAGCCCTGTCGTCCTTTTTGTCTCCAACATGGGTCTTTGGTATTCCCATTTCCTCGTTTATTGCTCTCCACTGTGTGATCACTTCGACCAGTGCTATATTGAACAACAATGGTGACAATCAATCGCCCTGTTTAACCACCAGTCTTAATCTCAAATTCTTCTGACAGTGTTCCTCTGAATCTCACGCTTGCTTTTGTGTCTGTCAGAAGTTTCATCAAGTCCTCTGTTCTTCTGGATCCTAACAAGAATCTGTCTGTCGATGGAATCATATGCCTTTGTGAAGTCCACGAAGGTTATTACTGTCTTTTTTGTTTTTTAAGACCCTATGTTCTGTCAGTTGCTTCAGGATAAATATCTGTTCTATACAACCTCTTGCCTTCCTGAATCCCGCTTGGTAGTCGACATCTCTACTTTCTACCTGTTCTTCTACTCTCCTGAGCAATAGTTTTGACAGCACCTTGTATCCGACCTCTAGTAGCGATATTCCTCTGTAGTTATTTGCATCTCTCTTGTCCCCCTTCTTATGTATTGGTACTACAATTGCATTCTTCCATCCTTCTGGCAACGTTTTTGTTCTCCAGATCTGGTGGATTATGTTGGTCATGTTGTCTATTGCTTTGTTGCCTCCCTACGTTATCATCTCGGCTGCTATTCCATCTTCTCCAGTTGCCTTATTATTCTTTAGATCGCTTATGGCATGTGCGACTTCATACCTTTTTGGAAGGCGTGGCTCTCTCTCTTCTGTGTCAGTCCCCATTTCCAGCTCGTCTTCAGGTGGTTCATAGTTCAGCAGGTCGTGAAAGTGCTCTGCAAAAATCCGACAGTTCTCCTTCGCACTAACAGTCAGCTCCCCTTTCTTATCTCTTATAAACAGTTCTCTACCCTTGTGTCCAATCAGACTCTTTTTGAATTTCCCGAAAAAATGTCTGCTGTTGTTTTTCCTGAAGTTGGTCTCAACCTCGTCCAGTTCCTGCTTCATCTTCTGTCTTCTGGTCCATCTTATTGTTCGGGCGCTTCCTTCCTTGCTCCTAAGAAAATTTACCATTTTTCCGGGTCCTTCTTGCTGCTCCAGTCTCTCCAGGCTTTCCTGCGAGTCTCTACCACTTCCTCACATTCCTTGTTCCACCACCAGTGCTTCCGTTTCTTTTCTTCCTTTCCCCGTAGTTCAGCCTGTTTCGCCATATTTCGCTTCATGTCGTCCCATTCATTGAATGATTCAATTCCCTCCTCATATCTGGATCGATTGTGTCTTAATTTGTCTCTGTCTTCCTTTATGTTTTCTGTTCTTCTATTCATCTGTGGCAGTCTGTCCCTCTTGGGAATCCGGTTGGGTTCTCAATTTTTGTACACTAACTTGCGCTTTTCGTTTTTCTGAATATAATTAGCGTTACTGCCAAGGATTATTCGATCATGGTACAATGTTCGTCTCCCAACACTGGTACTGTGTTCAAAAACGACAGGGCCATAGTTCACACAGATCGCATCGTCCAAGATTGGTTTTGTGGGTACAAGGATGAATTGTCATATCTCCCTTGACCATCACGGTCACCAGATCTCATTATTATTGAGCCTTTGTGATCTGCTTCGAGGAAAAATGTGCATGATCGCTTTCCACTACCACCATTGTGACCACAACTTGCCAGTATTTTGCAGGGAGAATGGTATAAGATTCCCTTGAAAACCGTACGGAACATGTATTTATCCATTCTGAGAGGACTGGAAGCTGTTTGAATGCCAATTAGTTTCCTATATCCTGTTACTCAAGGTAGTGTGTAGTGTTTTTCGGTGTGTCCATATTCTTTCCCAACCCCTCTACTACCTTTACACAAGTCGAGCCTAATGAAACAGTTTGTGAAAGCCTTAACGAAACGTGGTGAATATATCAAGTATTTCTGCAATACGTTTCTTCAGCTATCAGAAGCAAAAATGAAAGCAGGCGTGTTTGTTACTTTGACACTCAAAAAATTATGTTCATATTCAGTTCCACCCTTGAATAAAAAATTACGGAGGGGATTATTTCTGTTGTTGCGTACATGCTAAAAAACCGAGGGAATTAGACACTACGATAGTATATGAGCGTCAGGAGTTACTTTTTGAACAATCACCTTAATTCTTTCTCTGAAAATTTGTAGGATACTAGTGAGGAACAAGATACGAGTACAAAGTGATGGAAATACGGCATCAAGGCCGCTGGAATGATGGTGGGAGACTGCTACTGGTCACTTCATTAATACGTGCAGCAGAGGAAGAAACTATGCTAGATGCTTTATGGAGACGTGAGAAAGGAAATGTAAGCCAGTGGACAAGTAATTACTTTGTAATAAATATGGTTTTTCATGTTTATACGTCAGTACAGCCTAGTGCACTGTGAGGAATAAAATTAATATTTATCCGGTTACACATGTTTCACTAATTTTTTAGTTTCTAATGAAAGCGCAGTGTCATAAAACTTATATTATAGAAAAATTCGAGGTCACAAATGCAGTGCACAGCCCCCTCCCTCCCCAAAGAAAATGAGATTAACTTCCTACCCGTACGTAATAAAAAAATAATCAAAAATATTACGTTGGCCTATGTAGTCGTTCTTTATCATTATATCACTTTGTTCGCAAATCCCCAGAAGATATCAGGAAGATTTAGTTTGCTTGACATTATAAAGAGAGATACGCAATGTTATATATTTTTTTCTTATATAACCAGTATATTTTAAGGAAATGAAATGAGTAAGCAGGCATCCGACGAAAACCTATAGTCTCTACAGTGAGGACTTGGAGGGAAAACAGAGACCTGAAGTTCGCTGGAAAACGTAGCTTACAGTCAGATAAGATGAACAATCCCTAATCTTAGCTCTCTGCACCGGCTTTAAAGTTGGAGCGTTAACTTTATGTTATTGTAAAGGCTCACAGTCGCACGTTATTTCCCAGAACATTTCCTGTTTGTCTTCCGCTGTCCGTGCTTACTTTACAATGTCCAGAGTAAAATGTTTCTACGTTGGCTCATAGCTCTAGCTAATACTCTTGTGAATCCTAACTCCTTCAATCCTTTTGAGTCCTTTAAAATATAACGTCGTTGTTGAAAAATCTTGGTTCTTGATTATCTGTCAATCTCCCCAAGGAACTTTTTTCTTGTTAAGCAGAATAACTAGTAGAAATGCTGGAAAAAACATAAAGTGAAATTTGTAGATTTCATATTAATAACTAATTTGCTTTCTTTCTTTTTTGGTCTGGCTTAGTTCTTTCTTGTAAGATGTATGACATTTCACAATGCATACTCTTATTGTACGACTATCATTTTGCTCTCCTTTTTGATATTTAGAATTAATAGCATAGCATCTGGTTAACTATACTAATTTAAGACACATTGGTAACATAAACAATTTTGCCATCAACCAGTAAAAGACGAAATTTTGTTCTACGTGCTATATGTGTTTTATATATCCGAGTGACGTATATCGGATGCATAAACAATGTAATCATAAAATATGCGTAAATGTTTTGCGACGGAAAAACTGTGTATACTCTGTAATGTGGTGCTCCTGGGTATTCTGACAAGTCATTGTTTTCATTTTATGCTCAATAATTCGACGACTGTACCAGGCGTCTTCTTCAGGTGCGTTACGTGTACTCCAAACAGACTGGGGCATATTGTTGGTCTCACGCTGCTATTTAAAACTGAGTTCGATTCCCGAAACCCACTATGCCCTTTGTTTCTGAGAGCCGGTACTGATACTACACTACTGGTCATTAAAATTGCTACACTACGAAGATGGCGTGCCACAGACGTGAAATATAACCGACAGGAAGAAGATGCTGCGATATGCAAGTGATTAACTTTTCAGAGCATTCACACAAGGTTGGCGCCGGTGCTGACGTGAGGAAAGTTTCCAACGGATTTCTCATACACAAACAGCAGTTGACCGGCGTTGCCTGGTGAAACGTTGTTGTGATGCCTCGTGTAAGGAGGAGAGTACCATCACGTTTCCGATTGTCGGATTGTAGCCTATCGCGATTGCGGTTTATCGTACCGCGGCACTGCTGCTCGCGTTGGTCGAGATCCAATGACTGTTAGCAGAATATGGAATCGGTGGGTTCAGGAGGGTAATACGGAACGCCGTGCTGGATCCCAACAGCCTCGTATCACTAGCAGTCGAGATGACAGGCATCTTATCCGCATGGTTGTAACGGATCGTGCAGTCACGTCTCGATCCCTGAGTCAACAGATGGGGACGTTTGCAAGACAACAACCATCTGCACGAACAGTTCGACAACGTTTGTAGCAGCATGGACTATCACCTCGGAGACCATGGCTTCGGTTACCCTTGACGCTGCATCACAGACAGGAGCGCCTGCGATGGTGTATTCAACGATGAACCTGGGTGCACGAATGGCAAAACGTAATTTTTCGGATGAATCCAAGTTCTGTTTACAGCATCATGATGGTCGCATCCGTGTTTGGCGACATCGTGGTGAACGCACATTTGAAGCGTGTATTCGTCATCGCCATACTGGCGTATCATCCAGCGTGATGGTATGGGGTGCAATTGGTTACACGTCTCGGTCACCTCCTGTTCGCATTGACGGCACTTTGAACAGTGGACGTTACATTTCAGATGTGTTACGACCCATGGCTCTACCCTTCATTCGATCCCTGCGAAACCCTACATTTCAGCATGACCGCATGTTTCAGGCCCTGTACGGGCCTTTCTGGATACAGAAAATGTTCGACTAGTGCCCTAGCCAGCACATTCTCCAGACCTCTCACCAACTGAAAACATCTGGTCAATGGTGGCCGAGCAACTGGCTCGTCGCAATACGCCAGTCACTACTCTTGATGAACTGTGGTATCGTGTTGAAGCTGCATGGGCATCTGTAGCTGTACCCGTACACGCCATCCAAGCTCTGAGGGACTCAATGCCCAGGCGTATCAAGGCCGTTATTACGGCCAGAGGTGGTTGTTCTGGGTACTGATTTCTCAGGATCTATGTACCCAAATTGCGTGAAAATGTAATCACATGTCAGTTCTAGTATAATATATGTCCAATGAATACCCGTTTATCATCTGCATGTCTTCTTTGTGTAGCAATTTTAATGACCAGTAGTGTACATGAAAAGCAAATTCTTTCAGCTTCTTACACTCTGGTGGATGTGAGGAGCGGCGAGTATTTAATAAATTGAGTGCCAGACGCCAACTTTATTTAAAATGAAACTGCTGTCTTTATTTACTAGGTTTCCTGATTTCTATATTTCGATAGACTCTATAATTATGGTGTTCCACAAACTTGGCGTTTATACCATGATACTGATCTGATCGTATGCATTTCCCGATTAGATTCGAGGCAGTGATCGGCGACAGCTGGTTTCCATGGTTGTTTTTGTCCGCTGTGTCGTAGATGTTCCTTGCATCTCTGCTCGTCTGTTCTGATAGTCTCCCTAACTAACGTGAGACATGCCACATTCGCATGGTATGCGATACACACACAGCTTTCGGAGACCTAGATCGCCTTTAACGTTACAAACAATACTTTTTTATCTTAACTGAAGGAAGTTAAGATTCTGGATGCCATGTTTCGTTAGGAGTACACCGATTTTTTTTTTTCCGGATATGGGAGAGCATTAGACATGTAAGCGATTTTGGCTTCTCTTCCTTTGTCTTAGTCTCCTTTTTCACAGGCAATCTTGTTTTTGATTGCAGCGACTGTTCAGTTTGATTATCTGAGTACCCATTTCTTTGGAATGCTATTCGAAGGCATTGTAATTCTTCGACTCTCTTTGTTTGAAAGTTTCCGAGCTATATGGACCAGGGTCTTTAGCAGCGAATTTTTTTGTGATGTATGATGATGGCTGGAGTTGCAGAGATAGTCTTCGGTGCTCACTGGTTTTCTCCATAGACGGAGACTCAAGGATCCGTCCATTCTTCTCTTAATTCGCACATCGGGGAAAGGTAGTTGGTTCTCTTTTTCAAGGACTCTCCTCTCATCGGTTACTTCCCTAAACCTTGAGATAAGGGAATATTAGCTGGGATGTGCTGTATTAGACGTATGTTTGTAAATGAAGTGTGTGCTCCACTTTTTTAGGTGGCTGCTGGAGGTGAATGCTTCTCCATCGCTTGCTCCAAGTGATGCTGATGACCAGCGACTCAAGCATGACCTTCTCCAAGATGTATTTAACATTCTGGACTTTGAAGGAAAGTATGTCCAAAGCAAGATGTAAAATTTCCAATACCTATGTTTTTAGACTGTGTAATAATTATTCTTCTACCAGTAGTAGGTCGCCTGCTTTATGATATGTGAATCATAAACAGGTTTACGTCTTTTATAATTTTTATAATGAATTATTTCGTTCAAGGTGCCCACCTGGTTTGTTTTCCAAAAAATACGGACATTTTAATGATAAAGAATGTCTCGTCACTTTCTCAAATGTAGATAACAATAATTAGTTTCAGTAAAATTGTCCTCAGAACACATATTCTACTTACTGAAGTAACAAAGAATATCGTACTACCGAAAGTTTTACGGTCTCGATCAACATCTTTGTGTCATAGTGCCTCATTCCTTTATCTTTACTGTTACAGAATTGGCTCGATATACAGGGTTTCCCAGGAGGAATGGTGAATATTCAGGGATGTAACAGGAATGATCACTTGAATCAAAAAACTGCAGATGGACACCTGCACTATTCCGAATGGATTTCCATACTGAACACATTTAATGCACATTGTTATTGCGGCTTCCCCCGTCGGAGTTTCGAGTCCCCCCTCGTGCATGGGTGTGTGTGTTGTCCATAGCGTAAGTTAGTTTAAGTTAGATTAAGTAGTGTGTAGGCTTAGGGACCGATGACCTCAGCAGTTTGGTTCCATAAGACCTTACCACAAATTTCCAAAATTTGCACATTTTTATTTATTTTCTGTATTATTCAATACATTGTCAGGTTTACACGTGTACAACATTTAGCAAACATCAGTTCACAAAGTATCAATTTAAAAAAAAATTATTTTTAACACATTCACATGCAAGAAAGTCGCTGTGTGCTGGTAGTAGGCAATGTGTTGCTGTTCTTGAACAGGTTGTTGAACTAAACGTTCAGGAAAAATGGGAACTAGGAAGAACAACTGTCTCACGCAACGCCCTGAAAACTCTGGTAAACACTCTAAATCAAAATTCGACATATTGGAAAGTGTCAACAGAATTATTCGACAGTAGTAGGAGTACTACCATCGTAGAAGCTGTAAACGTACACAATATCTGCATATTTGTCCTTAGTGTAGATGCGAAATTTTAGCAAGCGCGTACGTATATAAACACAGTTAACGGATGCTTATATCTGATACACTCTCAGTCCTTCGCACTACTCCACTCTCAACACATCGCGGACAGTTGCAGTTCAACTGGCTAGTTTGATGGCAGAAAGACATCCCGAGCAAGGAGGTTGAAAGCAGCGATGTTAAAATGAAACGCCGACGAGGTTCGACTGGGTGGGACACATAGGCGTGCACCACTGGTCTAAAAACAAATGTACGTTAAATGTGTTCTGTCTCAGAAACCATTCGGAATTGGGCATATAACCATATGAATTTTTTCCCTCAAACTGAGCATTTCTTTCACGTCCCTGAATATTGACCATTCCTCATGGGTCACAATGTATAGGTTTTGAATCATAAATTTGAATAAAACTAATAACATTGTATTTAAATGAAAAATGGCTTTAGAGACTCCAATACTCTGATACATTCGTTTTTGTATTTAAAATAAAGTGCTCCATAAGTTAAATGGCGAGAATGTCATAGGTATATGCCTCGAACTGTCCGATGCTTTTGACATCACTGACTGAAAAACACTAATTTACAAACTTAACAGCGTAGGCGTCAGGGTCACATTCAACAAAAACATATTACCACAGTCTAAAAAATAAAAATAACTAGAACATAAACATACAAGGAATTGGAAAAAAAGCTATTCAGTCAGTAAATATCACAAAGACACACTATGTAAAATTAAGTTTTTGTGTGTAATAAAATCACAATTTGATGTAACAGTTTAGGCTGGCCGGAGTGGCCGTGCGGTTCTAGGCGCTACAGTCTGGAACCGCGCGACCGCTACGGTCGCAGGTTCGAATCCTGCCTCGGGCTTGGATGTGTGTGATGTCCTTAAGTTAGCTAGGTTTAATTAGTTCTAGGCGACTGATGACCTCAGAAGTTAAGTCGCATAGAGCTCAGAGCCATTTGAACAATTTGATGTAACAGTTCAGCCTTTCAATGTGTATACTGATTCTAAGTTATTCCCGGCTGTTCAGCTGTGTGGCGTCGTCCGTATGGTGTGATATTTTGATAAGCTGGCATCAGGACCACCTGAAGATGCCACAAATCACCTTGTAGAAATCGTTCAGCTATTGTACGATATCATATGCCTGAATACTGGAGGACATGTCAAACCACAACTCTTTCTGCTGTATGTGTGTACACAATTAAAAAACTATTATTATGTAGTGCAAAATAACTCTAAACTGTTTCATTTTATTTAACTATAAAATTTATATATCTATAACTACCTGAATACCTATGATTGCACAGGTATGTATTTATCCCAGTCCTCTATTAGTCTAGTTCCTTCTTCCCCTTTTCTGCGTCCAAGTCATTCTCCACTTTCTCTCTGTACACCTCCTCCAATCCTCCCCCCCCCCCTCCACTATCTGTCCATCTCCACTTTCCCCTCTCTTTGTGCACACCTACTCCACCCCCTCTGTCTGTCTCCTCCTTTCACCTCTCCAATCTCCTACTCCCGCCTCTCTCTGTTCATCTCATTCTCCCCCTCTCTCTGTTATCTCGTTCTCCCACCTCTCTCTATCCATCTGCTCCTCCCTCCCCTCTGTCCGTCATCTCCTTCCCCCCCGCTCTGTCCATCTATTCCTCAAATGTTCTCTCTCCATCACCGTATTACGATACCCACGCTGGCCGGCCGAAGTGGCCGTGCGGTTAAAGGCGCTGCAGTCTGGAACCGTAAGACCGCTACGGTCGCAGATTCGAATCCTGCCTCGGGCATGGATGTTTGTGATGTCCTTAGGTTAGTTAGGTTTAACTAGTTCTATGTTCTAGGGGACTAATGACCTCAGCAGTTGAGTCCCATAGTGCTCAGAGCCATTTGAACCATTTTTTGATACCCACCCCAAATAGGAAGTTACTGGTTCTCACCCCCACAGTAATCTTTCCAAATAGTAAGTAACGTTTACTAAATTTGCATGAAATCGATCCAGAAGTTTAGCAGGAGATTTTTTCCTGTGGCTTTGCTCAGGTTCGAACGTGTCACATGTATTCATTTATATTTAACATATTTCACACATATTTGTATACGTATTTCATCGGTACGTACCTCTAGCGAATTTAGCCCTGCAATTTCATTTTCACACTGCTCGATGTTGATGATGTCATATCTCCTGAACTATGTGTCGTACAGTGATATCATTTTGCTGGTACATTCAGTGGTATATGTACATAGTGTCTGCGAATAATATTGCGAATATGAGTAGAGTTAGTAGTAGAGAAGTAATAAATTACCACATCATGCATGGTACGGCCATTTTACTACACGAACAACGAAGATGTAGTAAGCGATAAACTTTTTTTTCCTTTCATTATTTTGTGGGTGGTGTCAGAAAGACTTTCTCGTAAAGCTTTGAAATTACGTATAAAATTTGTTACAAGTGGTCTCATTCTCAAATACTGCGTAAATATAGCCTGGTGATCTGCGCATCGTGAGCTACACTTCTTTGTCACCCTCTCCCCCACCCGTCTGAGAGGTAGGTGGTTCTTACCTTCACAGTGGTTCTTTCCAAATGATAAGTGATAACAAGTTTGACTGAAATCGATACCGTGGCTTAGGAAGAGATATGGAACAAATACACATACATCCCATTTTTATAACATGTATGGATATCATTGAAGTTCCCGGGTTCGATTCCCGGCGGGGTCAGGGATTTTCTCTGCCTCGTGATGAATGGGTGTTGTGTGATGTCCTTAGGTTAGTTAGGTTTAAGTAGTTCTAAGTTCTAGGGGACTTACGACCATAGATGTTGAGTCCCATAGTGGTCAGAGCCATTTGAACCATTTGATATCATTGAAAAATAAGAATCCACACACAATTTCTCAAATGACTTGCCCCATGTTTTATTGAACCTGGTACAAAAAATGACGAAAGAGTACCAATACAGTACAACAGAATGTAGTTCAGTATTCGCTTCTCACAAATTCGTAATGCCTGGCACTGACATCTAAGATGCGTCACTGCAGAATACGACAAGCATTCTGGTATCACTGTCGTTCATCAAAGTACGTTAACTTACTAACTGCAAACATTTCAACTCCTATTCTTTGTGCTTATAGGGATTACTGTCATAAGGTTTTGTACATTGTTCACGGCGTCACGTCGTAACCGCAATCAGGTCCAAATCCAAATGCAGGGTTGTCACACGTAGCACTGGAAGCACGTTTCTCTACAGTTACACCATGCTCTCAAGCCACCAAATGGTGTGTGGCGGAGGGTACCACTAACTGAAACTCCTTCCCTGCTACACTCGCGAATGGCGCGTGGGAAGAATGATTGTCAGTAAGCCTCTGAATTAGCTAGAGGAAGTAACATGTTGTCCGACTCTTATTGAAAAGTGTTCTCTCCAAATTTTAATAGTAAGTCTCTCCGTGATGCACAATGCCTCTCTTGTAACGTCTGCCACTGGAGTTTTACTGCAACGTGCAGACAGAACAGAACCTCCCCCCCTCAGATTGAGAGTACTGCTTTTTATAAAAACACTGAATACCCCAGAATATCTAAACATTACAAACATAATACATTTCTAGAACCTTCTAGAAACGATAAATAGTGAATAATAAATACTGCTGGTGATCAAATTTGAACTGGGGACTCACAGCTTGCTCTCCTCTGGAGAAACAGCGATCTTCTGTTTTAGAAGATCTCACTGGAAACTACTACAGCGGCCTAGGTATAGATCTCGTCAGTGGCCCTCTATAAGGCAGCGCTAGAGAATCGTCGTGTTTGGGTCGTGTTGTCACATCTTCGTCCCTCTGATGAGCATCAAAGGTAGCCCTTTCTGTCAAAGCTTCACGATCATTGAGCTCGCTTTCAGTTTACAATAAACCCCCATCGTTAATCTGCGTTTCAGGGCTGTAGCACGGCTCCACATGGAGGAAATGGAAGACGTCTCTGTGGTTTAGCCTTCTTGCTAAAGGGCCATAATCCTAGATTTTGTATGCGACATCCGACAAACGTCAAAGGATACTATACGGTCTAAGGTAGCCTATTACTAACTTCTCCGACTGTCCCACTTTCTGTACAGGTATAAAAACAGTACCAAGTCTTTCGGGCTGTATCTCACTGGCTGGTCCTTCGCGTTCTCAGTCCTTCTGGGCGTTCAGGGATCATATGCGAGCTAACTGTCTGCTTCTCCGGTCCTGTTGATGAGCTGTTTTACGTATCCATTCTGAGTATCGTCCGGCTGAAACGAGCCAAGTATCCATTGTTGTTTCGGCCTCATGACAGTGGATCAGAGGGAGCAGTATAAAGCCTGTAGGTTCTTGTTTCGCTGTCTTATATGCGAATGTGATGATGGGCAGATTTGTATCCCAGTCTACCTCTTCTGCAGACGTCTCATTAAAGCGTTCTTTGAGATAACTCGTCCGTGGGTAGTCTGTAGTTCTCATCCTGTAGGTGATAAAACAGTGCGAATTTACCTCTCCTACTAGTCGAGACTGGAAAACCTTTCCACAATTAAAAATCATCACTCATGATGCTCTGTGTGTCAAATTATTTTTTTTACAAGTAACCTTGCAATTTCCAGAAATTTGGCATTCAGTTCAGCTTTGGTGATAACATAGCGGCTCAAGTAGTCAGTGCAGACTATTATCCATCGATTCCCATTTGTAAGCCTTGGAAACCTCCCAATGATATCGATTCGAACCTGATGGAATGGCGCCGACGCAAGCAGAATTGGTATCTGATGGCTCGGAAGTACCTGTGGCACATGCTTCAATTGCATTCGTTGCAGTAGCTCGCATAGTGTCTAACGGATCTGTGGAAACCTTGTCAGTGATACCTGCGTCCGTTCTCTCTGGAGTCTTGACGAATCCCAGGTGACCATATGTTGGAGCACTCCGGAAATAAATCAGGATAATTGGCCATAGAGAAGTTGGTATGATGAGCAACCATTTACACCCTATTCGACCACAATTCCTCTTAGACAATTTCCTTTCATAAACTGGAAATCTCCTATGACCAGTTCCTCTTTCTTCAAGGTTTCTCTGGTTTTCGGCAGTACTAGATCTTCCTTCTGTTCAGCAGCCAAGTTATTCACTGCAGCGATGACTGAGACTTCATGCACACTGCTGGTTTCGGCCACAGGATTCCTTGACATGCAGTCGACATCCCTATGTTTGCGTCCGCTTTTATATCACTGTGACGACATACCCCCTTAAGCTTCAGTAACCATCTCGCCAGTTAACCTGATGGATTTTTCATGCTGGTCAACCGATATACAGACTCGTAATTCATCAGAACACTGAATGGCTTGCCAAATAAATACGTTTGGAACTTATTGATGGTTCAAACAAGGCAATCTTTCTCACAAGGGGAGGCCACAATGTTGAGATCACAGATTTACTTCAAACTTCGTACGTCTTTAGTAGGCCATCAAAACAACATAATATGCAAATAGTAAGGGGCACTACTCTGGCAATTCCGAGAAAATCACAGGAGAAGTTTTACGCGTCTGTTATGTCTCTTCTGTATCTGTGCGTAGGTGCTGGATGTTTGAGTACAAGGTGATCAAGTGATTAGCATTCGAGCTACAGAAGACGAGGTCTATCAGGCGATGGTCTGACTCGGTTTCCAACTTAATAATGAATCTATTTTTTTCATTGTTGGTTATATTATTTCATTCATATGACATTTAAGACGTAATGTAATGCAAAAAAACACGTGTTTCAATTTATGTTTTCCATGTCTGTATGTGTGTGATGTCGAGAGCACATCCGACGAGTAACCGTATATTACTCTTGTGGTCTGGCACACAGTGACATACTATATTACTGATTGTGGATAACTTCATTCGCATCACTGTTTATCGAGGTTTGACTTGTGCTTTCCAAGCCTGTCTCTCGTCCTTGAAAATTTAATTGCAAGTAGTAAATGGTCAAATAACATATGAAATTCACAACAATTTAGTGAAAATACACGTGGTTTTTTCCATTATATTCCCTCTCAAACGTCATATAAATTAAATAAAGTGAACAGCGCTAAAAAAAAAGGTAGATTAAAAACTAAAGTAAACTGGATCTAAACCGTTGCCTCATCCACGACACTCTTGCACAGCACGTACGCTAATCGCTGGCCCACACTGACTCTTTATGAGGAGCACCTCAGATACGTGACTTACATAATAGACGCATAAAGCTTTTTTGCGATTTTCTAGGAATTGACAGAGTGGTACACCTTCCTACTTGCATATTACGTTGTTTTACTGTCCTACTAAAAATATACAAACTTTGAAGAAAAACAATGATCCCAAAGTCGTGGTCCCCCCGTGTCAGTTGTCAGTTCCTCTTGAACTTAGGTAGTACCCTGGCAGTATGATCTAACACATTTTCAGAACCTTTCCGAATTTGCACTAGAACTGCACCTATCCCATAGCCACTAGCATAGGTGTGAAGTCGTGTCTCATTATTTTTGTCAGAAAATGCCAGGACTGCAGAAGATGTTAGTGTCTCCTTTAGGACAAGGAAAGGTAGACTTTGCCCTCATTTCAGGAAAATTTGTTATCTCCCTGGAGTAGTTTTTTCAAGGGGTGTGCTTTGGTATAGAGGTCCTTTTTGGATCCCCAGTAGTACTAACACCTTCTGACAAAATTCCTCACATCACCAATGTGCCAAGGAACCGAAAAATCTGTAACTGCTTTTATTTTCTCTAGATTGGTGTGATTCCATCGCCATTAACTAGAAGCCCCACTATTTATATCCTTTGGTTGGCAAAGAGGCATTTTTTCAGATTCAGATGCAGGCCTGCAGTCTGAACACGCTTCAGTATGGCTGTCATGCACCTCAGAGGTACTTCAAACGTCTTTGAGAAAACGACAGTGTTACCGAGATAGCAAAGACACATCATCGAATTAAGGTGCCAAAGCAGATAGTCCATCATACGCTTGAAGGTGGGTGATGTGTTATGCCCTGTGCTGTCTTTCTTCTTCTCAAGGCTCACAGGAGAGGACCAAAGACACTCTGACAGTTCAATACTGTCATCTTGCAACATCTTCTCCACTTGCGTTGATACAGTGTTGTACCATGCTCTACTTGGTCTGTCTTTTCTCCACTCCTGATTTGAAAGCATCTGAAAATTGCTGCAGCTCAGCTAACACTCGCCAATGTTGTCCCTCAGTCAGGATGAATGCTTTTGGCTGTCCAATAGTAGTTTCCTTCACTAAATTGTCTGTACTGGTACCGGTACATGAATCTTTTTCAGTGGCACTAAGCTGCCTGTCTGGATTGGTTTCACTGTGCCTTTCTCTGGAAAGAATTGTGGATGCTCATGATAATTAGTGATCCGAAATTCTCCTTGACCACATGCAATGCTTATGATCACTGCTGGTATGTAAATATATTTTGTGGGCCAGAGTAGCTTTTTGCAGTCGCAAAAAGCTTTGCAGTTTAATTGAATAACGTGACTAACAACTGGAACTCATATTGTTGGTGCTGGCAGGATAAAATAACTTAAATGGCAGATAGCCACCCCGAACAATCTTTGTTGTGTTTGCATGTTTGAATAGATTCATCAATCAGGAGTGCTGATCTTCCACACTCTATAATTGTTTGATACCTGCAATAAATCCCATCCAACAATTAACGGGGGGCTACATTCTGTTCAAGTGAGAGATTCATAGGGCTGTGTTCTGCCATTCTTGCAAAACATGTTTTTGTCAGTTGGACATACTTCCCATTTACCACATTCAGCACAGTCATTTTCATATCATGGAACATAGCCTACTTTAGCTGACAATGAAGAACATTAGACATTACAGAAAAAGTAGTCCCTGAGTCAACTGGCGACCATCGTGATGACATCAATAAGGCTTCGTGACATCTCGATAACTGTCTTCCATGAAAGATTTCATCTGTAATGGCTACACCTCTATAGATGGTCACCTTGTTTAGTTTACCTGAATGTGGTGAATAAGTCAGTGGATGGTACCCCTGTAAAGTGATGGGGAACAGCTATGACATGTTGGGCAGCAACCTTGTCCAAGGTGTGGCTATGGTCTTCATTCTAGAAGTCAACTATAATCGTCTGCAGTTGACTCTGCGAATAGGACTATTATAATAGTTGACATTTCATGGGGTATTACTTATTGAACACATATCTGGTATGATTTCCATATTGGAAACATACCAGGATGTTGTCCACTGCCCTCCAAATATTTATTCTTCTGCATGATGTAACACTTGGTAGAGGAGTTCATTGTACGTGTATTTGTGTTGGTCAGATGCTGGATATTTGTTTGATGGCTGTTGCATCAGTCCGATTTGGCTTAGTCTATTCCTCTTGGTATGTTCAACTGGTGGCAGACATCCAACATTCTTCTTCAATATTCTCTGTTACCTCCTAACAAATGGGTCTATATTCATAGCTACTATCTCTTGTATACATGGTCTGACATTTCTGACTGCCATAAATCACCGTATCTCTTCTCTTATAGCCTGGTACATGAGAGATGTGTGTTCATTGTGGCCTTGTGCAACTATCATAGGTACCACATTTGGGAGTTGGTCATACTACTTTTCTTTCATCCAAATGTTATTTATTTATTTCGTCCTTGATTGTGTTCTAGTTCCTGCCCTTGCAGGCAGCAGTTTTTACACTGTCTAATTAGAGCCATGGTAATGTAGATGTTTCGAAGTACCCTATGTCTTCACCAAACAATGTCACACCATAATCACAGTCAAGTCCAAATGCTAAACAGGGTCATCAGTAAAGTACAACAGTTAGCACTGAAAGCACATTTATTACATACACCAACATACAGACAGAACAGAACTGTCTCCTGTGTAGAGATTGCTACTATTTATACAAACACTGAATATACAATACTATTTAAAATTACAAAAGTAAACTTCAAAAACTTCATAGAAATGATAAATGCTAAATAAAAAATATTTATTGGTGATCAGATATACATTGGATACCCACAACATGACTGCTAGAGATGCCATCTGATGCTCCACATTGCATGCAGAACAGGTTCCAGCAGTATGTAGTCATCCTTGATTATGAGTCAGGTTTCAGCTCAATACTGTGTTGGCTGGTCCATACCATGCTGTAGCCTGAAATTAAGAAGGAAAACATCTGACATTGGGTTTCAAATTCAGCATAATGGCCAGTGATGCTGCCAGCTGGTGTGGCCGTGCGGTTCTAGGCGCTTCAGTCTGGAATCGCGTGACCACTACAGTCACAGGTTCGAATCCTGCCTCGGGCGTGGCTGTGTGTGGTGTCCTTAGGTTAGTTAGGTTTAAGTAGTTCTAGGTTCTAGGGGACTGATGACAACAGATGTTAAGTCCCATAGTGCTCAGAGCCATTTGAACCAGCCAGTGATGCCACATCATACTTACATTTTACGGGCAGAAAACCTAAACAAAAATTTATAAAACTTTGGTTCAAGCATGTTATAATATTTAGACAGTAGTAGAGCTTTGTCACACAAACTTTTAGCTTCCATTAACCACTAAGAGCAATTCAATTGGTAACCATTCATCAACTGCACTAGATGATAAATCTGATGCTTTTATAATTATATTACATAATAATGAAGAGTTATAGATTATTTGCATAAGCCATTCCCATTCCACATTATAGGCCTTCTCTTCATCAACAGTTCTGTAGCTTAACAGCAGATACTGATGGTCACAAACCTGTCATTGAACAAGTTATTACTAATGCAGAAAAAGAGCTGTGAAAGGAATATAATATTATACTTCTGGGACTTAGAGGGATCTTTTTAGTCACATACTGATGTTAAATTATGCTGAACATGCATCTACCACAGCCGGCCGCAGTGGCCGAGCGGTTCTAGGTGCTTCAGTCTGGAACCGCGCGACCGCTACGGTCGCAGGTTCGAATCCTGCCTCGGGCATGGATGTGTGTGATGTCCCCAGGTTAGTTAGGTCTAAGTAGTTCTAAGTTCTAGGGGACTGATGACCTCAGAAGTTAAGTCCCATAGTGCTCAGAGCCATTTGAACCATTTTCATCTACCACAGCACTGGTTGAGCAATGGTATGGCTTCACCATATTTAATAATTTTATTGGTACGTCATTATGGCAGCAGTGAGAGCTACACTGTTGGTACAAAAGCAATGACAAAGTCTTGTATAGGTAAACTGAAATTAAATTGACTCAGAAAAACTTGGAGAAAAACTATTCAAAAATCCTCCAATGAATTTGAGAAAAAAAAATTATTTCTCCATGGCTTTCATAAAAACCCAGGAATGTTTAGTCAGTTATAAAACACCAATTGGAGTAACATTGTTTGTTCACATATTTGCTGCACAAATGCATTATAGATGGAAAGTTGGAATCCTGTCTTCTGTCTGGTTTTCCTTTTCCTTGTTCTGTTCTTTATTTTGTCTTCCATAGCTCCTATGTATAACAACTGGTAAGTGCAGAAATTGAAGACATGAAGTCATTGACAGTACTGTCAGTCACCTTAAAACAGAGACTACACAAACTCAAGGTGACCATACAAAATGATTTCTTGTTACAGTCTGTATAGGATACCTAAGGATCTGCTGTCAGTTTTAGCTGCCCTTTCATGCTATTTAAGTACACAAAACTGTAAAATTCGTGGTATAGTCCAATAGCACGAATGTCAGCTTACTATAAAATTGTACAACAGACAGCTGAACATAGTATGAATGTTGATATCCAAATGACTATAGGAAACAACCCTTTTTGTAGGCTTCTGCAAGAGCTTTTTACTCATTCTTGCATGAGAAAGACAACATTCACAGAATATCTTATCTTTTACATGGATCAGGATAAATGATTTCCTGTTGTATTCCTCCCATCTGCTCTGGCAAATGGTGATATTTCCAGCTTTACAAGATTATTTCCAAATGATACTTTCTTTTATAGAAGATAATATCCTTTGAAATCAGCAGATTTTCAGAAAATTAGTTCTTGGTGCAACATTTCACACACATTAAACAAGAGAAAATTCATCCTAACAGTCATTAAGGGATTATTTCCTTTCACTCAGTCATTGTGTACTACATGTCTGTTCACGAAGGATATGAGGAATGACTAAAGATTCAAGGTAGAGAAACACCTGTTAAGAACAAATTCTCTAAACTGTAGGCCTATTAATAATGAGCTATTATCAAATTGTTATTTACTATAAAACATCATACAGGCTAAATTTAGTAAAATACCTGCTGTTTATTTTATAACACATCATTATTATAGTTATATTTATGCAAGAGGAACAGTTATCAATATTCTGTAAGAATAGAGACCTATTTGCAATTAGCATTGTTTCTTGGCAGGCTACTAAAAGGCATTTTCAATTCACAAATTTAGGTAATTTTTAGAAGAAGACCCTACTAATACTTCTTAGTTTTCTTTTACAATCACAAGGATTCTTTATTTCTTTCTTCACTTCTATGGTAACATGGCAAACACCTTTGCAACAGAGTACTGAAACCCATGTTAAAAAGTACACAATGAGTCAATTTTTCATGAAAGTTGTTTGTATACTGGTATCTTGTATCATGGTTGTGTAAGTCAGTATTCAACTGCAACTGATTTTTATTATTAGCAGCAAATACAATTGAGCAAAAAATTTACTGGAAAGTGAATGTAGGACTTCTAAGATTTTGTAGCACTCTCTGCTAAATATATGTTTAGCTATTTTAAACATTAGTCTTTTTGCTTGGTTTTATGGATGAATAATTTATTTACATTAGATGCATTATCCAGGAAAATTTGTTAATATAAAAGAGAAATAATGTATTAAAACTAGCTATTGTTCTTATCTCTAAGTTGAAACTATTTTGTTTGTATGAACAATGAGAAATACATCTAAGGCAAAAACCATCAAACTGGAGTTTTTTGAATGAGTCCATTTTGGTTTGTAATCTAGGTATATCCTAAGGAACTTTACATACAGAGTTAAATATAGTTCATAGTGATTAATGGCTAAAAAGTTGATTTGTTTTAAGTTTTGTAACTTGTGTCTCAGTGAAGTTAATGTTTATACAGTACGATGTGAACCAGATGTATAGTTTAGTTGTAATTGTTGATTCATCAGCACATACTTGTATTACCCTTTTTGGACAGTCCTTTGATGTAATAGAAAGGTGAGTTCTCTAATCCTGGGCTTGAACAGGAGACAGACTAAACTCTTGGTAGAGCTAGTGACAGGCCATTGTAACTTTAAGAAAAACCAACATGTGATGGGTATAAAAATAGAAGCTCTATGTGAAGATAGTGTGGAGAGGGTGATGGAACTGCACCACACCAAACCTTCCCATACAAGGTGGTGGAGCTCAAAATACACAGAATATTCAGGTAACCAAGTCCTGAAGAAATTGTGTCCAATAAAAAACTAGTGAAGAGCTTTCTGGTATTCTTTAATGGTACTGGTTGGCTTTACTAGAACCACAGAGAGTGAAACCACACTGTTTCATTATTCACGATAGTGGGCTTCTGATGTTTTTGAGAGGCACAGTGGTGTTATTCCTGACATCATTGACCATTAGATACGGTCTAACATCAGGACTGGCAGTGGCTGAGAGATCTCTGATGGTACAACAGTACGTCATAAGCATCCTGTCCTTACATGTTACCTTTCATGCGACACTACAGCCATTTTACTACAGGACAATGCTTGTCACCTCAAGGCATGTGGCTCTATGACCTAGCTGCATAATGCTGAGGTACTACCATGGCCAGCAAGATGCCCAGAATGTGTGTGGAACCATGTTGAATATCACCTCCATCTTATGGCCATTATCCATATTACAAAAGTTGTATGGCAAACTTGCCTCAGAAGAGGATACAATAGGTTTATGATACCTTTCCCAACTGAATCAATACTTGCATCTAATGTTGCTTAGTGGGCTCATAGTGCCAAATTCTACTCAATTTTGTAATCACTGGAATAACGCCACATACTCTCTCAATCTGTAGAGTTTAATTTTGTTTCTTCCTCCCCTTATGGGTGCTTTACCTTTTTGTCAGGTGATGTGTATGTATTTTAATATTATTTTTCAACTCCTTGGGCAATTTGTTATACAATTTTCTTTTCTGGTAGAAGATACTGTTTCAGGTTTTTTTGTGTGTTTTCCTAGGTAAATGCAAGTCAAAATTGGCTCTTGTTCTATGATTATATATAGAACATTAATGAAATACTACTAATTTTTCCCTGATAGGACAACAGGTGATAGATATATTCACTGAATGCAGTAATAATATCCAGTTCTTTAAATAGTCCTTTAGAATAAGCCTGGCCATTTCTTTTGGTTATAGTTATTTTGAACCTTTTCTGAAGTTTTAAAATTGTGTGCACCTTTGATCATTAGAAAAGAATCCCATACCTAAGAAGTGAGTGCATGTAGGAATACTATGCACCATGAGACATTGTCTTTTATAGATTCTGCTAGAATCCTTCAAACATAACATGCTCGTGATATATTCTTCTTGCCAGTATGCTTTTGTGTTCATTTCATGTTAACTGACAATTAAAGTTTATCTCCAAAAACTTTATGTTTGCTAGTCAATGTACAGGTTTATCATCTATGTTCATTGAGACAGAGTTGCTTTCCATGTTTGTGTTGAAGTACATGTTGTTTGTTTTCTTTATGTTCAATGTTAATTTATTACATATTGGCCACTAGTAGGCAATCTTGAGGGTCTATTTTATCTTCTCTCTTAGTCCTGCTGTTTTATCAGTGACTATACTGTTGCTGTTGTCAGCAAAGAGAATTTTCCTCTGTGTCTTAAGCTGTCTGGAAAGTCATTGATACTTATTAAGAACAGAAGTGGGCTCAGTACACTACCCTGAGACATATCTATGTTTACATGTTTCTTGTTTAACAATTGTCATACTAAAAATTTATCATCAGTAGATGCAAGAACTATCTCTACCTTTTGCACTCTACTTTTCCAGTGAGACTGGAACCAATCATTTATTATTCCTCTTACATCTAATATCTCTAGTTTGTTTAATAGTATTTTTAGGTCAACAGTGTTAAAGACTGTGGACAGATCTAAGAATGTACCTGTGACACAGTCATCCTTGTTAAGGGCTTCAAGTTCCACTTTTTTTAACTGTGGTACAGTCAATCCTCCCACTTCAGACCACAGTGTGCTTTCTTAAAAAGATTATGCTTATTCATTTAACTATCTGAAAAATCTGCGTAAATATACAGTCATATCTTGATAAGATTTCAAAGTGATGCAAAGGCAGGCAGCTTGCATTAAATATTCAGGAATATAAAACTGTGCATAGCACAAAACATCAAAACCTAGAAGCAAGAATCACTATTAAGTAATGAATTTGGATGTGTATTACAAAACCTGTGGTTTACTTCTGTAAGGGACTAGCTTGGGCTAATTACAATGCACACAAAGGCATTAAAGCAATAATTCTTCCTATACACCATACACTAATGGAATAAGAACAAACTGAAATTAGCAAGAACCTTTTACAATGCACTTCACCAGTGGATGCCGCTGTAGCTATATAGAAGTAGATTTTTATATATAAACTTCAGGCCCCTCACAAGGAATTACATCTCAGTCCATAGAACTTCTCAACCCACCCAAACCATGAACACCCACCTTTTACCTTCTTCCTAAGATCCACAAACCCAATCATCCTGGTCATCCTATAGTTACTGGCTTCAAAGCACTCGCTGAGTGTACATCTGCGTTAGTTGATCAACACCTGCAACCCATAGTACAAATACTTCCCTCCTATATTAAAGATACCAACCATTTCCTAGATCATCTGAAATCTGTGCCCGTCCCACTCCCATCACACACCTTGCTTGTCACCACTGATGCCATCTCCCTCTATACCAACATAATGCATGTACATGGTCTGTCAGCTGCTGCTGAACATTTCCTCAGTCAATGCCCACCTGATTCCAAGCCTATGACATCTTTCTTGCTCATCTTAATCAACTTTATACTTACCAACAATTACTTCACATTTGAGGGGCAGACATACAAACAAATTAGGGAACCAGGAGGGCTCCTTCCTAGCCCAACCTTTTCACAGGTTGCTTGGAGGAGGGTTTCCTGGGATCTAAAAGCCTTCAGCTGCTGGTTTGGTTTAGATACATTGATGACAACTTTGCTGTATGGACTCATGGTGAGGCTGACCTGTTAAAATTCCTAGAATCTCTAACTACCTTCTCCTAATTAAATTTCACATGCCCTATTTTGAATCCCAAGCCACTTTCCTTTATGTTTATATCATCTTCACCAAAGGCCAGCTACACACTTCTGTTCATATAGAACCCACTTAGAAACAACGGTATTTACATTTTGGCAGATCCCATCCTTTCCACGTCAAATGTTTCTTGCCACATAGCCTTGGCAATCGAGGCAAACGTATTTGTTCAGATGCAGACTCTTTCCAGCAATACACCACCACTCTCACTTCAGTCTTCACTGGACATATTATCCCAAGAGTCTAGTTCGAAAGCAGATTTGCTAGGCCATCATATCCAATCCTGGTACTGCTGATCCCTCCAAATAACAACTTCACAGTACACCACTTGCTACCCAATAGTATTATTCTGCTCTTGAATGTATCGATCATCCACTTCCTAAAATCATGCCCTGAAATGAGAGCCACTCTGTCTGAGATTTTATCCACCACACCTAGAATAGCTTTTTGTCACCCTTCCAATCTCCTCAATATCCTTGTTGGACCCTATGCTCCTTCTGCACCCATCTCCCTATCCTATGGCACCTACCCCTGTGATGTCTCCAGTGCAAGACTTGCACCCTCCTACCACCATCTATTCCAGCCCTGTAACTGGCAAAAAATATCCTATCAAAAGGAGAGCGACCTGTGAAACGACACGTCATATACCAGCTGTCATGTAAACACTGTTCAGCCTTTTACATTGGCATTGTATCACCCAGTCATCAATCAGGATGAATGGGCATGGGCAGAGGATGTATACAGGCAACACACAATATCCTGTTGCAAAGCACACTCCTCAACAGGACAGTCATGTCCTCGGTGCCTGTGTCACTACACACACCATCTGGATTCTTCCCCCCAGAAACCAGTTTCACAGAACTCCGCAGTTGAGAACTAGCACTACAACATATTCTTGGTTGTTGCCACTCACCTGGCCTTAATTTATGTTAATTCCTTCCATCTCAGAACTTTTGTCACAGTAACTACTCCTTTCTTCACTCCATTTTAGTTTTCCACACCTCTCATTTTCTGACTTGTCTATATTTTGCCATCCCCCCTCCCACCTCTGTTATGTACAATGATTTCAGCTTTTCACACCTTGAACAATCTTTCACTAGTGATCTTTGTTTTGCATATTATCCTGTCTACCACCTTTAAGCTCTCAGATTTCCAAATGTGGTCTAGTGCAGTCCCCAACAATCAGTCTTTCCTTCTCCTTCTGTCCAATAAGTCTGTCCTGATCTGGGGTTCTAGGTAACTTTTCTAAACTGTACCCCTTTCCCTAAACCTCTCCAGGCCTTTTCCTTCGCCCCTCTTCCCTCCCCTTCAACTCTTCCACCAGAAGAAAGAGCCACTGGCTTTGAAAGCTTGTAAAAGTTAAATCCTTTTGTGTGTGTGTTCCCCTGCCGCCGCTTGATGAGTAGATTTTATCTGTCCATTTACATTATAAATATATGTAGTCAAGCATAATAAGGAAATTATATGAGGAAAAGCAGAGAATTTTAAGGATTCAAAACTTGGTTTAGTTTTGCTAAACTTATTCCGATTTTCTGTTGCCTTAATATCACAACAGTAACCATTAGTTCTAAAACTCAGTTTCCATGTTAGTGCTCCATTTCTTTCAGATTTGGTTGTTGTCAGTAACATTACTTTATCTACTTTACTATATTTTACAGACTATAAGATGCTATGGACTATAACACTTCTTAATTTTTAAGCAATTTAAAAAAAAAAAAAAAAAAACATTTTTGCCATTTTTATTATTACACTGCAAAGCCAGACTAAAAGAAAATCTTAGTTTATAAAACCAAACTGACCTTTAAAATCCCTAAAATTCATCATCTGAACTTTGTTGTTCTTCTGCTTCTGTGTCATCATTATTCTAGTAATTGGATTCCAACATTATCAGCAGATGCAGGCAGACCAGCCAAGGGTGATGGCGCTGAACTGCCCAGAACCACAGAAAGACAACAGCCGTGGATGACAATGAAGATGCCAAGATGCCAACAACAGCCATGGATGGATACAGCAGAATGGCATGTCTGAAGAGTGAACCAAATAAAGAGCCTAGATGTAGCAAGATCAGGAACTGGACAATGATGGGTATAATGTACAATACAAGAGCACACTCAGAACATGACTGACATTTGAGCCCCTGCACTACTGGCTTTATAGGGCCCCCATAAGTGCCGATAGGCTGGCATGGAGGTCATGGCCTGTGTTCAGCACTGTGGCACTGATAGCACCACTCATAGATTATAGGAGTACTGCCTAGCAGCTGTCATCTATGTCCATGCCTTCTGGCAGGCTGTCCAAATTGTCAGACTGGGATAGCAGATCCCTCCCCTCCCAAAATGGGCATACAGGGAGGAAGCAACCTGGCCGATGTTTTAGGTGGTGATCCAGTGGTGTCTCATCAGTGGAGGCCACCAGCTGGGAGAAGGAACGTGGGACTTAAGACACTGCCCTGGGAAACTGCAATGTGGGGGATGTACACAAAGCAGACGGAGGCTGTGGTGAAGTCTCCATACCCTTGCCCATGGGAGCTGCCACTGGTATCCTCGAGAGAAATAGTACTCATGAGGAAGCAACTCAGATCAATCTGTTGCTGGAGGGATAGGCTGGAGGCAGGGACAGAGTTGGTTCATGTGCTGATGCTCCAAACCTCGTGTGATGTCAATCATTCTAAGGTGGCACCCATGATAGACTACTATAATAGCTGGCATCCATGAGGGCTTTGCCCCATAGGAACATGCCCAAACAGCCAAATCAGGAGGATATCACCCAGCATACTGGGTCTGGGGTTTCTTGGGTAGGGGTGCCAAGAGATGGACGCGAGTACATGGCACTCGGCCATGGAGGAGCTCTGCTGGGCTATAGTCATAGTCAGGGGTGGACCTGTAGGTGCTCAGGGACATTGTGAGTGCAACTGTCATGGTAGATGCAACCACAGCCTTCAACATTCATGGCTTAAATATGTGTACCATCCGCTCCACTTAGCCATTGGAGGAGGGATGAAATGGAGGGCTACACAGGTGCTGCCATTAGCAGTGCAAAACTGAGCGAAGGCCATAGCTGTGAATTGTGGCCCCTTGTCAGTTACGATGTTGTAGGGAAGGCCTCCAGTGGCAAAAATCTGCAGAAGGACATTGAGTGTGCCAGCTGTGGTGGCGGACACCATGCTGACCACATAGTGGTGGTTTGAATAAGCATCCACGACAATAAGCCACATTCAGCTGAGGAAGGGGCCAGCAAAACCTAGATGACTGCAATCACAAGGGTGATGGAAGAAGGCCAGTGTTTGAAAGACTGAGATGGAGCATCCTGATGCTGAGCACAATCAAAACAACAGTGCACCATGCCTCCACAGCCATGTTCAGTCCTGGTCAATAGACATGTCACCTGGTAAGAGCTTTCATCTGTGACATACCCCAGTGCCCACAATGGAGGAGTCCCAAGACATGAGAGTATAAGGTAGTCATGATGGATGACAACATGGTGAGTACCTGCCTCTGCATCCAGCAGGAGCACATTGGAGATGATGGACAAACAATGAGAGAGCCGAGCCCAGCAGCAGACTTTGAAAACTAAGTGGGCCACCCACATAGTGTATGACACACTGCAAGAGAGAATTGTGGTGCATGTCCGCCACAATGTGAGTAGCAGTAATGGGAAACCCATCTGAGGTATGTTGTTGTTCCACATCAATGTGAAAACAGGAGAACTCCAGTTGGTTGAAAGCCAGGTCTGGTCCTGAGGGCAAACATGAGAGGGAATCAACATTTGCATGTTGTGCAGTTGGCTTGTATTTGATGGTATAATTGGAGGAGCTAAGGAAAAGATCCCAATGTCAGAGCCTTCTGGCTGTCCATTGTAAAAGCAAATAGTGTGGCCCAAAGAGTGCTACTAAAGGTTTGTGGTTTGCAACGAGGGTAAACCAAGTCCCAAACAGGTACACATGGAATTTCTTCATGGCAAAGATGATTGCCAATGCTTCCTACTTGATCTGGAAGAAATTGCATTGGGCAGGATGTCAGTGTTTTTGATACATTGGTGATGAGTTGCTCCATACCATCATAGGACCAATGCCTTAGGAAGAAGTGCCCACAGGCAAAACAAGGGGATGTGATGGGGAAAAGGTGGTAAGACAGAGCACAGAACGTAACATGTACTTTAGCTGTGTGAAGGCCTGCTCACAGGCTGCATACCACTGAAACAGAATGCCTTTCTTCCAAAACTGGTGGAAAGAACTTAGAATAATAATTCATTTTTCCCAAAACAAGCCTGCAACTCCTGCGGTATTTGGGGACGTGGAAGAGAGTCAGTAGCAGAAACATTACAGTCAGTGGGCTGAATCCCATCTTTGATGAGCAAGCGGCAATGGTAGTTTACTTGTTCCTGAAAAAACTGTGCAGATGGCACTTGAGGCCCACACCATGCGACTTAGTAAAGAGGTTGTGTAGGTTACGCAGTTGCTCTTGGTGGATAGTACCCATAACAATTACATCATCTAGATAATTATTGGTACAAGCTGGGATGGACATGCTTAACTGTTACAGATATCTCTGGAAGATGGCTGGAGCAAAAGATACCCCAAAAGGCAATTACTTGCATTTTTATAAGCCAAAAGGCATATTGGTGACATTGTGTTGCAATTCCTCATCTAGTGAAATCTGTAAGGAAACATCAGCAAGGTCTATTTTAGAAAAACATTCACCTCCTACAAGCTTGACAAGGCCCTCTTGATGTCATATGGGGTAGGTTTCCAACAGAATTTGGGCACTGATTATTGACTTAAAATCTCCAAAAAGCTGGAATGATTCATTTGGCTTCTGGACCATGACCAGAGGTGTAGCCCAAGCACTAGTTTTGACCAGTTCAATGAGCCCAGCATCATGAAGGCAAATGAGTTAGAGCATAACAGCCATCTGAAGGAAACTGGAAGGGGATGTTCTTGACAGAAATGGGGCACTGCATCTGGACAGCAAGAAATATGTGCCTCAGAACTCATGATACGCTTCAGGCCACACTCAGAGACACAAAAGAGGTGCAATGGCAACCAAGTTCTTGGAAGGGAACTGTGTCCAAGATGACCAGAACTTCATTGGGTTCTCCCTTCATTGGTGATGGAGAACCCAAACAGTGAAAAAGCATCCAGGCTGAAAATGTTGCCAGCTGAATGACTGTTGGCAATATACAGCATTAGTGGTCATGTAACCATCTTGTATGTAGGCGTAGTGGAGAACTGACCTCTGTGGGTAATAAGGCTGTCACCATATGCAATCAACACATAGTAGGGTGGTGTCAATGCCAAGTAGCCCAGATGAGTGTATATTGAAAGATTAACCAGGGAAACCGTAGCTCCCATGTCAACATGATGGTTAGCAGTTGTGAGATCAGTAAACAACTGTGGAGGGGGGGGGGGGGGGGGCACAAGGATTTTCCTGGGGAACAATGGCCTGAGTTTCATGTGCCGTGCCATGATTCAAGTTAGGAGTGGGATTAAACTGACCTGATATCTGGCGGCATGCAGTTCAGAGATGTCCATCCTTGCCACCATGGGCGCAGTGCCTCTTTTGATCAGGGTAGTCTGCCTGTTGGTGCATCACAAAATACTCAGGACAAGAAGGCAGACCCCTCTGCTTGCAGGCTTGACTGGCTGCTCAGGGACATTGACACATCTGAAAATGATGAATCACAATGACCCCTTCAGGAAGAAGGCTTGTGAGAATTTTGTTCCCACAGTGGTGGTTGAATCACAGCCATCTGGGGGAAGGCCATATGACATTGATTTGGGGCCTGCGTGATCTCGAAAGAAAGTGCAATTTTCAGTATGTCATCCAAGGGAAGACTGTCAAGCCTGAGGGCTGCAGTTCAAGCTTCTGGATCAGCAACCAATTTGACCAGTATGTCGTGGATCAGGGAATTGGCATATGAGGTTTTGCAAGATGGGCTGGAACAAATACAATCAGAAATATGATTCAGCACTTGCAAATCCATCACCCATGAGCAATAAGACTGGCCCGCTTGTGGTACTGATGGCTTTGAGGTGCGATGCAACATGTGAAACAATTGTGAATAATAGGATGACACCAATGAACACATTATCTTGAAAGTGAATGCAACCGGGTTTGAGATGGGAACCAACTTCTTAAGTAAGAAAAATGTCTCCAGTAAGGCACAAGAAAGGATGAGTGACTGCTGGAGAGCATCATCGGAAACTAAAAAGTGAAAAAATGCTGTTTAGCTGCTGCAAACTTGTGTCCCAATCCTCCTTGGTATTGTTAAACGGCAGAAATGCGAGTGGGCCGGACTCCGCCTGGAGGGTGACCACAGCCGAGATGAGTTGTGAAACTTGTACCTGTAACCAGCCTGACAGGAGCTGCATTTCCTGATGCAAAAGGTCTGTTTGCTGCTGGAACTGCTGGTGGAAGTGCTGTAGCAATTGCTGCTGCAGGAGCAGCTGTTGCTGTTGCTGTTCCATGAACTGTACACGTTTTGCATCCATAATGCACTGTTAGCCTTTCTACCTCATAGCCAATTCTAATAACTGAAGCCTAACATGACCAGCAGACACAGGCTGACCAGCCATGGGCAAAAGTAGTGAGTTACCCAGAACCACAGAAAGACAGCAGCTATGGAGAACAATGAAGATGACGGCAACAGCTGTGGGTGGATACAGCAGAATGCTAAGTCCAAAGAGTGAACCAAAGTGAGAGACTATATGTAGCAAGATCAGGAACTGAACAATGATGAGTACAGCATGCAATACAAGAGCACACTCAGAACATGACTGACTTCTAAGCCCCTGTGTTGCCGGCTTTATAGAGCCCCCGTAAGTGCCAATAGGCTGGTGTGGCGGGGTGACCCATGCACAGCACTGTGGTTGTGACAGCAGCGCTTGCAGGTTACAGGAGCACCATCAAGCACTGTCATCTATGTCTGTGCCTTCTGGCAGGCTGTCCAAATTTTCGGACCAGGATACTGGAGTTGTCTTCTTCCTATATAAGTTGATCTTCACTGCTGTTGAGTGTGTTACTTATACCACACTTCTTGAAAGATTCAACAGTAATGTCTTCTCTCACTCTAAACCATGACTGTTTTATCCACTGAAATACTTGTTTGATTGTAAGTCATTTTAAAACTCCCTTTAGCTTGAATTCATGTTGTGCCTCATTCATTTGTTCCATTCCTCTCTCATATACACTTTAAAAGGTTTATTTGTTTATTTATTGAGACATCAAATGGTTGCAATTGTGAAGTAAGCCATCCCGTAATAACATTGAGCTCTGTATTTCTCTGTATCAGTTTCTGTTTCATAGAACTTTTTAAATGACTACTAAACTGATCTAGCAAAAGAAGAGAATTCTTCTTCAATAAAGTACCTTTCCTTCTCTCCCATACTCTGTTAATCCATAATTTCATACCAACCTCATCCATCCAACCCTTGTCATGTACATGAACACCTGGCTATTTCAGAAGGTTTTGGCATTTGTTTACACATGAAAATGATCATTGCATTAAGTTTAGTACCATCAGCACAACATGGAAGGACAACAGTGTAGTGTATTTTTTCATGTCCACTTGTTTTTGTAGTTACAGTTTTGGCACCTTTCATGGCAACAGTTCTGTTACTCAGCACATCAAATGTCAGAGGAGTTTTGTCCATTTTCACTATTTGACTTAATTCCACACTGATTTTCTTTCAATTTTGAATAATAAAGTGATGGAAAGATAATATTTTTGCTTTGTACTCTTGTGGAATTTTCTGAGATATTTTGTTTTTAGTTTGCACATTAAGTTCAAGATGCTTTACAAACCTGTAGCACAAACCAACTCCACACTTAAGGTCTGTCAAGTAGCACCAGTTTATGAGCATATACAGGGTGTTTGAAAAAGAACTACCTAGTTTTAATGTGTCCTAGAATCTTTAAAAAGTGACTTAAACTATTCTAGTTTGTGATGTTTGATTCATCAACTCTCCAAGTTTGGCTCCCCTGCAGTTGACAGGTCTACTTGACCTTGAGACGGCACCAGTACTGTTCTTTTTTCCTCTGTTCCCTGAGTTCAGTCCAGGCATATGTGCAGTGCAGTGCAGAGCAACTCAGCAACAATGTGTACTCTGCAACAGAAAGTGCAGTGTGTTATATGGCTTGTGAAAACTGAGTCAGTATGGTGGAGAACCACCTACAAAAAAAACCATCCATCATTGGCTAAAGACATTCAAGGTAACCAGTAGTGTTTTAAAGGCAAAATCGTCAGGTAGACCAAGACCTTCTGAAGATTTTGTTGAACAGATCCGTGTTTCGTGTGTCTGGAGCCCGAAAAAGTCATTGTCCAAACATAGTCTACAATTAGGAGTGCGTTCACTTTCCAGGAAGGTGGATAGGCAGGGCTGGCCCAATACCTTGGCCACCATGAAGCCCAGACTTAACCCCCCGGACATTTTCTTTTGGGGCCACATAAAAAAGTTGTGTACAGAGAAAAGATCAGAGACATGGGAAAGAACCATCATGGCAGTTAGGACAGTTACACCTGATATGTTGGTGACTACATGGCAAGAAGTGGAATATCATCTCGACATGTGCAGGGTAACAAATGTATCCCACGTTGATGTCTACTAACATTAACAAAACTTGAAGGAATTCTCTTTTATGATATGTCCTCAATGATATAATTTTTCATTAATTTCCCCATTAAATTTATACTTAATACTAGGAAGTTCTTTTTCAAACACCTTGTATTAAAATCATTTTATATGAATTACAATGCCATTTGGACAGTGTCCTTGAAAGCATTTCAATATGCCATCTTCTACTTTTGGCCGTTTTGCATTCAGTCCTCTATTTGCACATTTAGTCTTCCTCATTTTCTTTTTTTCAGTTCTTCTTTACTAGCCTGCCAATTGCAACTGGTCTTTTCTGTTGGTGGAGGGTGAACATGCTACTCAGCTGTATTGTTCCCATGATTTTCTGCATATGCTATTACTTTCAATTTATAGCCTGCATCATATAAATACCTTTTATTTTTTTCCATTACAAAATTAGCTACTAACAAAAATATTGTTCTGTTACCAGTAACACAAATCACTTACAATTCATGTTCACTGGTACCACAGACTGCAATGATGTAGGCTAGACAGTGTTCTGGGTTTGTGATGGTAGGGCAGGAGGGAGATGGTTTTAGCAAGTTTGTGAATCCTTGCAACTCATCTTCATCGCATCAGTGCACTGCTGCTGCCAATTGAATCCAATGTTGCCAGATAGAGTTAGGTTTCCCATGGCATTGAATACATGGCCATTTTTTAGACTGGCAGGAATTTTATATTAAACACTGGGCATTTTCATATTAATTTTGAGTATAAGATGCACCTGAATTTTGGCGGCAATTTTTCAAAGAAAAAGTGCATCTTATAGTCTGTAAAATGCTGTAATATAATTCTTGATTCATATTTCTGAGTTTCATTTTCAAACATGGAAAACTAAAGGTAGTTCAAGAATAGTATCTTTTCCAAATGGAAGGAGAAAGATACAAAAAGCTTCAATTTTGAGTTGATATTTAATACTTTGACATATGATAGGATACCATATTTAGATGAATAAAAGTCACAAATACATTATGAACGATTGTAAATGAGTCATAAAAAGTAAAATACTTGATATGAAAGCAAGTAAAAAGTTAAATATGTTTTTTGCATCACTTAAAATTGTTAAAACTTTTGAAGGGATAAGTTCACCTATTTGGTTCACTTGTGTAATTTGCAAGATTTTCATTTATGTTTATCATCATATAAATGACAATAATTATGAGGCCAATCTGTAATAAATTCAGTGCACTACTATATCTGTCTGTCTTACTGAACTGTTTCAGATTAACAGGAAAAGAACGAAGAGTTGGTGGCTTTGACTTGCTATGTAATGGAGAGCCACTTTGGGCTCCAGTTCCAGGTGGCAGACAAGTTGACACAAGATATTTAAACCTTTACCTGGGTAATTCGAATTTAAAATACTGTTTTTGTGCATGATTACATCTTTTAACTCACTCCATACCAGTTTGTGGATTTGATACCAGTGAATCAGGAGTGCTATTACACTGCTGTAGAAAAGAAAGTCATGTAAATTGCCAGCACTTAGTCACATATTCAATGTGAAAATTTAGTGCTTTTATAATTGAGTTGGCAGATTCCAAATTGAAGTAGGTTATGATGAATAGGATCCACAAAAAATTCAAGGAACTAACCAGAACGTTATGATACTCTGATGAAACAGGTGGTTTTATTTTATTTTATTTATTTATTTATTTATTTATTTTTATTTTTTTATAGGAAATGAATTTTGGTTACAAACTATTGAAGATGTTGAGATTTACAATTCAGTTTATGTAACTGTAAATTCTGTGGACTACACAGGATGAACCAGAACTCGATTGACAAACTTTCAGAGGTGATAGTATGGACAAAAACAAGAGAAAGTCTAGTAAAAATGGGCTCTAAAATACATACCTTCAGAGCTATGAACACTTGTTTGTCTTCACTGCTACAAGATATATATTTCCTGATGTAAGCTCTTTGTTTTCCATATATTGGGAGATGATATAATGGACCAAAACAAGAAACAATGTGCAGTAAATATGGCTGTAAAGTGCATAACTTAAGAGCTGTGAGCACCTTTTCATCTTCATTGCTGCATAAAACATCTTTTCTACTAAACAAGTGTTCATAGCTTTTAAGGTATGTATTTTAGAGGCCATGTTTATCAGACTTCTCTAATTGATTTGGTGCATACTATCACCACAGAAAGTTTGTCTGTTGAGTTCTGGTTCACCCTGTATTGTAATAGCATGCAGATGGCCAGTTTGGAGGCTACTAAATTAATTCAGCTCTAAATATTTCTGCTTGCTGATCATTTACAAATGAATTTATGTAACAGAAGCTTTAAGTCTAAAGGCATATGTCTGTGTGATTTCACAACAATGACCACTGGACAGTATAAGGACAGCTACAAACTTTAGCTACAAGCTGTGCAAGATGAAATGTCACATATCAGTTTGTAAAGCAGTATTTCTGGTACAGAGAAAAACATACTTATGACTATGCATATATGAATTGATAACCACCCTGCTGCCATTCTTACAGAGGAAGGTTTGTGTATATAATTTTTAAATATTTTATGCAAATTGACAGAATTATGATGAATTAAAGTCCAGCACTGCTGTGAGAACAATTCCATTCCCTTCTATCTGTGAACAGCAGAACTCCTTGGAAGCACAGCTCTGCACAGTGCAACACCACCCTGTTCAAACTGAGTGCATGTTCTCCATTTCCTTTGATGTACCAACAACAAGCAGAATGTGTTCAGCGTGGTTTGGTCAGTGAGAATGCGCCTTCACGTGTTCAGATATTGTTTGTTTGGACGCTTTTCTGGTAAACAAATCTCCAGTGATGAGAAACAGATGCAGATCTTTAATGGCTGTTAAAAAAAGTCATTTTCAGTTACATTTTATTTGCAAAAATGTATAACCTAAAGTGCACCAACCAAAAAGTAGAAGCTTCTTGAAGAAAGAAATAGATATGAATACAATATTCTTGACAACTTAAACATAGAAGATAGAGCAGGATTCAGAATTTTTGTACACGTAATGATAGAAGATTGTGAAAGCTTCTACAGATGGTTCAGGGATGCAGTTTGAAAAAAGAAAACAAATTTGGAGTTCCAATATGGGCTTCCATCAGACTGGCAATTGCAATTTGCACTCATATTTCACTGAAAATACTTTCAACAATGAGTAGTGAGTTACTTAATGTAAAAATATTGTAATATATATGACCAACAACAAATGCATAGCAAAAAACATGTGAATCCAGAATCTGTGGTTTTTAATTTTTTGTGTGTAAAGTAAAATGTTTTTCAATAAACTACTTCCCCAAGTAACGTTGCTTTGGATAGTTTACATAGAGAATTTTTCTACAGCAGTGCAGTGGATGATTTAGCTTCTAGCTTTCTGCTTTTCTTGAATCAACCGTAGAGGCACACACATCCCTCTGAGTGGCAGGGTGAAAAAATGCACCACAAAGAGTCTTTGACAAATTATTGTGGCAGTGAGTCCTTACAATGAATCTGTGTATACTGAGCTTGACAAGAGCAATGTTGTTGTGGGTTAAAGATCTACATCAGGCTTCTCTTTTTCATTTTATTTCTTTTGTGGGCTACAGACATGATCCACTTAGCCAGCCTCCATTACCTGATATGCTAGATAGGAATATTAACAATGTAGGAAAAGATAGACTGCTACTTACCATAAAGAAGACACATCAAGTCACAGACAGGCATGATTAAAAGACACTCACATATAGCATCTGTCTGCAACTTGATGTGTATTCTTCCCAATAAGTAGCAGTCTCTCTTTTCCTACATCATTAAAAGATGTATCCAATCATTCACACCCATACACCCATGATTTGCACAGAACACAGAATATTTACCTTAGTTGTAGACATATAAGCTAAATCATGATGTCCTCCAGTCTTTACCATGAAAGTCACTCCAAATGCTAATTAAATACGAAACAGATAACATTCATGCCTCCTGAGAGCTTTTCCTGGTATGCGTTGTGTAAACCATTTAGTTGTATGAAATTAATGATGTTCTGTTACCTAATGTTGTTCTCTGGCTTTTATGTGTAACTGTAAGCAGTGGCCCATAAACAATATTACTACTATACCAGACATGTCATCCAGCCAGAAACACTTTGTGCTGTCCATGCAAAGCCAAGGCAGATTACTTGCATAGAAAAATGAGTATAAATACTATCATTAACTGATATCCCATCATATTGCACTTCTCATTATCTCAACAGTCATATGATATTATTATTAGATTGTACTCACATCAGACACCCTATACACAACATACAATAAAGCCACTATTATTCCTTCATCTGGTTATTGAGTATACAATCATACTGAAAAAGTGTCACATAACATGCTACCGATGTGTAAGAAGCATTATGCTCTGATGTCACAAGCAAATTATAACTGCTGCATTAGATCTTTAACAAAATTGTTGTTCACTGAGATCAGCAAGATGTGCAACAACTGCTGATGCCATGCATCTACTTAAAGAAATGCTAAGCCTATATTGGCTATTACCCAGGAGCATTTTTAAAGGGTCAAATTACGAAAAGTAAGCAGATCAGTTTCCTTCTCTAGCATGCAGGTATAATATTGCTTGTACAATACTGTAGTTAAATAATCCCTGTAAACCAGTTGTGTGTGACTACATTCCTCATTTACAGTTCCCCTACTAAATCTTATCTGGATATTACTCACCTTTTAAGTGTGAGAGAATAATTGGACAACTGAAATCTGAGCCCTGGTCTTGTTAGTGTTGAGAGAAGAAGCACTAAAGAGCATATATTCGACACAGTAATGAATGTCAGAATGGGATCATGCATCACAAATATCTTAAATGTTATAGAAAACGAATTAGCACCAAACAAATGTTTAGTAAATATATAGTAAGTTACAAACTGGTAATACAGTGAATATCCTTAATAGGACTCAACAATTTTTGTTGTTGAAAGAACAGAATCATACATAAACAGATTTCTGCTTATGCAAGGAAACAGGTAAACAAGTTTTTTCATGTCAACAAGCAAAATTTCAATTTTTTGAACAATTTTTAATCAAAACTTGAGCAAAATCCATTTAAGGAAACATACTTACCAAAGAGTTTTGTGATTAGTTTTTCAATTATAGAAGCAGCTCTTATACTTGTGTATGAAAAAAGTAGTACTCTGTTGAGGAATTTTATTATTGAAAATTACAACAAAAGAAATATTTTGACTAAATTTGTGCATCTTGTTAGTGCTTGATGTTTTAACATTTTTCCATACCACTTGGAGTATTTTCTCTGCAACATACATCTGGTAAAATTGAAGTACCTTCACTGAAACACTTGATTCAGAATGCATCATTACATTTTTAGACCTATAGGCCTATGCATTATTGTGTTACCCCTTTGTCCTAACACTCAATAAAATCTATATACATGTATATGGACACTTGCTCCATGAGTAGTAGGACACCATATTTTATAAGAAAAACATTGCACAGTATTGTCTGTGATGCACCCATGGTGGACTTTACCACTTTTTATAGTGCAGACTGGTTGCCACAAATGCAGCACTACTTTTTTTAGGAACGTAAAGACACAGATTTAATGTATGGTGCCTTAGGACGTTGCACTCAGAAACCAGAAAAACGCATGAAGGAAAGTTTCATCTTAAATGGAGGAAACATGTCACTGATGATAGAAATTTACAAGAAACTGAATCATGAAAACAACAGAGAACTAGCCAAGATTGTCAACTCAAAACTGCACACACAATAGATTTTTAGGAGATAGTTTTGGATTGTTTGGTAGACGATTCATTAATAAGCAGCTGTCCACTTTCTCCTGAAATTGACACTAGGAAGAATACAGTGTGGGAACAATTCCACCACTGTCATAAACATTATGTGCAAGCAATGGGTTCAAACAGTTGTGAACTCTTTGTCCAAACAGACCATGGAAGGCCAAACGGTACTGACCAGCTGCTGTGTCATCCGCAGCCTACAGTGTCACTGGATGCAGATATGGAGGGGCATGTGTTCAGCACACCGCTTTCCCAGACGTATGTCAGTTTATGAGACCAGAGCCACTACTTATCTATCAAGTAGCCACTCAGTTTGCCTCACAAGGGCTCAGTATACCCCACTTGCCAACGGTGCTTGGCAGACTGAATGGTCACCCATCCAAGTGGTGCTAGCCCAGCCCGACAGCGCTTAACTTTGGTGATCTAACGGGAACCAGTGTTACCACGGAGGCAAGGCCTTTGGCGAAACAATTGTGAGGTCATGGTTAATTTCTGTAAATGGATTGTCCAGTGTAGCACTCCAATTGTAAAGCATTCATTGAGTGTTCATCACTTTGAATACTTGTTATTGCTGTTCTAGCACATAGGTTCTTTACCTCAAAAAGAAAAAAAGAGAGAATTAAATATTTATTTCTGACAATCAATCCTTTATCTCAAACAAGTCAGTTTATGATCCTCTATCATATGTAAAATTTTGACACTAAAGGTTGGAAACATACTGTATAGGCATGTATATGTGAAGAATCAATTTTTGTTAAAAGTGGAAAAAAAATTATTAGTTTTTTTACAAATATCTTATCTTTTACAATAATGTCTCCCTACTCATGTATGTTATGAACACTGGAGAAGTGTCAAGTGTCAAGTGTAGGCAGCTGAAATTGCATATTGTTCTACTTATGAGCTGAAAAGTCAATCTACTGAAGTATGTTGTTCAGTTACTTATTTGCTTGCAGGTTGCACTACATGGAACAAAGATCTAATGCAACAGTGCATTTGTGAATCAACATTCAGCAACACATTCTGAAATATGCTGTGTTAATAAAGATATTTTAATTGTTACAAAAGTGGTTTATTGACAGTTTATTCCCCTAGTGCCATGGCACCTACACAAAGAGCATTAATAAAATGTATTGATAAATTCTTATAAAAGTACTGCACATCTGTCTATTAACATTTTAACATTTCATTTGTGATTTTTCTCATTGTAATTTCATATTAATGTTTTTCAATATGCAGGGTGTGAGAATAATCGTCAGAAGCAGCTGTTAGAGATATGGTCAAAAGCAGCTAAGACAAGGTCTACTGCAGTTAAATAGATGAATTTCTGAATGTGGTTGAAGTTGTCATTTCTACTGTCTTTTTAAAATTGTTGCCTTATGCCACAAGAATTAATTAGTTGCTCTGTGTTGGAAGGCCTATATATTCATGAATTTGTGAAACAATAAATTTTGTTACCCACAAATTTGTTAAGCAATAAATTTTGTTAAAAGTGGAAAAGAGATTTTTTTCATTATGTAAGTCACCTATACATTTTGATAATAGGATGGTAACTGTGTAAAATGAAAATGACACACAGTTAGTAGAGCTTCACTACAAACAGTTCAATCAATCATCAAAAAGTCACTGAAGAGTTAAATCAATATGGAAAACAAGCCTGACTGTTTAAACAACAACCCATTAAAATTAAATCTTAGGTGAAAAAGAGCTAATTATTGTAACCCTTTCCAACATCTGTCTGTTGGTGATAAAGTTAAGTGCTGGTGGAGATTGATGATGGTAAGATCTACAGATAGATTCCCATAACTGACATACTTCATTTTAAACTAGCCCCAACCTGTGCTGTTACTCATGGTTGAACAGTTATTTATAAAGAAATGCTAATGCCAAAACTCATTATCCATGTGTACTCATGATCTAGAAGTTATCTCTTGGAGGTATTGAGGTGCAAACCACTTGCGGACCAGTAAACTGTGCAACACCAAATTTTAAGACAGGGGAAGAAGCTGACAAAACACATGCTGCTCACAACTCACTCAAGTACTTAGGAAAAAATTCTTCCATGACTATGTAGCAAATTACAAAATACACCAGGAGAGGGGGTAATTAATTTCATGACTTTGCAACATGCCTAACGTGGAAAAGATAATAATTGTCTTGATATGTATGGAGAGCCAGAAATATACTGTAATATGTGTCTGTAATCAATGTTCTGAGACCTCTTTTTCTCTCTGTATTTATATAGAGATCTCTGGCTCTCAATACATATCATCAGCGAATGTAGTGCTGTTTGTAAGAAAAACATATTGTACCCAGATGAATACCTGCCACTTTTAATGTTATTAGAATTAATGTAATACCTTCAGCTGTTGACGGGCATTGATGTATATCAACGGGGAGAGGTGAAAATGTGTGCCCCCACCAGGACTTGAGCCCGCGATCTCCTGCTTACATGGCAGATGCTCTATCCATCTGAGCCACCAAGGGCACAGAGGATAGTGCGACTGCAGGTATTATCTCATGCACACCTCCTGCAAGACACACATTCTCACCTTGTATGTCCACACACTACATTCGTAGTGTCCCACCCCAGCACATTCATTACTCATGGAAGACATTCTTACCAAGTCCCATAAGAGTTTGGGGAATATGTGTGCATCCACACAGAAGAAGAAGGTCATGGCCAGTATTGCCAGAACTATATACTTATATGCATATGGTGTCTGCTCTTTTGGATGTGTCATAGGGATGACTGTCATAGGGATGTGCGCAGAAAATCAACACATCAGGACAGTGCTGTTTACAAGTCAAAAATTCTGTACAGTGCATTGAGAGATAGCATCAAAAAAATACCAAACATTAATACATTCAAAAAACAACTAAAAATTCTACTAATAAACGACAGACTCTACAGCATTAATGAATATCTGGAATTTTACTCAAATCTGTAGGTCTGCTTCATAACTCTCTAAACAAGAATTCATAATTATCAACCATTCCTAGATAAAACCAAACTTCTTTCATCCATGTATGTATCTAATTATGTACCTAGATTATGGGCCATATGTTAGTATGCATAGTTAACTAAAGTACCGGTATTTAATAGTTTCTGTAAAATCAACCAAGGGGTTTTGCTAGCTTCTATATATATACATATATGTCTCCCTTTATTATAACCATATATATATATAAAAACAAAGATGATGTGACTTACCAAATGAAAGTGCTGGCAGGTCGACAGACACACAAACACAAACATACACACAAAATTCAAGCTTTCGCAACAAACTGTTGTCTCATCACGAAAGAGGGAAGGAGAGGGAAAGACAAAAGGATGTGGGTTTTAAGGGAGAGGGTAAGGAGTCATTCCAATCCCGGGAGCGGAAAGACTTACCTTAGGGGGAAAAAAGGACAGGTATACACTCGCACACACACACACACACACACACACACACACACACACACACACACACACACACATATCCATCCACACATATACAGACACAAGCAGACATATTTAAAGGCATGTGTGCGAGTGTATACCTGTCCTTTTTTCCCCCCTAAGGTAAGTCTTTCTGCTCCCGGGATTGGAATGACTCCTTACCCTCTCCCATAAAACCCACATCCTTTCATCTTTCCCTCTCCTTCCCTCTTTCCTGACGAAGCAACTGTGGGTTGCGAAAACTCGAAATTTTGTGTTTGTGTGTTTTTTATTGTGCCTATCTACCAGCGCTTTCCCATTTGGTAAGTCATGGAATCTTTGTTTTTAATATATTTTTCCGATGTGGAATGTTTCTTTCTATATATATAGTTATAATAGAGGGAAACATTCCACGTAGGAAAAATATATCTAAAAACAAAGATGATGTGACTTACCAAATGAAAGTGCTGGCAGGTCGACCGACACACAAACATACACACAAAATTCAAGCTTTCGCAACAAACTGTTGCCTCATCAGGAAAGAAGGAAGGAGAGGGAAAGACGAAAGGATGTGGGTTTTAAGGGAGAGGGTAAGGAGTCATTCCAATTCCGGGAGCGGAAAGACTTACCTTAGGGGGAAAAAAGGACAGGTATACACTCGCGCACACACACACACACACATATCCATCTGCACATACACAGACACAAGCAGACATTTGCAAAGGCAAAGAGTTTGGGCAGAGATGTCGGTCGAGGCGAAAGTACAGAGGCAAAGATGTTGTTGAAAGACAGGTGAGGTATGAGCGGTGACAAATTGAAATTAGCAGAGATTGAGGCCTGGCGGGTAACGCAAAGATAGGATATACTGAAGGGCAAGTTCCCATCTCCGGAGTTCTGACAGGTTGGTGTTAGTGGGAAGTATCCAGATAACGCAGACGGTGTAACATTGTGCCAAGATATGCTGGCCATGCACCAAGTCATGTTTAGCCACAGGGTGATCCTCATTACCAACAAACACTGTCTGCCTGTGTCCATTCATGTGAATGGACAGTTTGTTGCTGGTCATTCCCACATAGAAAGCTTCACAGTGTAGGCAGGTCAGCTGGTAAATCATGTGGGTGCTTTCACACGTGGCTCTGCCTTTGATCGTGTACACCTTCCGGGTTACAGGACTGGAGTGGGTGGTGGTGGGAGGTTGCATGGGACAGGTTTTACACTGGGGGCGGTTACAAGGGTAGGAGCCAGAGGGTATTGAAGGTGGTTTGGGGATTTCATAGGGATGGACTAAGAGGTTACGAAGGTTAGGTGGATGGTGGAAAGATGCTCTTGGTGGAGTGGGGAGGATTTCATGAAGGATGGATCTCATTTCAGGGCAGGATTTGAGGAAGTTGTATCCCTGCTGGAGAGCCACATTCAGAGTCTGATCCAGTCCCGGAAAGTATCCTGTCACAAGTGGGGCTCTTTTGGGGTTCTTCTGTGGGAGGTTCTGGGTTTGAGGAGAAGAGGTGGCTCTGGTTATTTGCTTCTGTATCAGGTCGGGAGGGTAGTTGTGGGATGCGAAGGCTGTTTTCAGGTTGTTGGTGTAATGGTTCAGGGATTCCGGACCGGAGCAGATTCATTTGCCACAAAGACCTAGGCTGTAGGGAAGGGCCGTTTGATGTGGGATGTGGAATGGGTGGCAGCTGTCATAATGGAGGTACTGCTGCTTGTTGGTGGGTTTGATGTGAACGGATGTGTGAAGCTGGCCATTGGACTGGTGGAGGTCAACGTCAAGGAAAGTGGCATGGGATTTGGAGTAGGACCAGGTGAATCTGATGGAACCAAAGGAGTTGAGGTTGGAGAGGAAATTCTGGAGTTCTTCTTCACTGTGAGTCCAGATCATGAAGATGTCATCAATAAATCTGTACCAAACTTTGGGTTGGCAGGCCTGGGTAACCAAGAAGGCTTCCTCTAAGTGACCCATGAATAGATTGACGTACGAGGGGGCCATCCTGTTACCCATGGCTGTTCCCTTTAATTGTTGGTATGTCTGGCCTTCAAAAGTGAAGAAGTTGTGGGTCAGGATGAAGCTGGCTAAGGTAATGAGGAAAGAGGTTTTAGGTAGGGTGGCAGAAGATCGGCGTGAAAGGAAGTGCTCCATCGCAGCGAGGCCCTGGACGTACAGAATATTTGTGTATAAGGAAGTGGCATCAATGGTTACATGGATGGTTTCCGGGGGTAACAGACTGGGTAAGGATTCCAGGCGTTCCAGAAAGTGGTTGGTGTCTTTGATGAAGGATGGGAGACTGCATGTAATGGGTTGAAGGTGTTGATCTACGTAGGCAGAGATACGTTCTGTGGGGGCTTGGTAACCAGCTACAGTGGGGCGGCCGGGATGATTGGGTTTGTGAATTTTAGGAAGTAGGTAGAAGGTAGGGGTGTGGGGTGTTGGTGGGGTCAGGAGGTTGATGAGGTCAGGTGAAAGGTTTTGTAGGGAGCCTAAGGTTCTGAGGATTCCTTGAAGCTTCTCCTGGACATCAGGAATGGGATTACCATGGCAAACTTTGTATGTAGTGTTGTTTGAAAGCTGACGCAGTCCCTCAGCCACATACTCACGATGATCAAGTACCACGGTCGTGGAACCTTTGTCCGCCGGAAGAATAATGATTGATCGGTCAGATCGGTCAGATCACGGATAACCTGGGCTTCAGCAGTGGTGATGTTGGGAGTAGGATTAAGGTTTTTTAGGAAGGATTGAGAGGCAAGGCTGGAAGTCAGAAATTCCTGGAAGGTTTGGAGAGGGTGATTTTGAGGAGGAGGAGGTGGGTCCCGCTGTGACAGAGGACGGAACTGTTCCAGGCAGGGTTCAATTTGGATAGTGTCTTGGGGCATTGGATCATTAGAAGTAGGATTAGGATCATTTTTCTTCGTGGCAAAGTGATATTTCCAGCAGAGAGTACGGGTGTAGGACAGTAAATCTTCGACAAGGGCTGTTTGGTTGAACCTGGGAGTGGGGCTGAAGGTGAGGCCTTTGGATAGGACAGAGGTTTCGGATTGGGAGAGAGGTTTGGAGGAAAGGTTAACTACTGAATTAGGGTGTTGTGGTTCCAGATTGTGTTGATTGGAATTTTGAGGTTTTGGGGGGAGTGGAGCTGAAAGTGGGAGTTGAGTAGATGGGAGAGACTGGGTCTGTGTGCAATGAGAGGAGGTTGAGGTTTGCTGGAAAGGTTGTGAAGTGTGAGTGTGTTGCCTTTCCGGAGGTGGGAAACCAGGAGATTGAATAGTTTTTTGAGATGGAGGGTGGCATGCTGTTCTAATTTGTGGTTGGCCAGTAGGAGGATGCTCTGAACAGCTGGTGTGGATGTGGTAGAGGAAAGATTGAGTACTTTTATTAAGGATAGGAGTTGATGGGTGTGTTCATTGGCTGAGTTGATGTGTAGGTGAAGGATTAGGTGGGTGAGGGCAATGGATTGTTCAGTTTGGAACTGGTATAGGGACTGATGGAAAGAAGGGTTACAGCCAGAGATGGGAACTTTAAGTGTGAGGCCTTTGGGGGTAATGCCAAATGTCAGACAAGCCTGAGAAAATAAAATATGGGAGTGTAATCTGGCTAGGGCGAAGGCATGTTTGTGGAGGGAATGTAAATAAAACTTAATGGGGTCGTTGTGGGGATGTTATGAGGGTGACATGGTATTAGAAGGTGGAAAGTGTAACACGAGGCTGAAATGAAAATATATATATATATATATGGGGAGAGATAAAGGTGAACTAGAAAGCAACTGGAGATCTGGTGTGAAAAAAGGTGAAAAAGTGTTGGTTAAAGCTGGGCTGTGTTGATCCTGTGGTGAACTTGGGTTGGTAGGCAACGATGTGCACAAAGGTTAGTTGGTTGTGTTACCGCCAAAACACGTTAAAGGGTGGAGCAATTCGGGAAAATTTCGAAAAAACTGCATGTAAATGTATTAAAAGGAGTGGTTTTGTGGTGGCAGAATGTGAAAATGAGGCTAACAATTGTCTGACGAAGAAATAATGACGTTAAAACCTGTGGGAAGCAGCTAAAAATGATCAGTGATGTGGGAAAAACGGAAATGGAAAAAAAGCGAAAGTTATTAGAACTAGCCGAAATGGCTGTTTAATAGGTGAAAGGAACTGTTTGTGAATTGGAAACGGTGGATTTTATAGCAGCGGTAGTGTTGAAAGCGGAAAAAATTTTTTTGGTTATGGTTTGGAAGGGGGTTACGTATTATTGAGTATATATAGGCGGAATAAAATTGTATGGTAGATTCGGTAAAAAGGAGAAGGTGAATACAAAGTTAAATTACTTGCAAAAACAGAAAGAGAAAATAAAATGACAAAAAGATTTCGAAATGCAACAGTGACAATAACAAACGTAATTATTGGGTTCAAATTAATGATATGAATATAATAGAGGGAAACATGTCACGTGGGAAAAATATATCTAAAAACAAAGGTGATGTGACTTACCAAACGAAAGTGCTGGCAGGTCGATAGACACACAAACAAACACAAACATACACACAAAATTCGAGCTTTCGCAACCTAAGACTGCTTCATCAGGAAAGAGGGAAGGAGAGGGAAAGACGAAAGGATGTGGGTTTTAAGGGAGAGGGTAAGGAGTCATTCCAATCCCAGGAGCGGAAAGACTTACCTTAAGCCCATCTCACATGGAGCAAGGTTCGCCGCAAGTTTGCGAGATGGCGTGCATGCCTGCTGGCTTGCAGGGAAAGGAGCCAGCTATCTTCCATGCCGAAGCTCTCCCACGGTGCAAGATCGGCAGCTAGTTGTGTTGTGATCGGCTGCATGTTGTATCGAGCGAAGATGGCTGCTTCAAGTAGAGATGTTCAGAGCAAACTGGCGTTATTAGCTGTTTTGGTGCTAAACGATGCAGAAATGCATGCTAATGAGAGAAGAAGAAAGAAAGAATGGACGAAAAACTGGATTAAGAGGAGAAACGCTGGAAAAGGTGTGCTCTCCATGCTTCATAAAGAGTTGATGTTAGTTTGCATAACTCCTACTTTTTTTTTTTAAAGTGTCACCATTTCATTACTGTTTGACTTTATAAATATACCAATAATGACTGTTATATATGACTTTATTTTATAGGATAGAAGATCGCACATCTTTTGCAAATTTTATCCGAATGGATGTATTGGTATTTGAAGAACTGCTTTGTATGGTTGCACCTCTGATTCAGAAGAAAGACATGGTGATGCGTCAGGCAATTGCGGCGTACTCCACCTTAAATGGAGTACGTAAGTTATGCATTTTGCTACAGCACTCCTTGCTCATCGTATATGGTTGAACAAGACACGTGGCACTTGCAACTCTTTCGAGTGCTTCTGCACGCAAGTGTTTATTGTAATAGTTTGCGCTTTTCACGACGTACAGACACTGTTCTTCGCTATAAGTACATATCAATGCTTCAATCGCTTCCTTGGACCACTGTGGTGCCATTATTTAATAATTATAAGAACTTCCCACCGCACCTCACAACAGCAGAAAAGCGACTATCAACAAAGACTTCCCGCCCAGGCTTTCCGCTTCTGATGCCACAAACGAAACGTCTCATGATTGGCCAACGCAGGTAGCACGCAGGGAACCTTACAAGAAAAATAGCACCAGATCTATCATGGAAATCTTACAAGGTTCCCATCAAGGTAGCTCGCTAGCAGACGATGGAGCCCGCAAGATAGCCGTCGCGCGAGCCAGCAAGGAAACTTACAGCGAATCTTGCTCCGTGTGAGACGGGCTTTAGGGGGAAAAAAAGGACAGGTATACACTCACACACAGACACATATCCATCCGCACATACACAGACACAAGCAGACATTTATAAAGACAAAGAGTTTGGGCAGAGATGTCAGTTGAGGCGGAAGTACAGAGGCGAAGATGTTGTTGAAAGACAGGTGAGGTATGAGCGGCGGCAACTTGAAATTAGCAGAGGTTGAGGCCTGGCGGGTAATGAGAAGAGAGGATATACTGAAGGGCAAGTTCCCATCTCCGGAGTTCTGACAGGTTGGTGTTAGTGGGAAGTATCCAGATAACCCGGATGGTGTAACACTGTGCCAAGATGTGCTGGCCATGCACCAAGGCATGTTTAGCCACAGGGTGATCCTCTTTACCAACAAACACTGTCTACCTGTGTCCATTCATGTGAATGGACAGTTTGTTGCTGGTCATTCCCACATAGAAAGCTTCACAGTGTAGGCAGGTCAGTTGGTAAATCATGTGGGTGCTTTCACACGTGGCTCTGTATCATGTACACCTTCCGGGTTACAGGACTGGAGTGGGTGGTGGTGGGAGATTGCATGGGACAGGTTTTACACCAGGGGCAGTTACAAGGGTAGGAGCCAGAGGGTAGGGAAGGCGGTTTGGGGGTTTCATAGGAATGAACTAAGAGGTTACGAAGGTTAGATGGATGGCGGAAAGACACTCTTGGTGGAGTGGGGAGGATTTCATGAAGGATGGATCTCATTTCAGGGCAGGATTTGAGGAAGTCGTATCCCTGCTGGAGAGCCACATTCAGAGTCTGATCCAGTCCCGGAAAGTATCCTGTCACAAGTGGGGCACTTTTGGGGTTCTTCTGTGGGAGGTTCTGGGTTTGAGGAGAAGAGGTGGCTCTGGTTATTTGCTTCTGTATCAGGTCGGGAGGGTAGTTGTGGGATGCAAAAGCTGTTTTCAGGTTGTTGGTGTAATGGTTCAGGGATTCCGGACCGGAGCAGATTCGTTTGCCACGAAGACCTAGGCTGTAGGGATGGGACCGTTTGATGTGGAATGGGTGGCAGCTGTCATAATGGAGGTACTGTTGCTTGTTGGTGGGTTTGATGTGAACGGATGTGTGAAGCTGGCCATTGAACTGGTGGAGGTCAACGTCAAGGAAAGTGGCATGGGATTTGGAGTAGGACCAGGTGAATCTGATGGAACCATAGGAGTTGAGGTTGGAGAGGAAATTCTGGAGTTCTTCTTCACTGTGAGTCCAGATCATGAAGATGTCATCAATAAATCTGTACCAAACTTTGGGTTGGCAGGCCTGGGTAACCAAGAAGGCTTCCTCTAAGCGACCCATGAATAGGTTGGTGTACGAGGGGGCCATCCTGTTACCCATGGCTGTTCCCTTTAATTGTTGGTATGTCTGGCCTTTGTGTTCGACCTGCCAGCACTTTCGTTTGGTAAGACACATCATCTTTGTTTTTATATATATATATATATATATATATATATATATATATATATATATATATATATATATATATATATATATATATATATATTATATATATATATATATATATTAAATCAGATGATGCTGAGAGAATTAGATTAGGAAATGAGACACTTAAGGTAGTGGATGAGTTTTGCTGTTTGGGTCCTTAATAAAACCAATCTGCTTTCAGAGAAAGTATTGCATTACTTACTGAATGCCCCTCCTATAAGCAATGTATTCATTATATTGGAACCGAGCGAGGTGGCGCAGTGGTTAGCACACTGGACTCGCATTCGGGAGGACGACGGTTCAATCCCATCTCCGCCCATCCTGATTTATGTTTTCCGTGATTTCCCTAAATCGTTTCAAGCAAATGCTCGGATGGTTCCTTTGAAAGGTTACAGCCAATTTCCTTCCCAATCCTTCCCTAACCCGAGCTTGCGCTCCGTCTCTAATGACCTCGTTGTCGACGGGACGTTAAACACTAACCACCACCACCACCATTATATTGAACTGTATTGTGTAGCAAGTGGTATACAATAAAAGCATTTTCATAAATATGATACAGTTTAAATGTCATCCAGTAAAGAGCTTTTCCTATGCACAATATTTCACATTATATTTCCTCCTGCGGGTCCGGGAGTTGGAATAGGCCCGAGGTATTACTGCCTGTTGTAAGAGGCAACTAAAAGGAGTCTCACACCTTTCGGCCTTTATGTGATGGTCCCCTGTAGGGTTTGACCTGCATTTTTCAAAATTTTCCTGAAGAACGAGCCAATTATGAAAGGGCACCTTACATGGTGCATCGTGTCCATCGTGCATTGAGATCTTTAACCCACTTTATCGTCGTGGCATTGCAATCTCACTCATCTTCCATCTCTTGGGTGAGAACACCTTCTTGGATGTGTTTTCCTTCACACACTATGCAGTGTCATTTTCTGTGCCAATGATGATCATGAAATTCTTTGCACCTCATATCCAGCATGGTAGCCTGTCCATAGTGCTGGGGCCACCATGTATCCTGTTATTTGTAGCCACCTGACTACACAGGGATCGCTCTGCTGATGCCTGCACCGTTAGCTCCCCACATATGCCAAGGACTGGATGCCCACCATCCTGGAGCTGTGGGACTCCCAGTAATGGCCACTCTGCCAGGTGGCCTTTGATGCAGCTGGGTGGTGCCTGTGGAGAGGGCCCCTGGTCAGAGTGGGTGGCATCAGGGCAGATGATGCGTGATGAAGTGTACCACGTCATCACTTGCTGTGATCAAACGCCAGTAGTCTCTAAGTGTTCCAAGTCTCAGTACAATGCAAGGAAGTATGACCCTAAATCATTCCCCTCCCTGGCCATCCCAAGGGAGGAATTCCAGGCTAAGGATGGCAGTCAACCTTATTCACCCCAGTACCCTGTACGTACGAGAGCTGATGGGGACTCTTTTGTCTCAATGAAGCCTCCGTTTTTTGTAAAGCATTTAGAGGACAAGTTTTGGGGAGCTGGAGGGCTTGTCCAAAATGTGATCAGAGACAGTCTTGATAAAAATGGCATCCTCTCTCCAGTCACAGGTATTACTTACTTGTGACAAGCTGGGGGATGTTTCCATTAGCATCATGCCTGATAAGAGCTTAAATGTCATCCAGGGTATTATATTCCACAGGGACCTTCTTTTAAAATCTGATGACGAGCTGTGCATCAACTTAGAGCAGCGACAAGTTCATTTCATCCAGTGTGTCTGTTGGGGTCCGACGGATAATCAGGTTACCACCAGTGCCTTCATCTTGGCCTTTGAGGGTGACACATTACCCGAGAAAGTCAAGGTGATGGTCTGTCGATGTGATGTCAAGCCATATATCCCTCTCCCAATGTAGTGCTTTAAGTGCTCGAAATTTGGCCATATGTCTTCCCGCTGTACTTCCAGCATCACATGTCAAGATTGTGGACATCCACCCCATCACAATACTCCATGTGCCACGACTCCCATCTGCATCAACTGCAGAGAGCATCATTCATGTTGCTCAACAGACTGCATGATTTTACAGTGCAAAAGGAAAGTCATGGAATACAAGTCCCTGGACCGACTGACCTACACTGAGGCTAAGAGAAAATTTGAGCAACTATGTCCTGTGGCTATGACCTCCTCTGATGCCACATCTACGAGAACATTTGTAGCCCCATCAGTCCTGCAAGTTCCAGTCGGCTCTCAGAGCTGGAAGACTATACGTGCCCCCCTTGATGGTGCGGGGCACTTCCCTCCCTGTTGCTCTTGCACCACCTACCTCGGAAGCACTACCCCCCAACCATCGAGGACACCAGTCCCCACTTCTCAGATGGAGAAGCGTAAGTCTTCGTCAGCTCCTGTAGCTAGTAAGGGGTCCCTTGGGTCACTCCCTTGCCAGGTTTCTGCTAGTGGGAAAGATGACACCCGCCAGCGGCTGAAGTGCCCAAAAGCAGCTGGTTGTAGGGTTTCATGATCTTCCTCAGACCCAGAGACTGAATCAGTGAAGCCCTCCCAGCCAGAGAAACCCAAGTATGAGCGAGAGAAATCCAGCAAGAAGACCCCCAAGACCAAGGGAATTGCAGTGGCACCTACACAGCTGCTGCCTACAAGCTCTGCATCTGAGGATGAGGTGAAGAATCTGGCGTCCACTGAGGATCTAGATTTCCCCAGACCCTCAGACACAATGGATATAGCCTGTTCAGAAAAGTCGGTGGCAGCAGGTGACCCTGAAGTGTAGACTGCATCATTGAGGGTTTCATTCCTTCCCAGTCTCACGCCATCCTCCAGCGGAATTGTGGCGGTCTTTTCCACTACCTTGCTGAGCTACAGCAACTGTTAATCTTTACACCTGCTTTCTGTGTTGCCCTCCAGCAAACCTGGTTTCTGGCAATGTGGACCCCTGTCCTTCACGGCTATAGGGGATATTAGAAGAAATGCAGCGAATTTAATAGTCAGGTGGAGTTTGAATTTATTTCCTGCACTCGGTATGTAGTGAACCTGTGCCCCTTCAAACTCCTCTTGAAGCTGTGGCTGTCAGGATACGGACAATGCAGGAAATAACTGTCTGCAACATATATCTCCCTCCAGATGGTGCAGTACCCTTGATTGTATTGGCAGCACTGATTGATCAACTCCCTTAATCTTTCCAACATTTGGGAGATTTTAACGCCCATAACCCCTTGTGGGGTAGCACCATGCTAACTGGCCATGGCAGAGATGTCGAAAATTTACTGTCCCAACTCAACCTCTGCCTCTTAAATACTGGGACCACCACACATTTCAGTGTGACTCATGGTAGTTACTCGGCCATTGATTTATCAATTTTCAGCCCAGTACTTCTCCCGTCTATCCGCTGGAGAGTGCATGATGACCTGTGAGGTAGTGACCACTTCTCCATCTTCCTGTCACTCCTCCGGCGTCTTGTTCATGGACGCCTACTCAGATGGGCTTTAAACAAGGCAGACTGTGTAGCCTTCACCTCTGCTGTCACCGCTGAATCTCCCCCACTTGGTGCTATCGATGTTGTGATTGATCTGGTCGCTATATTGATAGTTTCTGCGGCGGAAAACACGATCTCTCGTTCTCTACGGTGCCCCCGGCGGAAGACACTCCATTGGTAGTAGCCGGAAGTCACTGAGGAAATTAATGAGCGTCGGCGAGCTCTAAAGCGACACAAGCGGCACCTTTCCCCAGAGCAATTAATAGCCTTTAAGCGGCTCCGTGCTCGCAATCACCAGCTTATAAAACGATGGAAATAGGAGTGTTGGGAGAGGTACCTTTCGACCATTGCATGCCATACATCACCTTCCCAAGTCTGTAAGAAGATCAGACGTCTTTTTAGGTACCAGATCCCAACAGGTGTCCCTGGCATTAACATCAGTGGCGTGCTCTCTACTGACGCAAACTCGATTGCCGAGCACTTTGCTGAGGACTATGCTCGAGCCTCTGCATCGGAGAAATACCCTCCAGCTTTTCGCACTCTCAAACGGCGGATGGAAAGGTAAGTCCTCTCGTTCCCCACGCCGCAGTGAACCCTATAACGCCCCATTTACAGAGAGGGAGCTCCTCAGTGTACTTTCGATATTGCCCCGACACAGCTCCTGGGTCGGAATGGACCCACAGTCAGATGATTAAACATCTCTCGTTTTCTCACAAGCGATATCTTCTCGTCATCTTCAACCGGATCTGATGCAATGGCGTCTTTCCATCGCAGTGGTGGGAGAACACCATCATTCCCATGCTAAAACCCGGCAAAAATCCGCTTGATGTGGATAGCTATTGGCCCATCAGCCTCACCAACGTTCTCTGTAAGCTGCTGAAACTTATGGTGTATTAACGGTTGGGTTGTGTCCTGGAGACACGTGGCCTACTGGCTCCATGTCAGGGCGGCTTCTGCCAGGGTCGCTCCACCCTGATAATATTGTGTCATTCGAATCTGCCATTCGAATAGCCTTTTCCAGACGCCAACATCTGGTTGCTGTCTTTTTTGACTTATTTAAAGCATACGACACAACCTGGCGACATCATATCCTTGCCGGATTGTATGAGTGGAGTCTCCAGGACCTGCTCCCGAGTTTTATCCAAAACTTCCTCCCGCTCCATATTCTCTGAGTCCAAGTTGGTGCCTCCCATAGATCCCCCCATATTCAGGAGAATGGCGCTCCGCAGGGCTCTGTATTGAGTGTATCTCTATTTTTAGTGATCATTTACAGCCTAGCAGCAGATGTAGGGCCATCGGTCTGCTCTCCTCTGCATGCAGATGACTTCTGCATTTCGTGTTGCTCCTCCAGTACCGGTATTTCTGAGCGGCGCCTACAGGGAGACATTCTCAAGGCGCAGTTATGGGATCTAGTCCACGGCTTCAGTTTTCAGCTGCGATTTCATGTGTCATGCACTTCTGTCAGTGTTGTACCATTCATTCGGAACCTGAACGTTACCTTAATGATGATCCACTCACTGTAGTGGAGACATATAGATTCTTAGGTCTGGTTTTCGACACCCGATTGACTTGACTACCACACCTTCATCAGCATAAGTGGACATGCTGGCAGCACCTCAGTGCTCTCCACTGCCTGAGCAACATCAACTGGGGAGCAGATCGCTCTACGCTGCTGCAGTTCTACAGAGCCCTTGTTCAATCCCGTCTTGCCTATGGGAATGTGGTTTATGGTTCAGCGGCACCCTCAGCATTGCATTTACTCAACCCAGTGCACCATGGTGGTGTTCGCCAAGCGACAGGAGCTTTCAGAGGTGAGTGAGCAGTGTCCTGGTGGAGGCTGGAGCCCCTCCATTGCAGATCTGATGTGCACAACTGCTCGCCAGTTATGTTGCACTTATTTGCAGTTCTCCTGATCATCCGAATACCTTCTCCTTTTCCCACCCATGGCAGTTCATCTCCCGCATTGGCAGCTCAGGTCAGGGTTCACGACTGTGGTTCACGTGTGATCCGTTCTCTCTGAACTGGAGTCCTTCCCTTTACCACCTCTACTTGAGGTCCGGTCATGTACACCTCCATGGTGTACACCTCGGCTGAAGCTTTGTCTGGACCTTTTGGATGGCCCTAAGGTCTCTGTTAACCTCTTTGTTCTCCGCTGTTGCTTCCTCTTGATTCTTGACGTGTTCCAGGACTCTGAAGTTTTTTACACCAACGGCTTAATGGCTGATGGTAATGCTGGCTTCACCTATGTCCACAGATGCCATATTGAACAGCATTTATTGCCCTCTGGCTGCAGTGTATTCACTGCAGAGCTTGTGGGTTGGGTTGTATGGGGGGAAGAGACCAAACAGCAAGGTCATCGGTCTCATTGGATTACGAAAGGATGGGAAAGGAAGTCGGCCATGCCCTTTCAAAGAAACCATCCCACCATTTGCCTGGAGTGATTTAGGGAAATCATGGAAAACCTAAATGAGGATGGCCGGACGCAGGATTGAACCACCATCCTCCCAAATGTGAGTCCAGCAGAGCTTGTGGCCATATCTTGTGCACTGCAGTACATTCGTTCCTGTTCTGGTGACTTGTTTCTTCTCTGTTCTGACTTCCTTAGTAGCTTACAAGCTGTCGACCAGTTCTACTGTCACCATCCTTTGGTAGTGATCATCTAGGAGTCCATCTCTGCCCTGGAACTGTCCAGTCAGTCAGTGGTGTTTGTGTGGACCCCAGAACACATTGGAATCCCAGACAATGAACTTGCTGACAGGCTGGCCAAACAGGCTATGCAGAAACTGCTCCTGGAGATGGACATCTCTGAAACTGACCTGCATTCTGTCTTACGCCACAAGGTTTTTCAGCTTTGGGAGATGGAGTGGCATAACAGTATGCACAACAAAATGTGTGTCATTGAGGATACTGTGAATGTGTGGAAGTCTTCCTTGCAGGCTTCTCGCAGGTAATCCGTTGTCCTTTGTCAGCTCTGCATTGGCCATATGAGGCTCACACATGGTTACCTCCTCCATCGCGAGGACCCACCTAAGTGATGCTGTGGCTTCCAAATGACAGTCGCCCACCTCTTGCTGGACTGCCCCCACATTTAGCTGCTCTGAAGCAGACTTTTAACTTTCCCAGCACCCTATTTTTGATTTTGGGCAACAGTGCCTCAGCATCAGCTTTAGTTTTACATTTTATTTGTGAGGGTGGGTTTTATCAATTGATCTGAGTTTTAGCGAATGTCCTTTGTCCCTCTGTGTCCTCCACCCTAGGACTTTTAGGGTGGAGGTCTTAATGTGTTGCAGAGTGGCTGGCTTCTCCTTTCTTATTCTCATAGTCAGCCAGCCATGGTAATCTGCTTTCTTGTTTTTAATTTTTTTCCCCTGTTTCTTACATCTCTCTGTGCTTTACTTGTCCTGTTTTGTCCATTGTAGTGTTTGTTGTCCTTATGTTGTTCTTTTGGTTCTTCCTTTCTCCTGTTATTGTGCCATACATCTTTTTTGTTTTCTTCTTTCTCTTGGATAATTGTGCTACTGGAAAACGGGACTGATGACCTTGCAGTTTGGTCCCTTTCTCATCCTTTTAAACCAACCAACCAATCTTCACATTATATTCTTCAGTTCAATAAATATCTTGATCTATGTACACTTAAAAGTGGCCTGTGTATTAACTCAGAGCATAAGCTAATTCCATTCTGTATTTCTTCCAAATCCTTCCAGCTGCTTCAGAATGAAGGAGTAACAAACATAGTCAGACACAAACTTTTGCATTTATAATATAATGGGATTGTTGTGTCAGTTATTTGAGTTATTAAGCACATCTGATAATGGGACAGCTAGTCCCAAAATTGATCATGTGAAATAAAATAATAAAATTGATATAGTGCATTGTGAGGAACTACTTAAGTCAGACATCACTGAGTTAGCAATAGTAGCCTCCAGTCTTACAATTTATAGGTGATTATTATCCTTGAATAATGCTGTCTGTCTTTGTAAATATTAAGTAAATAATGGTGAATAAACTGCGGCTAGTTGGCATAACTGGAAAAGAAGCCATTCATTTAAACTACTGGCTCTCTGGCGTGGTATCTGTTAAATAGAAATATGAGCTTGTGGGAGCAGTTGCCACTGGAGAGAAGTGTTTTTAATTCTCTGGGACAAACCCAGTTGGCAGTTTTATTACTACTCAGATTTTAATGTTGTTTTTTTGTGCTTTATGTTATATTTACTTTTGACATTTTGTGCCTACAAGTGTCAATAAAATTTGTAGCAATCTTGATGTGTGGAAATTATTTTGGATACAACATATGAATATCCAGGGTACTATAAATCAGTGATCCTGCAAACAATCAGAGACACACAAACAGACATACAGAGCCAAACAACATCATCAGGTCAAGTGATGCACACTCACATGAAAAAGCTGTTAGCAGACCTCTGAGATGGTTTCCAGAGACAGATTGAAGAACTGTAATTGGCAATGGAGGAATAGAAGAGTTCTGCATTGAGCCCAAATTAGGAAAGTTGGAGAAGTCATCACAGATATGCTAGTATGAAAAGCAATTCATACAATGAGCTACACACGTAGTTTGGTGGTAAATGATGAAATTGGCAGTGACATGGTGCATATGCTGATGGTGACGTACAATACAGTGCACCACATTAAGGTGACTTGAGGTCAACCAGTTTACTGCAGCTGCCTGTGGGCACCATAGATACCCATGCTAAAAAAAAAAAGGAAGATGCAACTGGAAGCCTTGCAGTGACTATCAAGTGTTCAATGCCTGTACAATGCTGAGTGTGCAACATCAGGGACTTTACCAATGTTCTGACAGGAGCGACAATAGTTAGCTTATCTGACTACAAAAAGACATCGAAGTCATGGAAAAGGAGTACCAGAGACAGCAGTAACAACACCTTACAGTTTCTTTGAGTACATGAATGCCATTCAGCTTGAACGTGGGGCAGGTGAGGCAGCGGTTTGTTGACAAGGTGCTAGTGGGATTGCAGTGTTGTTTCATGTTTTTGGATAATATTGATGTTTGAAGTCAGGGCATTTGCATGAAGAGCACCTCAAGGCTGTTTTTGAGTGCATCAGCAAATATGAAATTGAAGGCAAAGAGGCAAAGAACATGTCCTGACAACAGTAGGTCTCATTCTTGGGCCACACAATGTTTGCAGCTGGACATGTCCCCTAAAAGATAAAATATCCTTCATCAAAGAGATATCTCAACCAACTGATTACCATCAAATCAGAAGATTTTTACAAGCAGTGCACCTCTACCAACAATGCCTACCAGTGGTGGCTGAAGTGCAGGCACCGTTGACAACAGCACTAGCAGGCAATAACGGCCAATGGTCATTGCAGTAGACAATGGAAATCAGACAGCATTTGATCAAGTGAAGGCAAACTTAAAAAAATGGGTCTTTTGGCGCACTGGTACAGCAAGCACTGTTAGTTATAGTGGTCGATGCCAGTGAGAAAGTGATGAGAGCAGAAATGCGCCAATACGTGGACAGGCAGTGGCAACCTTTGGGTTTCTTTTCACACAAATTCACAGTGACATGGGCAAAATGAAGTGTGAACAATAAGAAACTGCTGGCAATGTATGAAGCAGTGAGATATTTCTGTCCATATGTACCAGTTCACAATTTATACAAACCACGAATCCATCATATTCAAATTCAGCAAACATAAAGGCACCTGTTTTCAATAGGAATTGCAATGATTAGAATTCATCATCCACTTCAAGATGGGTTTTTGTCATATGAAAGGAGCTGAAAATGTTGTCACCAATTTCTGGTCAGGAAGAGAAGCTATCTGTCAGATGACGGATTATGATCAGTTGGCAGTGGCACATGATACAGACCGTCAACTACAGGAGTATAAGCAGAACATCACTATTGGACTACAGCATAAGCAGACATGGCCAGCAGGAGTGAGTGTTACCATTTGGGATAAGCCTTGACCTTTTGTCCAGAAGAAACTACAGGAAGTGATTTTTGACAGCATTCACAGGCTAACCCACTCTAGTGCTAACACTAGTGTGAAACATCTTACAGATAGGATTGTGTGGCCAAGCATTAAAAAGGATTGCTGTAGATGGACAAAAATGTGCATGGTGTGCCAGAAATGAAGAGATGGCTGGCATGTCCACAAGCCAGTGCAAGAATTCCCACCAACTACAGAATGCTCGAACAGTCCACGGGTGTACTGCCAGTCCATTGTGTCCAACGGGCACAATATTTTAGCGATCAGACATGTCACCAACATCAGGTGCACTGACGAGCTGAGCTCCTAAGAGCAGGTGGCCATCCTAAATCCCCTTCCCCCGCGAGGTGTTCTCTCTGCGGTCCGCGCCCATGGCTGCATGTCAGCGGTTGCTGAGAGGCTGGCGTCCGCATCTGTGGTGGCGTCGGTGAAACTGCCTCGTCTGCCTTGGTCGCTTGTTCGTTTTCTTTGCTGAGCCTCTTTTTAATTAGGCTCAGTGCTGGTTCCCATGCCTTACTGAGGTTATAGCCACAATCTCTGCTGATGAGTCCATCCTGATGCCACCTCAGACACCAATGCCAGCCTCTCAGTGGCCACCAACTTGCGGCCGTGTGTGCAGACAGCAGAGAGAACGCCTCGTAGGGGAAGGGGATTTAGGATGGCCACCCACCCTCAAGAGCTCAGTTCGTCAGTGCACCAGATGATGGCGACATGTCTGATCACCGAAATATTGTACCTGTTGGACACTATGGACTGGCAGTACACCCATGGACTGTTCAAGCAGAAATACACCAGGAGAAGTTGAAGAAACACAACTACAGAGTAGTTCACACATCCCCCTGGACTCATGGGATTGATGGTGCCCTCAGAAGAGTACTATTATTTACTGACTGCTGTGGACAGTCACACGTGATGGGTGGAACAGTAACAGTCATACTGTGGATCAGTTAAAACAACAGAATACAGAAAGAGGATTAAAAAAGAGAGAAATAGAAGCAGGAAAATGAAGTGGTATTACCAGGTAATAGTCGTAGTAGTAATTGTGCCTCAATGAAATAATTTGCACATACTGCATTGTTTATTTCCTCATTGTGGCAACAAACATTGAACCTACTCTTCAAGACCCATGTGTGAGATGTACTAGATTTTCTCAGAAAGATTCTGTTTGTCACATCAACAGACATTATTTCTGGAATATAGCACTCCCTCCCCCCCCCCCTCTCCCCACCCCATTAAATGAAAATAATACAAAAATCATTATGTCACAAGAAGTGGTACACCTCCTGGTTTTGATTATGACTCTAGTGACTACTAAAATTATATACCGACTAGAAAAGATTACCCTTCATATATCGTTGTAACCAGAAATGGCTCAAGGCATGTTTCTTGCCAGATTTAATAATGCAAGAGTGACTGATGTACATGCATAAAATTGCAAATAAGCAAATCATAATTCATTACAGGGCCTAAGTCATTCCTTTCAGCATTTTCCAAAATTTTTGAGAAGTTGGTTTATGAAAAAAAATAGTAATTCATTAGTAACATTCTAAATCATTAGATGCTTCACATTCTAGTTTTTGAAATGTCTTCTCTGAAAAAAGAACCACATATGACATTGAAATGCAATTCTTGCAGGGATAAACAAAGAAAATCAGGAAGCTCAATTTGGCTTGTTTTACCCTTGTAGCACCTACCATTGATGTTGATGTGAAAATCGCAGCAGTATTTTATTTTCTTAGTTTTATTCTCTGTTGTCTTGCTATATTATCTTCTGAAGGATGAAGCTAAGGCATATTGAATATTTATTCAGAAAAAGAGACTGCTAATAATATTATGTGGTGATGTTGGTTTTTTGTTGCTAGGTGGGGTCACATCAGAGATATGAAGGTCAACTTTGTTTTTTTAAATGGGATGCTGTAGTTTGGTACTTATTTTCTGATAGTGGCTATCAAGACAAATCGAGTTATGTGTAACAGTAAGGTCTTTGAAGGTCAACGAAGGTCAAAAAGGTGGCATGAACATCCAAGGTGTTCAAAGTGATGACCATTGGTATCAATTAAGTGTTACAATCTACTTATCATAGATTGAGTGGTATTCCTTACCTCTTTGGCACTTATCAAAGCACATGCTCTGACAATTCTCTCTCATATATTGTGCAAATAGTAAATATTCACAGAAAATGGCGTATCAATCTAATGTGCCATTGACATGTAAACACTATTTGACAGTTTCGCAAACAGCACTAATAGGAATGGTAAGACTAGTATCGTCGAATGAAGTGAATGTGAATGATGTATTCCTTCAAAGAACAAATTGATGTGCTTCTCATTTAAGGAGAATGCCAATGAAATTCAGTGAGAGCTAGAGACTTACATGCTGAAAGATATCCCCAATGCACTCAGCCTACACATCATACATTTAAATATGTGTATGATAAATTGACAACAACTGGATCTTTAATGCACTGGAAACATATCCAGCAAAGGGAACTTACTAACGAGGAAATGGGAATTGGTATTCTCATCACTGTGGTTGGAGACGCTTGTGTTAGTTTACGTCGAATCGCACAGGAATCTGGCATGAGCCAGATAGTGTTGTTCATGTTCTGCATCACCATAAATATCATCCTTACCATACCAGTCTCCTCCAAGAACTAACTGATATGGATTGTATGCATCACATTGAATTCTGCTGATGGGCTCAACATAGCCACTATCAGAAAATAAGTACCAAACTGTAGCATCTTATTTAAAAAAAAAAAAAAGTTGATCTTCATATCTCTGACATGACCCCATGTAGCAACAAAAAACCAATGTCATATTTTGACCCCCATTCAACTTTTGTCCCACAAACTCTTCACTCACCCTGTATACTGGCAAAACCCCACCATGTCCAAAAGTATCCACAATATATTGTTATTTGTCAACAAAACTAAGTAAATGTTCGTACACCCCACGTCCTCCTCCTCCCTCCTCCCCCCCCCCCCCCCTTCCACACTTACATACAGACACACAAACACACACACACACACACACACACACACACACACACACACTGTAACGGAACATATTAAAGGCTTTACTTTAATGAAGTATGTGATACCCTCCAAATTCAACCAGTTTAACAGGTATTTATGATTATAGAAGAGTTATTGTGTATGTTAACAATGATTGCACAACATGTCTCCATAAACAGTCAACCCATTAAATTATACTGAATAACTGACACACACAAAAGTTAATATCACTTGATCACTGATACAGCAAATGTCATCATGTAAAAACACTAAGTTTATCTTAAATAATTAATATGAAGTATGAAAAATAGTAGCCAACTTAGGTATTTTGGATCTCCTTAAATAAAAATCACCCAGTGAAACCTATTTGTTCACTAGGAGCGTTTTCACTCAGTATTCACGTAATCAATCCTATTTTAGACGAAAACCAATGTAATTCTTAATAATTCATGTTAATTACTTATTTATGCAAATTAGAGAAGTCAATTGACAAACTTCTAAAAAACGGCCTTTTTGTAACAAAGAATTATTCTGTCAAGTCTACAAATCTGTCTGTCATTTTAATAACATGTTAAATTATGTCACTCGATGCAAATTAATAACTTTTCTGCACAAATTATGATAACAGATGTACATGTGACTTGTAAACTATATCTCTTTTTAGTAGTTCTTTGACAATGTTATAAATACAAGCAGCAAGAATGGTCGGGAGGCAGTCGGAATGTCACTTTGATAGAGTGTGTTTGTGTGTTATTGTTTGAGGTGGATAAACAATGCAAAGAACATGTAACGGAAATACTACTTTGTCTAGTGTCATGGTCTTTGGTGGACAGTGGAATTAAGATGGCCACCAGAGTAATAAATATTTGAGGTTTACATATTTGTTGGTTTCGCTCGTTCTTTATCATCAAAAGCATATAAAAAACACGGGACCTCATGTTTTTAACCCTAGACAACCAGATTTAGAGCCAGCATCAGCATCGAGAGACAGCAGCGATCCAGCAAGTAGCAGCAATTACCACAACACAATGCATTTTAATGGTGCCATCCTAACATCAAGTGCTAACAAGCTCCGTAAATGGGAGTGAAATAGTGCGATTATAGCAATTAGCTATATCTACGACCAGGCGACCATTACAACACACACACACACACACACACAAAAAAAAACAGTAAACTTCATGTCTGTCAATGTTTAAAAGAATACAAAATCCCCGTGATTGGCAAAGATTTACGGAAACTTGAATTTTAGAGTGGACTTCAAAGAAAAACTCTATCTCAAAATCTGGCAGAAAATCCAAAGCAATTATGGTTGTGTATAAAGTACCCCAGCAGCATGACACATTCAATGTCTTCCTCACGTGATAGCAATGATAACGCCACCACAAACAGTACAACAAAGATAAATACAGTATTCTGAAATTCCTCACCAAAGAAGATAAAGCACATATTCCAGAATTCAAACCAATCACAGCTGCCAATATGATAACTTAAAAGCAGACATCCTTGACATAGTGAAGCAACTCAAATCATATAGCAAAGGCAAGTCTTCTGGTCAAGCCGTATACTAATTAGGTTCCTTTCAGAGATTACTGGTATAATAGCTTCATACTTACCAACAATATACAACCACTCACTTGACAAAAGATCCATAGCTAAAGACTGGAAAGTTGCGCAGCTCATACCAACACGCATGATGCTAGAAAGGAAACAGGAGTGATCTGTGTGGCTGTCTGAAGATACAGACACAGACATTGTAACCATCCATGATGTATCCATGCCTCAAAGGGTTAAAATAATGATATAATATTTGTCTCCCTGTGCCAGACTCACCAATTATGTGAGCATAAGGCATGCTCAGAAAGCCAAAGTAGTTAAGGTGACCATTCATGATAAGCTCCTTGGTTATTTACAATTCTGTTATAGAAATAACATCTCCACCTATTGGGTGACAAGATATAACCATGTATCAGAGAACCATTACTGCAGACATGAAAGGAATCTCATAATTTCTCAAGCAGAAATGACGTCATGATCAACTGACTGGCAGTGCGACTATCTTGGATTTTTAGAGTATATACCAAAACTTTTATTAACTTTTATTTGTGGAGTTATTCTACAGAACTCTTAAAAGAAAGATGTTCAAATGATTCACTTCTCAGCATTGTTTCTAATGGAATGGTATGTTGCAAGATCAAGTTAGTCAGAATAATCACACAAAATGTGAAACAATTAATATGAAACCTGGTGATGTGAAAGCTAACAGCTTTTGTTTCCTGTTTCTAATAAGATCAAGATGATAGATCTATTAAAAGCAAAACTGAAAGTCTGTGATTTTGTTACAGTTAGTAAACATAAGTCAGTTTATGAGAAAGATTTCACCTACACTCGTCTGCCGAGATATTCAAAATTTGAGCAATTCAAGATTCCAATCCAAAAACATATCTGCTAGAAGATTACATGTTGATAACTGTAGCTGGAAGTTTCTACAGCACAGGGGAAAAGAAAGGTTCACCGACATATCTAGAGCAAAATTTTATACAAAGAAAAGGAAACAGAACTTTTGTAAAAATGTTGGGTTTTGATAAAATGCACAATTCTTGGAATGTTTTGAAAAAGAGTGCATGTGGAAGAAGTGAGGAAAATAGGTGTGTAAAATTTTTCCCTTGCATTTTTCATCTTGCACTAGAATTGGCTGAAAAATATTCCACCATCTTTAATTATTTCTAATTTCTCACCATACTCCATCTTGATAACATCATTGAAAAAAGGCATGTGGCTTGTCGTGTGACAATGCGGTGTCATAGGTAAAGGGGGCATGACTTGTAATGTCATGGGAGGTCAATGACATGGATCAAATAATGTCACAAATGCAAACAAAGTGCACCAGATAATATGTAGCCTTCCCACTCACTCACTCAGATGTCAGAATGCTACTAACAATGCTGCACCTAACAATAAGCTAAATGAAGACTTACTCTGGAAAACAATAACCAACTCAGCAGTTGCCACTTACCACCTTACGGTACTTGCTATTGACTTAGGTTTTGCCATTTCCTTCATGTGGATACTCAGAGTCATTGACATCATTGAGCCTATATTAAGTGGTGCCTTTCTTGTTTATCACACATTAATGGCAGACCTGGGGAAAGCACAACTACAGAACACAGTCAAAAGTAGGACAATAACTAGTATACAATGTATGATAGTGTATACAGGGAAGCTCTGTCTATAGTATGGTGCAGAGAATAAACAACATCAACAGCTACAATAACCCAAAAAGAAGTCATTGAATTCTTTTTCCATACCTGCATAGCACAGGGACATCAAACACAATACACGGAGTAAAGAATGCTATCAATGGGAGATCTCAGATTGATTCCATATTTTTAAATTTCCAGAAGGCTTTCAACACCACTGTTCATTTCTAATCAGGTTGCATTCCTATGGAGTGTCATCTCAGTTGTGTGATTGGAGAAGGTGATTTCTTGTCAGAAAGATCACAGTTCTGAGTAACTGATGGAGGGTCACTGGATAAAATGAAAATGGTATCCAGTGTTCATCTAGGGAAATGTTGTTTCTAATCTATATAAACAATTTAGCAGACAATCTAAGCAGCCCTCTTAGAATGTTTGCAGAAGATGCTGTCATTTACTGTCTAGCAAAGTCATCAGAAGATGAAAATCAATTGGAAAATGGTTTAGACAAGATATCTGTATAGTGTAAAAAGTGGTAATTGTTCCTACATAATGAAAATTGAGAATATGAAATAACAAACAGTCTTGGTTGCAAAACTGTATTTTTTATTTTGTTTATCCTCCAATGACATGTTTCACCTTATACAGAGGTCTTCAGATTGGCCTACGAGAAAAAATATAACCTTTCATATAAATTGTATGGTCCTAATTTAGCAAAACTGGACTAACAAGAAAAAATAAAACAACTTACTGGCAAAATATGGTGTTAAGCACATAGGATGCTGCAGGAAACTGACATGGTCAGAATCTGAAAAAAAACATTGTGCAGTTTCCTAGAAGATAAGAGTAAAATATAATGGTGTATGTCTGATAAAATGTACTGAAACCAGTAAACAGTCTAATGCACTCTAAAATAGAATTTAAAAATACATAAAAAACAACTTACTGATATAGAAGTTGTTGAGTACATACTGTAACCACATGTGCTAAAACACATGAAAGGCCCAGCAGGTAGGTGCTCTTGTCAATTTTTTTAAAAAGTCCTCAGATGGTGTTCTACAAAACAGTTCACCTCGAGAGTAGCCAAGAAGTATTCAATAGTAAATATCCAGCTTAGTCGCACAAGAAGTACACCTATCTGTATAAATAAGCAGCAGATTACCTTGTCAGATATGCAGTGCCGTCTACATCCACTAAAGCAGGATGAAGCGTACGTAGACGCATTACACAGTAAATATGTAGGAGACACAGGTGCCCATGCCTCTGTCTGTACACATAGTACTGGGCATAGAAATGTACAAGAAGAATACAGCTAGTATACACAGCCTACAACAGATGACACGTGTAGATGTTTGGTTGTGAAAGCTATAAGGTTTCCAGATATGATCACAAAGAGAAATATGACAGCAGTAAAGCCCTATAAAATATGTGAAGTCATCCACATTAGTATTAAAAGGAATCCATTAAATATTAGTGACACATACTTAGGAATTACAATAATAAATAAGTTAAATTGGAACAATCACATAGATAGTGCTGTTGGGAAGTTGACCCAAAGATAGCATTTTATTGGCAGGACACTAGAAAGATCAACGGGACATGTGAAGAGACTGTCTCCAAATAAATGTTGTATGGCATGAGATCTACATCCAATAGGATTGATGAGGATATTGAAAAAGTTCAAAGACGAGAAATTCATTTTGTATTATTGAAAAATATGGGAGAGAGCATCACAGAAATTATATGTGAGTTGGCATTTCAATCGTTAAAGCAAAGGCATTTTTCTTTATGGCAAGATACTTTCACAAAATTTGAATTGCTAACATTCTCCTCCAAATGCACCCATCTACATAGGAAGAAATAACCATTGTAATAAAATAAGATAAATCAGGGCCCACACAAAAGGATTTAAATGTTCGTTTTTCCCACACACTTTTTGAGAGTGGAACTGTAGATAAAAAACCTGAAGGTGGTTCAATAGACCTTCTGTGAGGCACTTTATTGTGATTTGCAGAGTAGTTATGTAGATGCAGAGTGTGCATGATATTTGTACCACATCTGGCCAACCTGTTCTCCAGCATGCTGCAGAACTTCTCTGTAGCACTCAACAGAAACAAAGGCCATATTTGAAGAAATGCTCCAAGGTGGAATAATCCATTATTCTGACTCTCATAGTTTTCACCTTTGCATCTTGCTCACAAGACAGATAGTTTGTTGTGCCCTTGTAGTGGTTACTATGCTTTAAATGCCAGGACAGTCCCAAACAGATAGCCTACATCAGACATTCAAACTATCGCAGGCTCATTAATATATGAAGTCTATGGTACTTCGTGACATCCTGAGGTTCATGACAATTATGCCCAGTGTCCTATTTAAATTTTAATTTTTGCCAATTGGTCTCAAAAATGCTGTATGGACATGGAGACATTTTGTGAATGAAAGGTTAAAGGAGCTTCCATTTTGTTTCACACATCTTCATGAGAGTCTACTATTCTCACTATACACCTGACTACATGAATGACATGTGCAGGAAGTGCATCAGCAAATGCATAACTCTAGCATAGTAGTGAATGAAGAGAGGTGAGTCATCAGCAAAGCAGAAGTGACTTTCCTGGGACACAGTTTCAGCAGATGACATATGTCCATTACTGGAGAAGACAGCAGCTGTACAAGCCCTTCTGAAGCTGACAGACTACTAGCAATTATGATGTCTCCTGGAAGTGGTCAAATTTTATCACTGCAGCCTCCCAATAATGGTGGCTATAAAAAAACACTGCTTACACACAAAGGACCTGGCACTACAGTGTGATGATCTCCCACATAGAGCCCCGAGATGGAAAAATCTTTCCATAATCTTCACGTGAGCCTAAATAATACAGTGCTCCTTTCTTACCCAGAGTCATCTGTCCTCTTGGCAATATCATAGACACTAGCCAAACAGAAACAGGTGCAATCCTACACCAACAAATTAATCAGCACTGTCAACCATTGATTTTTTTCAAAGTTGCAATCAGTGCAGCAGCAGTGAAGTGCATATAACAAAGAAGTGCTTGCAATTTGTGAAGCTGTTAAATATTTCTGACCACAAATTGAAACTTTCCCTGTGACAGTTTACACTGAGGTCAAACCATTAGTCTCTGCTTCCTAGAGCATCAGTGACAAGTGTTCCCTTGACATATAGAGTTTGGCAATCAGTTTACAATGGATACGTGCCACATGAAAGGAGCAGATAGCATCTTGGATGACTACTTTTCACACATCTCTGATTTGGGAAATTATAAACTACAAAGAACTTGTCACCACTCTGACTGCACATCAACAACCACAGCATTTACCAGCAGACTCTTCCACAGGACTGTGACTCACCCAAATTCTGGTGCTAAGCACAACGTTGGTACTATGGTGCAGCATCTCCCAGCATAAGCTAAGGCACTACTATTCTCCAAAACTATGCATAGCTGTTTTCAACATTATTCACAGTCTATCACATCCAGAGCAAACACAACCACCAAGTTACAGACCAACCATTTTGGTAAAAGAGGTCATAGGGAGCACTGTCGTCCTCTTTTTTCCAGACTCAGAATACTTACAATTATAAATCTATACATCTATGTGTCTGTACTCTATATTGAAAATAATATTTCAGAATTTATTGCCAGAAGGGAAATACACGAACACAACACCAGGGCTAACGGTAATTTAGACATACCGCGCCACAGATTAGCGAGAACAGGAAATTCCCACAAAGTTAACCCACTCAAAATGTTCAATAAACTGCCAGTTCATGTTCAGTCTATGGATACAAATTCTTTTAAAATTAAGTGGTACAGCTGGCTGTCAGATCATCCATTCTATGACATTAAAGAATTCTTTGAGATGCCTGAGGAGAATATAAGCATTTAAAAGTTGTCTGTAGTTAAACATATTATTTTGTCCTGTGGTTAATCATGTGTAATTGCAAAGTTTATACTATAAATAATAAAATACCATATTATATTAGATTATAAGATAGCTTGTTGTGTTAACTTTTAAAAGCTATCCTTTGTAATTTGGTACACTGCCATGCTTCAAATGTATTCTATAATATATTGACAGAAGTTTATTTTATTATTCTGTGTACTAGTACATCTTGTATGACAAAGCCAATATCATTGTAAAATGATCTACGGTGAATAAAATTCTTGATTCTTGATTGAAATGCCCCTTCATTCAAAAAAGATGCCCTTGCATGAGCACATTCATATATTCAGTATCAACAATGGAAAGTGAGACATGTACACATCAACATCGTGCAGTTTTAAGGCTCTCCATCAAGATTTGTCCACTTCCATGCAGTCTCATCTCATCTCACCTGTGGGCCACTACAGATACCTTTCCATAATGGTGAACAGATGTACTTGGTGGACAGAAGATATTTCTACCAAGACAACAGCAAATACCTTCAACTGAATAGGGGTAGCCTGATTTGACTGTTACCTCTACATAATTACAGATCAGGACCCACACTTTGAATCTGTTTTGTTCCAAGGATTCTTCAACTTATCCAGTATTCAGTGCCATCATAAAACAATCTACCATCCCATCAGCAATAGAATGGTAGAATGATGGCATTGGACCCTGAAGGCAGCTCTCATGTGCTGACATGAGGAATGATAGAGATCCTCCCCTTGGTCCTTGTAGACCTTTGCACAGTGTACAACCCAGACATAAGAACATCATTAGCAGAATGGTGTATGAGAAACCTTTATGCATTCCAACAGACTATCTCACACCTACACTGTTGCCTTTCACAGCAGAACTGACACAATTGGTACAACAGCTCTGAGACAACATAACCAAGATCCATCACCTACCTGCCTCATGCTGTCATACCACAGTGAACAATGCATTTTCATGCAGTGTTGCAATGATGAGACCACACCACAGAGATCTTGCAAAATGGAAAAACCACAAAAGTCTCTATCAGGTGCATCAAGTCAGCATGTCCTATCTTCAACCCTACAAGGTACCATATTGCTGCCACAAGCTCCATTATGCCTGGAGATGGCTGTGTAGCAGTTACCACATCCATCCATCAGCCAGCAACCACATGGTCACTGAATCCAGAGCTGCACCAATGTGCAGCCAGCAGTCCACACACAACCCAGATAGTAAATAGAGTTTCAGCTTTGTTACATTCCATGTGCTTTGTGCTATAAAAAGTAATTATGTATGCTTCAGTTCTATGTATGTTATTTTAATTGGTGATAAGCCGTATCCACAAGTTATTTGCATGTTCCATAGATCACAATTATGGCTTCTTGCTTTGATATGGAATGAGTCAGTTTTACAATTACAGTACATCTCAGCAGAAGATGTGGCAACATGCTGACCATTTACATGATTTATTAAGGTTTGAATGTTTTTTATTCTTTTTCTACATGTCTTCAGAGATTTATACTTAACTATCTCTCTCTCCTTCTCTTAAAACACACACACACACACACACACACACACACACACACACACACACACACACACACTCTTGCAGTAACACTTTACCAGAAATTCATATATAGTATAGAGAGAGTTCTCAAGCAGATGTAATTCCAGGTTGTGTTTGAATTTAATCTTATTATACATTAAATTATTTATACCACTAGGTAGATGGTCAGAGACTTTTATGATTGAATACTTCACAATTTTCTGTACCACATTCAGACTGAGTGGTGGATAGCATAAATCATTTCTCCTTCTAGTGCTATACTTATGGATGTTACTAATTTAAAAAGTACTGGGAGGTTGTTATATGTATGCCTAACTTATTGAGGAGTGTCTGCAAAAGGTCTAGAGTGGATACCACATATTTTCTACATTACATAATGTGTCAGCAACAAATAATTTTTTTTCAGTGATGAGTTACCCCAGAATCTGATTCCATAAGACAGTGAATGAAAGTAGGGAAAATATGTCAACTTCAAATAGTGTGGTCAGTCCTGTTCTGAATTACGATGCAAAAAGTCTTCAGTTAGCTTGCATCAGACATAGATCAGAGACAGTGGTCAAATGTGTCTGGTTTGTCCTCACATGTATGTGTGTGTGTTTTCAAAGAGAAGAAGGCCTTTTGAGCAAAAGCTCACACTTGTAGCAGTATTTTTTTTTTTTTTTTTTTTTTTTTTTTTTTTTTTTTTTTTTTTTTTTGCCTGTTTGTAACTCAACATCTTCTCTATGTAGTGAGTAGCAATCCATCCTTTTCATAATACTGTCAAAAGTAGTTTCACCAGAAAATTTACTCCCACTACACATAATCATGCACACTGGCTGTGTGGATGTGAAATAATAAATGCTTTCTTCTGTTACATGTGTCTACTAATGAATGTTGCAGACTATCCTTGGTCCACAAATGGGGTAATGGACATTAAACACTTAGCTAAAAAAAAAAGACCAACTATATCTATGACAAAATAGAATACTTCAGAAGAGCCTGGTATTTTCTGCAGTTTGGCCAGCCTGATGGCAGAAATGGATTCCACACTGTAGGAATCAATAATTGTTAATTTTTGGTGCTCTCCAAAACAATTCATAATGAGCTGCTGGACTCTATATATGCTGTTTACCATCAACTGTTTTCTAAAGAAACACTGCAAACAGAAGTTGATGAAATGACAGATTTTGCTACCTTGTCTTAATTTATATTTATTGTTCTGTAGGAATTAAGTGGGGGAAATATATGAGCTTTATCTATGAGTGATAGGCACAATTAGATGCAGGCAAGAGTAAAACCAGTGTATGAAAGAGCAAATTTTGTGCAGTGTTATGCCCACCAACCTAGGTTGCCAGGTGTTCAATTTTTTACTGAATTATTCAGTATTTCAACCCCATGTTCAGTGTTTGATTTCAACCCCATGTTCAGTGTTCAATACTGAAGTATGAGTGGTTGGGTACTTCTAGAATTCCATTCGTGTTACAAATTAATTTATTTATTGATATGCAAAATCAAGTCAATAAACATTTGGTATGCTGTTGTCAGCCAACACATGCTGCATTTGTGCCCTTGATTGCTCATTGTCCATCTCTTTCTTTTTTGGCATTTGGCTGCAACCATCCGAGCCTGTCAGCCTATCCATCTACTGATTAATCAGCTGAACCTCAGAGTTGAACACAGTTGTCATTTGACTCTGATGTGTTTCTTATGCATGTTTGACCAATTTGTGAATTAATGAAACATAATAGAAAGGAAGATACCTATTGATTTGCATAAATTTATATTAGTGTATTACAAGATCATTTTAATCACATATAATCCTTGCTTTATGGCCAACAATTTCTCTAGATACACCTACTTCCTTAAAATCTTTTGTTGTGTGGTACAATATGTATTATTATTTTAATTAATACAGAAATATTGGAAAGAGAGTTATGTACTTAACATGAAATATGGATTCACTGCCTAGAAAAATGAAAAGTCACTGTGGTTCTTGTGCTTTTAAAAATAAGTGGTCACAAGATGAAAGATTCTCCAGTTGAATTAGTCCAGTGGACAACAAACACCAAGTAAGATGGATGGTTTTCTCATCCTCATTTTAGTGTTCAGAATCATGGAATGAAAGCTCTTATTCAACACAGAAATGGCAAAAGTGGCTTTTATCAGTGCAATTAAAAAATGTTTTAGTAGCATTAATAAATTTCTTGTTCTGTCTTCTGGAAATTTAAAAGAGAAAATAGCTGTAGTTGAACTCACTAAACCTAACACATGTAGAATATGGACACAGCTACAATTCCTACGACTGTGGCAATAAAATAGAGTCCATACTCTAACAATGGAAAATCCGGGATGGAATGTAACAATATTAGAGAAGGAAAGTTGCTAGTCACCATATAGTGGAGATGCTGAATCGCGATAGGCACAACAAAAAGATTCACACAGTTATGGCTTTCAGGCATTAAGGCCTTTGTCAGCAATACACACACACACACACACACACACACACACAAACGCAACTTGCACACATGTCTGCAAGTTGCGATTGTGTGAGTGTGTATATGTGTCTATTGCTGCCGTAGGCCTTAATGGCCAAAAGCTATAATTGTGAGAATCTTTTTGTTGTGCCTATCGTGACTCAGCATCTCCGCTATATGGTGAGTAGCAACTTTCCTTCTCTAATATTGTTAGATTCCATACTCATTAAGACTCTGGGATAGTTTCAAAGGTGCAGTTCAGTAGAACAAAAATAGAGGCACTAATGAGTAATATTTTGGTGCCCTATTCCATAGAAATTGTTGTAATAAATAAATGAATAAATAAATAAATAAAATAAAAAATCAAAACCGTCCATTTTCAATATCTCTTGTAGCTTCCAATAATGGTAACAGAAAAATTTCCTCACTTTCATTGATGATGAAGATGGAACAGTAAATCACTTGTTAGATTTTTATGAAGAAATGAAAGAAACATCAGAGCCTACTATGAATACAATTAACATATTTAAGCAGAGAAAATACAACTAACAGAAGAAAAACTATCAAAAGGACAATGGTGATTCCATGCAGCATTGCCAACTTGGGAAGTGTCTTCAGTCACATGAATCATTTACGGTATGAGGCTAGAAACAAACTGGGTAACAATAGTAAAAGCGAGATTCTCATTTGAAGTTTGTAACACACAACAACTTTTACCAAAAAATTAAAGATAAGAAAACATGTTGAAGGCTATAACTAGCAATAATAAACATAGTTTTTAATGTTTTCTAAATGTTCTATTGTGTTCACCCTCAGCTAAGAAAATCCTTTCACCAGTGTTCACTATTTTTTTCAATTTAATCTGGCAACCCTGCCACCAGCTCATCCTCATTGTAGAGCACTGTGCAACATAGCAAAAAGAATTTAGAATATTTTTTATCAGTTTGTATGGATTCTCTATGTTCTTCTCGAAGTCAGTGAAAAGAACTACTGTATTGGATAACGTTGCGAAGAAACTTACTCGAAGAAATGCAGACACAAGATGGAATTTTAAAACACCAATTTAAGTATAAGAAATAAACAGCTAAACTAATTGGAATCATTAAGGATGATGACAGCAATTACTATTTAACAACTGTTAAAGCAGTTTGACATCAGAAATTTCTCAACAACAACTAAGAGTTTCTCTTTTGGCTTGAGTCCAGTAAGATCCTGCCACATTGTGGTATTAAGTTTAATCAGCTGCAGCTTGGAGATGTTGAAAATGTGAATGCTCTTAAGAATGTAACTCATTTCAAATCAACAATAAAAATGATGAGAAATTTTCTGGGTTTTAATCAACATTGGGATAATGAGAATGGAAATGAAGAAACTGCCAACCCATAAGTTTTCATTTTGCTGACTCCTGTAAAGCTGCTGCAAAAGAAGTCTCTGACCTTGTTATGGGTAACAGTGATGAGCATTTCACATTTAGCAATCACTTATCAGCAGCTATATCATTCCAAGCCAGATTGTTTCGAAAACTCAAGCTGTTATTCCCTGACAAAGAGTTTCAGAAGAGAATTAAATTCTTTGATGTAAACAAAAATGAACTGTGACAGGAATTGGCAGTCATATACAGCAGAAATGATTTCCAAACTACAAACAGAGCTTTCACACTTCTGAATTATATCTATGACAATAATTTAGAAACAATTATACCAGAATGACTGAAACTTCTACTAATGATTTGTAGAATATTAATGACAACAGCAGAAAGCAAGAGGTGTCTCTTCATGCTGTACACAATGAAAACTTTCATTAGAAACACATTGAAAGAAGAGAGACTGAATGTTTCAGCAATGTGCTCCATAGCAAAAGAAAACACTTTTGAATGAATATAATTTTAATGAGCTTTAACTGGCCACTTTGCAGAAGGTGAGGAGAGGAGATTGGAGTTCATTTGCAAATCTTTTAATTAAAGTAAGAATATGATTTTAATTTTGTTTTATAAATTACTCTCTTGCCTACAGAAAATATTACAAACTATGTATTTGAATATAATAGAGGGAAACATTCCACGTGGGAAAAATATTTTGTCTGCTTGTGTCTGTGTATGTGCGGATGGATATGTGTGTGTGTGCGAGTGTATACCTGTCCTTTTTTCCCCCTAAGGTAAGTTTTTCCGCTCCCGGGTTTGGAATGACTCCTTACCCTCTCCCTTAAAACCACATCCTTTCGTCTTTCCCTGTCCTTCCCTCTTTCCTGATGAAGCATCCATTGGTTGTGAAAGCTTGAATTTTGTATGTATGTTTGTGTTTGTTTGTGTGTCTATCAACATGCCAGCACTTTCGTTCAGTAAGTTACATCATCTTTGTTTTTAGGTAAACTATGTATTTGTGCATACATTTTTATATTTTTGTATCAGAATAAAAAATTGTGTTAGATGATGGTTTAAATTATGTCACTTGCTACAGCTACATCTACATCTACATACACATTCAGCAAACCACTGTTCAGTGCATGGCAGATGGTACCCTGTACCACTATTAGTCATTTCCTTTCCTGTTCGACTCACAAATAGAACAAGGAAAAAATGATTGTCTGTATGCCTCTGTGCAAGCCCTAATTTCTCTCATCTTTCTTGTTTTTTCATGAAACATGTGTTGCAGCAGTAGAGACATTCAGCTTCCAATGCTGGTCGTGATACACTAAATACTCTATTTTCCCTGTTCAAAAAATGTTCTGAAGAGACAAAATGTTGCATGTGATTGTTAGAACAGGTATGCCACCCCTAACCTACAGACCACTCAACACCACTGTTTCTCACTCTTTGAGCAATATGACAAACTCTGGATGAAGCATTCTGTTGAATTTGCAAATGCAGAGCTTCAGGAACTGCTCAACAGTAAGGGACAATCTCCCATGAGTTTATTAATATGTCACCTCTCACATGATCTACATCTGAATATTTCAAGAAAGAGGGTACCATTACCTGCCTGACTAATTCCCAGAGGCATTCAGTGTAATGAATGAGTTGTCTGCCTAATCCTTGTTTTCCAGTACTTTCACAAGGCCTTTTCTAAGGTAAATATTTTCGATAGTAAGTAAAGCTCTGCTTTCAGCTCCTAGATGAGCTAATCATGCCTGACTGATGTCTTTTCATCCACTGTCAATGGCATCATGTTGTGTGGAGGGACATGTAGTCAGCACACTTCTCTCCTGGTCATTGTTGGGTTTCTTTACCTGGGAAATCAATTGAGCAGTTCCTCAGTTAGCCTCACAAGGCTTAGTGCACCCTGTACCATTCATTCCAACAAGGAAAAATCCATGGCAGTACCAGTAATTGAACCTGGGTAGTGAACCACACTGTCTACCCAGCTATGAAGGTGGCCTTTTAAGTAGATAGTGCTGTGAAATAGATATAGAGACAGTTGCAACAACCAGTGAAAAAAATAAAACATGGCACCTAGGACAGTATAAAGAGTAACAGACAAAATACATTTGGTGTTTTCCAGCAGAACATAAGAAGATTGTTAAATAAATATATATATAAATAAGTTAATAATAATTACAACAACAAGTTCTGCTAAGGAATTTGCTAATGGACTAGAAGGAGTATTTTTTGTTGTTTCTGGCATGTATGTCCCTGAGTACTGGACACCTTTCTGAAACAAAGAAAATGACTATAAGTATTTAATGAAGATTGTTCTTACTCCTAGTATTGATTCCTAGAACTGAGTTATTCATTTTAAAGGAAAATATAGTATGTATAGCTTATCTCATGAAGCAATAAATATATTGGGCGGCAGTAGTCAGTACACCCAGTTCTTTGAAGAGGACTCTGCAAGAAATTCTTGAATTTACATAAAAAATAAATTGTGTTACACACTTTTAGATCTAGAAAAATTTAGCTTCGCTTGAGGAGCTATACCAAACTATGAAACTATATAGCATCATGAAAAGGAAATAAGAAAAACAGTCCTCTCTCTTTTTTTTCTTTTTCCTTTTTTGCATCACCAATGACTCACAACATTTGCATCATAATCAACATCATCATTTAAGACTGATTATGCCTTTCAGCATTCAGTCTGGAGCATAGCCCCCTTTAAAATTCCTCCATGATCCCCTATTCAGTGCTAACATTGGTGCCTCTTCTGATGTTAAGCCTATTACTTCAAAATCATTCTTAACCGAATCCAGGTACCTTCTCCTTGGTCTACCCTGACTCCTCCTACCCTCTACTGCTGAACCCATAAGTCTCTAGGGTAACCTTGCTTCTCCCATGCGTGTAACATTACCCCACCATCTAAGCCTGTTCGCCCTGACTGATACATCCATAGAGTTCATTCCCAGTTTTTCTTTGATTTCCTCATTGTGGACACCCTCCTGCCATTGTTCCCATCGACTAGCACCTGCAATCATCCTAGCTACTTTCATATCCATAACCTCAACCTCATTGATAAGGTAACCTGAATCCACCAAGCTTTCGCTAGTTCAAAAGATTGAATGGTGCACAGATAACTTAATCTTGGTACTGACTTCCTTTTTGCAGAAGAGAGTAGATCATAGCTGAGTGCTCACTGCATTAGCTTTGCTACACCTCACTTCCAGTTCTTTCACTATGATGCCATCCTGTGAGAATATGCATCCTATGTACTTGAAACCGTCCATCTGTTCTAACTTTGTTCCTCCTATTTGGCACTCAATCCATTTATATCTCTTTCCCACTGACACTACTTTCATTTTGGAGATGCTAATCTTCATACCATAGTCCTTACATTTCTGATCTAGCTCTGAAATATTACTTTGCAAACTTTCAATCGAATCTGCCATCACAACTAAGTCATCCACATATGCGAGACTGCTTGTTTTGTGTTCACATATCTTAATCTCACCCAGCCAGTCTATTGTTTTCAACATATGATCCATAAATAATATGAACAGCAGTGGAGACAGGTTGCAGCCTTGTCTTATCCCTGAAACTACTCTGAACCATGAACTCAATTTACCTTCAACTCTAACTGCTGCCTGTCTATCTATGTAAAGACCTTTAATTGCTTGTAAAATTTTGCCTCCTATTCCATAATCTCATAGAACAGACAATAACTTCCTGCTAGGAACCAGGTCATATGCGTTTTCTAGATCTATAAAGCACAGATACAAATCCCTGTTCCACTCGTAACACTTCTCCATTATTTACTGTAAGCTAAAGATCTGGTCCTGACAACCTCTAAGAGGCCTAAACCCACACTGATTTTCATCCAGTTTGACCTCAACTAATACTCGCACTTTCCTTTCAACAATACCTGAGAAGATTTTACCCACAATGCTGATTAAAGAGATACCTCTGTAGTTGTTACAATCTTTTCTGTTTCCATGTTTAAAGATTGGTGTGATTACTGCTTTCGTCCAGTCTGATGGAACCTGTCCCGGCTCCCATGCCATTTCAATTATCCTGTATAGCAATTTAAGACCTGACATTCCACTCTATTTGATGAGTTCCAACTTAATTTCATCCACCCCAGCTCCTTTATTGCACTGCAATCTATTGACCATTTTCTCCACTTCTTCAAATGTGGTCCTATTTCCATCATCATTCCTATCCCATTGTACATCGAAATCTGAAACATTACTGATTGTATTTTCACCTACATTGAGCAACTCCTCAAAATATTCCCTCCATCTGCCCAAGGCATTAACAGAATTCACCAGCAGCTTTCCTGACCTGTCCAAAATACTTGTCATTTCCTTCTTACCTCCCATTCAAAGACTGCTAATTACATTCCAGAATGGTTTTCCAGCAGCTTGGCCCAAAGACTCCAGCCTGTTTTCAAAGTCTTCCCAAGATTTCTTCTTGGATGCTGCAATTATCTGTTTGGCTTTGTTTCTTTCTTCAACATAACTTTATCTGCCTACCTGAGTTCTAGTATGTAGCCACTTTTGATATACCTTCTTTTTCCTTTTACAGGCTGCCTTGACTGTGTCATTCCACCAAGCTGTTTGCTTCATCCTACCTTTACACACTACTGTTCCAAGACATTCTTTAGCCACTTCTAGTACTGTGTCCCTGTACCTTGTCCATTCCTTTTCCAATGACTGTAATTGACTACATTCACCTAACTGGTACCTTTCTGAGATCACTGTTATGTACTTGTGCCTGATTTCCTTATCCTGAAGTTTCTCCACTCTTATCCTCCTACATATGGACCTGACCACCTGAACTTTCGGCCTCACAATACCAATTTCACTGCAGATTAAATAGTGATCAGTGTCATCAAAGAATCCCCTGAATACACATGTGTCCCTCACAGTCTTCCTGAATTCCTGATCTGTTATTACATAGTCAATGACAGATCTGGTTCCCCTGCCTTCCCAAGTATAATGGTGAATGTTCTTATGTTTAAAAAAGTACTTTGTGTTTACTAACCCCATACTGGTACAGAAAATTGCATTACAAAGAAATATCTTTTTAGACATTTTAGCAGTTCTGTGGTATGCTCATCTCAACTGAATTTCTCATCAAGTTGTAACCAGAAGAATTTAAAACTGCCAATCTACTCTGCCTTTATGACCTCATATGTTATGTGGGTTGACCAACAGCCAGTGCAGGGCATAAGGTGCAAGCTAAGTGCAGGAAGAGAAGTTTTGAGAAAATCAAGATGGTCTTAATGTTACTTACCAGTGGGTGAGAAAGTAACATTAACTCTGTTCTTCTGTCATTCTACCAAGAAAAGAGCAGAATTTCTAGAAGAATTTAAGTAAACATCTCAATCTCTATTTATAAGGTCACTTTCTAACTTAATCTCTGCTGCTTGCTTAATAACACTATCACTGTAGCTGGAAATATATGACAGATGTTAAATGCTACAGAATGACAATGGTACCATGGGAATGTTCTCCAATAGCATGTTGTCTCAGCTGTGGTTAAATGTGTGACACTTATTCTCCATGCTCCAGTCCTTCATGCTCCTGATGTTGCAACCGATGCAACAGTTGCATCGGACACAGCAAACACTCACCTTATGTAAACCAGGATCATCCTTTACAGACCGTTAAAGGGTTCTTAGCATATACATTAGTCGAAAACATTTCACACTATGTTTCCACAGAATCTAACCATTTATGTTGGAAATGCTACCTGTGGACTTAGGTATGTCTTCATAATTTTCATCACTCATCTGATTCATGGTTGGTTGATAGTACCTGATCTGTCTTTCACTATAACCATTCTAGTGAAAGGTGACTGCAAAATGCACTGAATCAGCTGACAAACTTTCAGGCATGAGCCCTATGCATGAAGGTGCAACATCCCCCTTCATGCTGACTTGGATGGTGATAACATTCAGCCTTCAGATACAAATCAGTGTGCAATGACTTCTTACAAATAGCATGTCCCAATTTACTGTCAACCTACCTCCTAACCAACACATCAATGAAGGGAAGGCAGACAGCCTTTTCCATCTCTATAGTGAAGTGAATAGTCAGATTTGATTGGTATTGAGAAATCTACAGAATATTTTTCCATTGGAGTTCATAACTCTGCAACTCTATGACCAATACTTAGGGTTATGGTCACCACCAATCAGTCAGTACATTTTGGCCATATTGTTGGAGGAGCTGTGTCTCCTGTGGTGAAATCCCGGGACCAGTTGGTGGTCTGTATTCTGGCACTAGACTGAAAGCTATGTTGTTGATGTGTGTTTCAGTTGTAGTGGATTCCATGCTATTGAGCTGTTGAGGAATGATGTGTCTATGGACTAATTTATTTTTGATGAGATTGGCTGTTACTTCCATCATGGTAGTCAGGTCTGTCATCCCTAGAGATGGTATAACTTCTGGCTTCCAATGTTTGAGTGGGAAGTAGATGGGTTTCAGTTACTAAAGCATCACTGACCTAGTTATCACTGAGAAATACCTCAAGAAGATTCTATTGTCTAAGAATGCCACTAGCTTTCCAATTCATAGTGATAAAAGGTCTGTTTGTTATTGAGAAGTTCAAATGCAACAGAAAATACAATTGTCATTTTTTAAAGTGAATCAGGTGCCTGTTGCAGTCAAGTTGCAGCATCTTTGACAGTGTGAACGATTATTGTGAAGTTAAACTGATTCATGAAATTAATTAATTCTTTAATGTCAGATAACACAATAGTCCCTGCCTACTTTTTACTGGCAAGTATGTCTCTCATGACATTTAGTGGTCAATTCTGCATTACGTATGGGTCCGGATACATTTGATCAGTTAGTGTATATTTATGATGGACTCAAAAAGAAAACCAATATTCGATAGGATAACTGGTTAAATGATTTAATGGATACAAACACCAGCTACTGAAAACTTCAGAAAGAATTTTTAGTAGAATGGGTTTGTAATGTATGTTACTCACTGTAAAGATGACATGTTGAGCTGCAGGCAATCACAATGAAAAGATTGTTGCACTTTCAGCTTTCAGCTAAAGCCTTCTTCTGATAAGAAAATACATGCACATTCACACAAGCAAACACATGTCACTGCCATATGAGCTGTCAGTCAGAGCTACCGGATATGGCAATGATGTGCACTTGATGTGTGCTTGCTTGTGTGAATATGTGTGTGTGTGTGTGTGTGTGTGTGTGTGTGTGTGTGTGTGTTTTCTTTTCTGAAGAAAGCTTTGGATGAAAGCTAAAATGTGATAATCTTTTTGTTGTGCCTGTCTGCAACAAACGTGTCATCTTTATGGTGTGTAGCAATTTATTCTTTTCTTAATGTGCATCTTTATGCTGAATAACAATCTATTCTTTTCTTAATATTGTTGATATTCTAGCCTGGAGTTTCCACTATGTGATGTTCCTGAGAGTTGTGCTTTGAACAAGGCCAGAAGGAAAGACAACTGGTTTTCATGTTCGTGTTTCAGAATGCATTGAAGATGATTATTACAAGGACATCAGTACACTGAAATTTCATGTCATTCATCCCACAGATAATGTGTTATCCAATCAAACAACAATGTCAGTGTCTTGGTATTTCCTCTTGTGAAAATATTCTTTTCTTTTCCAACTTTTGTCTGCCAGCTGCAATGTCAGTCTTCCAGGGCACATCAGACAGAAATGGGTAAAACTGTTTGCCCTCTTATAGTCACAGTAGTTTTGGACATAGGTCTCTTTGGGCCATTTGGAGTTTAGTCAGGACCAGTTGGTAGTGTTAATATAAGTGTTGCAGCACTGCTTGATATCTTGGAAATTTGGGATATGGTGTTCCAATTAACATCCCAAGCACATGCAGCCAATGTCACAGCTAAAACACAATACGCATTATGTTGGACTGTGGCAAGGTGCTCATAATGAACTGTTTCTGCAGCAATGTGCAAACCAATGTTGCATTCCTTTGCTACCCCACAGCCAAATAAACACTCACTAGAACACTATTTATACTTAGTGTTTGAACCACCAGAGAGGGGTGAATGCCAGTGATTGTATGCAGTGACTACTGTCCTTCAGACTGCGCCATCATCCTCTGTGCAACCATTGTCATCCATCATCAGCCCACCACTTGTGCGCCAAGATCCTGTGACTGTGGTTCTGCACCACCCTGCCTCTATGTTGCCACTCAGTGCTGCAGGCTTCAGTGGCCACTACCAGACAGGCCACGGGGGTATTGCCTGCCGGATGCTGACTCAGCTCATTGTGCAGCAGCACCACCAAGTCATCACACTCCTGGCCAGACAACATGATGTAGTTCAGTGCCGCTTCATCATGGGCCACACAAAATCAACACATGAACATGTATGAAGCATGGACACTGTGGTGATGCTGGGCTGCACTACCAGACAAGAGCACACACTTTCACTGCTGTAGTTTGTTGGACTAATAAAGAATTTATATGTATGCCATCTGGCTTGATGTAGCCATCCTCACCTCTGACAAAATCCCATTCCTCTTTGCCCAGCCATTGAACTCACATGCCCACATGGGAGAGCCATCATCATCCTTTACATACCTTCCCTCATTATGCACACGATTTCAGGGATCACGTGTCCATACAGTTAGCAGGCTCACTTACAGAGGCCACCTGGGTTGGCCCCCTGGCACACTCTGATGAGCTGCCACATAAACAGTATCATTTTAGCGATCACAAACAAGTGCTCGGCCTATTCTCGAACCTGCATTACTTTGTTTAGTCAATGTGTTCAGTGTTACGCACAACCTGTACTTAATTTTATCTTACATGTTTATCTATGAAGTATTATGTTCCATAAATTGTGTTTTTTCTTGCTATAGCAAACTTGGTGACGAGTGAGGGTTATGTTTCCTCTGCTTATTAGAGTCAGTGCTAAGTCCCCCGACAAACATCTCAATGGAAGAAATATTCCAACATAAAATTGTCCACTAGGCAAACTTTCACAGGACAACAGCAGGCTCTCACCTCCGTTCTCAATCAAGTGGCATCTGCATGTTCATGTTAGGTTGCTCTTTCATCAGTGCAACTGTTACTTTTTCCAGCAGATGATGAACCAGCTGAGGATTGGGGCTCCTATGAGACACTGTTACATCAACATTTCCAGGTTTTTATGCATGGGTGATGCAAACCAGTGTAGTGTTTTCTTTCTTTCCTGACTTTGCCATGCATTTGTCAGTTTTCATGTCAACTTGTGCCTTTGCAATAACTGACCAGGTTATCATTTTATGAAATGTGCAAGCTTCTCTCAACCTATTAGTCATGGTGATGTATGTAAAATTTTACCATTGTTAGAAATGCCCAAACCAATCCTACAAAGCCGGCCTGCAGAATTAAACAGGCAGAGCCATCATTCTAAATTTGTCACTAGTATCCGTCACGAAACCTACACTGATCACATGGTGCATAGTGTTATTATTCATCTCTGATGCTCTGTGATTATTGGTTGTTGATAACTGGCTTTTTCCTTAATTCCACTCCCGTCACGAAACCTACAGTGATCACATGGTGCATGGTGTTATTATTCATCTCTGGTGCTCTGTGATTATTGGTTGTTGTTAACTGGCTTTTTGCTTAATTCCATTCTAAAGGAAAATTTTAAATGGTTTCACAAAATAAATCTAGATGTTGTCAACCAAAAGTGATGTTGAACCTGGGCCTTGGCTCTCCCATGAATTCCTGCTGCAACCAATGAAAGGCCATTTCAATGAATTTTATTAGTGAATATATATACTGTAACAACACAGTTAAAGTACCTAACCTATGGTCACCTATGGCTGAAAGCCACATACTATTCTTGCTGCACACTTTTGTCCAATGAATACTTTCTTTCTAAGTGGTGAGTACCACAGAAACTTATTCCATAAGACATTACTGAATGGAAAATTGCAAACTATGTCAGGAAATTTATTCATTGGTTCCAAAGACTAGGCATTATACAAAGAGCAAAAGTAAATGACATCAGTTGATTGAGAAGTTCATTAATATGCTTCTTTCAATTGAAGGTATTATCAATATGTAGTCCTACACCCAAAAATGTGGACCATTCTACCCTATTTACTGACTCCTACCCTATGATACATCAATTGTTAATATGACTGTTGCATAGAACTGAATATAGTGTATGTTTCAAAATTTAAGGAGAGTCAGTTTTCTGAGAACCACTTAATAATTCTTTGGAAAACATCATTTACAGACTGTGTTTCTTTTCCTCTAAAGGGATTTATCATAGCGTAAAAAGCACCAATTCTGCCTGTTGAATGGATAAGGAATAAGTGTCCACCAAAAACTGAACCATGTGGTACTCCTTTTGTGATTTCTACCCTTCCAACACTGGATTATTCTACACAACATTTTGCATTCTGTTTGTTATATATTATCTAAACCAGTTATGTGTAGAGCCATCAATTCCACAAAGTGTGATTATTCCTAAGAGAGTAAAACAATCTACACAATTAAATGTTTTGGAAAGAGCGCAAAAATTCCAACTGATGATATTTCACCATTTAAAGTTTGTACTATTTTATGAGTGACTGTATAAATAGCATTCTCAATTAAACAACCCTTCTGGAATCCAAACTGTGATATGCTAAATAAATTGTTTCTACTTAAGTTGAGACTACTCTTGAGTATATTACTTTTTCGAATAATTCTACATCTACATCTATATCTACATCCATACTCCGCTAGCCACCTGATGGTGTGTGGCGGAGGGTACCTTGAGTACCTTTATCGGTTCTCCCTTCTATTCCAGTCTTGTATTGTTCGTGGAAAGATGGACTGTCAGTATGCTTCTGTATGGGCTCTAATCTCTCTGATTTTATCCTCATGGTCTCTTCACAAGATAAATGTAGGAGGGAGCAATATACTGCTTGACTCTTCGGTGAAGGTATGTTCTCGAATCTTTAACAAAAGCCCGTACCGAGCTACTGAGCATCTCTCCTGCAGAGTCTTCCACTGGAGTTTATCTATCATCTCTGTAACGCTTTTACGATTACTAAATGATCCCGTAACAAAGCACGCTGCTCTCTGTTGGATCTTCTCTATCTCTTCTCTCAACCCTATCTGGTACGGATCCCACACTGCTGAGCAGTATTCAAGCAGTGGGCGAACAAGCATACTGTAACCTACTTCCTTTGTTTTCGGATTGCATTTACTTAGGATTCTTCCAATGAATCTCAGTCTGGCATCTGCTTTACCAACGATCAACTTTATATGGTCGTTCCATTTTAAATCACTTCTAATCCATACTCCCAGATAATTTATGGAATTAACTGCTTCCAGTTGCTGACCTGCTATTTTGTAGCTAAATGATAAGGGATCTATCTTTCTATGTATTCGCAGCACATTACACTTGTCTACATTGAGATCCAATTGCCATTCCCTGCACCATGCGTCAATTTGCTGCAGATCCTCCAGCATTTCAGTACAATTTTCCATTGTTACAACCTCTCGATAGACGACAGCATCATCTGCAAAAAGCCTCAGTGAACTTCCGATGTCATCCACAAGGTCATTTACATATATTATGAATAGCAACAGTCCTATGACACTCCCCTGCAGCACACCTGAAATCACTCTTACTTCGGAAGACTTCTCTCCATTGAGAATGACATGCTGCGTTCTGTTATCTAGTAACTCTTCAATCCAATCACACAATTGGTCTGATAGTCCATATGCTCTTACTTTGTTCATTAAATGACTGTGAGGAACTGTATCGAATGCCTTGTGGAAGTCAAGAAACACGGCATCTACCTGTGAACCAGTATCTATGGCCCTCTGAGTCTCGTGGGCAAATAGCGCGAATAATTTGGAAAAAGATGTCCATAAGGAAACTGGACAACAAATGTTTATGTATTTCTTGTCACCTTTCTTATGAAGAGGTTTAACATTTGCTCATTTTAACTCATTTGGAAAAATTCCCTGTCCCAGTGATGCATTACACATCTCACTTGGGACACAGCTTATTATGTTACAACACTTTTCAGAATTCTGTCTGAAATTCCATCAACACGTCAGGACCTTTTATTTATTAGAATTCTGTTAATTTCAGTGAAAGAGGTTGTTGCTACTTCTGGTTCCTTATAGTTATGTTGAATGTTTTTTAGAATGTAGATACTTCTTAATATTTTAATGACTATCATCAAAATATTACAGTAGTTTTTGTTATATTCAAGTAATGTTGGATCTTGAATGATTCTGGTCTTTATATAAATTTCTTTCTTTCTCTTAGATTAGGTTTTAATTCCATTAGTTATCCATGTCTCATTTTTTTAAGGATCTCTTGGATAACTTTTTAGGAAAGCAACTTTCAGATTTTAAAACAAATTTACTACGAAATAAACTGAATTTGATATCAGCATCTTCTTCTATATACAGGGTGTTACAAAAAGGTATGGCCAAACTTTCAGAAAACATTCCTCACACACAAATAAAGAAAAGATGTTATGTGGACATGTGTCCGGAAATGCTTAATTTCCATGTTAGAGCTCATTTTAGTTTCGTCAGTATGTACTGTACTTCATCGATTCACCACCAGTTGGTCCAATAGAAGGAAGGTAATGTTGACTTCAGTGCTTGTGTTGACATGTGACTCATTGCTCTAAGTACTAGCATCAAGCACATCAGTATGTAGCATCAACAGGTTAGTGTTCATCACAAACGTGGTTTTGCAGTCAGTGCAATGTTTACAAATGCAGAGTTGGCAGATGCCCATTTGATGTATGGATTAGAATGGGGCAATAGCCGTGGCATGGTATGTTTGTATCGAGACACATTTACAGAACGAAGGTGTCCCGACAGGAAGATGTTCGAAGCAATTTATCGGCATCTTATGGAGCACGGAACATTCCAGTTTATGACTCGCGACCAGGGAAGACCTAGAATGACGAGGACACTTGCAATGGATGAGGCAATTCTTCATGCAGTTGACGATAACAATAATGTCAGCATCATAGAAGTTGCTGCTGTACAATGTAACGTTGACCACGTCACTGTATGGAGAGTGCTATGGGAGAACCAGTTGTTTCTGTACCATGTATAGCGTGTGCAGACACTATCAGCAGCTGATTGACCTCCACGGGTACACTTCTGCGAATGGTTCATCCAACAATGTGTCAGTCCTCATTTCAGTGCAAATGTTCTCTTTATGGATGAGGCTTCATTCCAATCTGATCAAATGGTAAATTTTCATAATCAACATGTGTGGGCTGATGAGAATCCACACGCAATTGTGCAATCACATCATCAACACAGATTTTCTGTGAACGTTATGGGAGGCATTGTTGGTGATGTCTTGATTGGGCCCCATGTTCTTCCACCTATGCTCAATGGAGCACGTTATCATGATTTCATACGGGATACTCTACCTGTGCTGTTACAACATGTGCCTTTACAAGTACGACACAACATGTGGTTCATGCACGATGGAGCTCCCGCACATTTCAGTTGAAGTGTTCTTACGCTTCTCAACAACAGATTCAGTGACTGATGGATTGGCAGAGGCGGACCAATTCCATGGCCTCCATGCTCTCCTGACCTCAACCCTCTTGACTTTCATTTATGGGGGCATTTGAAAGCTCTTGTCTACGCAACCCCGGTACCAAATGTAGAGACTCTTCGTGCTCGTAGTGTGGATGGCTGTGATACAATACACCATTCTCCAGGGCTGCATCAGCGCATCAGGGATTCCATGTGATGGAGAGTGGATGCATGTATCCTCGCTAATGGAGGACATTTTGATCATTTCCTGTAACAAAGTGTTTGAAGTCACGCTGGTATGTTCTGTTGCTGTGTGTTTCCATTCCATGATTAATGTGATTTGAAGAGAAGTAATAAAATGAGCTCTAACATGGAAAGTAAGCATTTCCGGACACATGTCCACATAACATATTTTCTTTCTTTGTGTGTGAGGAATGTTTCCTGAAAGTTTGGCTGTACCTTTTTGTAACACCCTGTATATACTTCATCCTACACCACCTCTTTTGTCTCTCTCTTAAAAAATTGTACCCTGTTCTCATTAAAAAGCTTTATTGCTTTGTATGTATTTGCCTTGGGGCTGTTTGTTTATTTCCATTAACTGTGCATCATGATCAAATAGCCATTAATGAATAGGTACATATTAATTGTTTCAGCCTGAGCACTGTCTGTAAAAATATTATCAGTCAGTGTCCTACTACCTTGCTGCACCTGAGCTGGAAAACTGACAACTGAAATTAGACTGAAACATGTAAATAATAATTCTAGCTCATTTTTCCTGTCCTTATCTTTTAAGAATTCTACACTGAAATCCCCACAAATTACTAACTATTTTTTCATGTTTGACAGGTAGCTAAATAATGCCTCTAGATTTTTCATAAATGACTGAACAATTTGTAGAGTGGATCTGAAGACTGTTACAGTTATCAGAAACATATTCTGCAGTAACAATTCACAAGCACATGAGAGATCTAGATCACTAAGTCAAAAGCTTTAGCAGATACTGCAGTCTCGCCTCACAACATAAAATCATGCTTGGTGTCAGTCTCATGTGAGTATCAATTTTGCTAATAAGCAAATATTGATGTCTTCCACATACGACTAGCCAGTGGTACCATCATTTGCAGGGAGGGACATGGCAGTCAATGGGTTCAATAAAACACGCATGACAAAGTGCAGGAAAAAAATATACTTCATAGTTTTGAACATCATGCAAACAGAAAAATGGAAAGACATGTCTAGAAAATGTCATCAACAAAGAGGTTATTACAGATGGAGCACAAGAACAGACTGAACAGTGATGGGGAAAGGGTTGGCTGTTTCCTTTCCATAGGAACCAACCTGAAACTTGTGTTAATTGCTTTGAGGGAATCACAGAACACCTCGGTCTGGATAATTAGGTTAGGATTTTAAGTCCGCTTCATATTAATACCAGTCGAGTACCTAGATGACTGATTGTAAAGTTACATACAGGAAAAAATACTTAGTTCTTGTGGTAATTCACATGATAATTAGTACATTAATGTGAATCAACTGGCTTCAAATAAACAAAATACACTTCTAGATATGCTGCATCTCTGCCGCTCTTACTGTTTCCTTTTATGTTATTATTTCACTCCTGTTTCAATATAATCTGTTGTTCTTACTGTTCCCTTTGCGATTATTATTATTATTATTATTATTATTAGCTTCAGTATGATCACTCTTCTATTAGCATTGTCTCTTGCTATCATACACTGCTCACTTTGACGTCATGTTTTATGTACCTTTCAAAAACACACACTACTGTGTTGGACATGTGTATGTGACCTTGAACCTTCAACTTACTCTGGCTTCTCTCTACCACTTCCTGTATGTCTTTTACAGCTCCATGCATCTCCCCCCTCCCCTGATCATTACTTTCCAGAAGGCACTGGATGATTAACTCTGCAGTAACTGTCTCTCCCACCTGGCAGCTAATAGTGGAAATGACACAACAACTCTTCTCTATAGCTCACACACACAAATGTGCAGCCCTTACCAGCCCACCTTACTGAGTTCAGCTCCATATTTTAGGATCTCAGCTTTCATATCATACTCCTGTTGGAGACATCACTGAAACTGAGTATCCCCTTGAATTTGGTAAGTGTTGACAGTTACATTTTTCTGTGACATGGCAGATGCAACAGATATGAGGGTGGTGTGGCAGCATATTTACATGCAAATGTTTTCCACAAAGTTGTTTTCATGTCTAAAAATAAAGACAAACAACCCAAATACATGTTCACTGGGATTAAGTCATTCAATAGAAAGTGTCTCATCTGGGTAATATACAATCCACCTAAAGTTGGACAGTTGATTCTGTGCTCTCAGGTACTAAATCTTTGTATGAACACATAACCTTAATTTGAGATATCAACATAAATTTTCTAAACAACAGTCCTTCTGTCTCAAATTCATGTGTATACTTTCCTGTTCAAACATTAAACTGATTCCACTTGGCTCTACTACCGTACACCAGACCATCTTATGTTTATCAATATATTCTCAACCAAATCTCCAAATAGAGTGATTTGCACTGAACAGACTTCTGAACATCACCTGTCTGCTCATTATGTAATATTCATGATTTACTCATTGCAATAACCAATGACCAAACTGCAAATGGTGACTTTTAGATATTTTAAGCGCACAAATATGTCTGAGGTTACAGCTGACACCAGAGATTTCTTGGCAGACAATGGTAGGAAAAAGCTTTGATATAAATAATGAAGTATGCAACTTCATTAAGACACTCAATAATTAATATGACAGCCAAGCTCCTCTAAAAACAATTAGAGAAGGGAGAAGCACCATGGCTTACAGAGCACCTCAGACAACTTACGAGTGTCAGATGTGCAGCACTCAGGACATGCAAACAGCACCCAAACTCTAACAATAATAATAATAATATCACCTACAAGTAGCTGCTCAACCAAGTTAATCAATTGTGAGAAACACAAAGCTCAGTTATGCCCTATTGCTAACTAAGGACATTCACAGACCCATAATGCTGTGGAAAAATATGTGAGGTCAAGGAATAGGCAAATTCAAATCTCTAGCTGAACCTTGTTATTGAGGATCTGAATGAGTTATTTCAACATGCTGATATCTTTACTCGAAAATGTGCAGGGGCACAGACCATCAACTCCTTTAACGTATCAGTGGTTGGTAGAAACAAAAGTTTTTCCTGTAGCCAGTAAGCCCTAACACAGTCTGAGAGTCAACTGCATGAATTCGTTCAGCCACTGTAGGGCACGATAATATAAAAGTGAAAATGGTAATTTCCTTGTTGACCCTCTACTGCTGACCACCAGCATCTTTCTAGTGGTGTGAGAGCAGGGATTTTTAAAACCATTGTCCAAGAGTGAATCTGCAAATATCCTTTCAACTACAGGCCCATTTGCACCCTACCAGCATTACCCAGGGCTTTAGAACACATAATTCAGGAAAACCTTACTAATTATTTAACAAAAACCTTTTACTGGATAGCAGTTCAGTTTCAGGCAAAATCACTGTATTCCATTAGTTACTGATGGACTGAAACAAGCTATGGACAAATGACAGGTGGCTATTATGTGCTTTTTGGATTTCAGCAAAGCTTTTGACACTCTTGACGTTGACATTCTACCAGTTAAACGCACAAGTCAAAACTTTTCTTCAAGTACTGAACAGTGGTTGCACTCATATCTTATATCTTACCAACAATGTGCAATAATTGTTACAAAAAGTTACAGTGGAGTGATGTAGTATCAGGTGCTCTACAAAGACCAGCATTGGGTCCATTACCCTTATCATTTCATGTTAATGATGTGTCAAGCATTGTCTCCCACTGTAAATATCATCTAAACACTGACAACATTTGGTTATATAGAAGTGCAAATCCAACAAAACTGTGCACAGCCATCCGGTACAAAAATGCCAATTTACTTGCCCTTACGAGCACAGAACATAGGTTTGAAACTAAACCCATCTAAAACACAAGCAATCTTACAATGGGACTATCAGACCTATTAGTCATGGATTTTGAAGAGTCTCTAATATGTTGTAGAGGGACCAGGTACTTAACTAGTGGATTTTCACACAACATTTCACAATTTTGAAAAAAGTTGATGTTAAAATTTCATGCATACCTTCTATATCCAAATGTTATGACCAAACAAGCATAGTGCAGTGGCTAAAGTTCAAGGGTAACATGCTGAAAACACATTTTCAAATCTTCCCCATGTACAGTATTTTTTTCCATCATGCTTAATATTATTAAATAGTATATTTCATGGAAAAGTATTCAAAAATGGGAATTTTCACCATAGTAATTACATTAAAACATAAATAATTACAATGCATCTTCTTAGACGTGTGTTCCCATTTTACTTCCTATTTCAAATATTTGGACAACTCCAAGGAGTTAGAAACACTGACAAAGCATTACTAGCTGCATAATAATCCCAGATGGAGATGAAAGTACTCATCATTAATTTGACTTCAATTATGTAATTAATACTGATCAAACCAGCTATCAGTACCAATTGATGTACAACAGATCACTTGCAGAACAATGAACGAAAATCATTCCTGTGCAGAAAGAAAAAGAGTTAAACCAGACTAGTCATCCCCTCACAGCACATTATACTATAACTCCATCAAGAAGAAATTCCCTTATGTTTTCTTATGTATGGAAGAACCATTCAGGAAATTTGGTCAGATTGTTCAAAAAAGAGTTGACATGTTGACTCATAAATGTGATTGTGAGCTGCATGAAATCAGGGAGGCTGATGAAAAAACTGTGTGAAAGTTTTTAAAGATCTTTCACCTTCTGTACATGGGACAAGAAAAATTTCTTTACAGTACTGATTTGTGGGGACAGCAAACTGATCAGACACTTCATGATAAAATCTTTGCAGATGAAAGAGAACCATGCACCTACATCATAAAAGTAATCCCATCCAAATGTACTCCATATTACCAGCCCTATGATATCTCTTTTTACAGGCAGGTTAAACTTTTCAAAAAAAAAAAAAAAAAAAAAAAAAAAAAAAAAAAAAAAAGAAATTCCAACTTGCTAAAGACAAAAATAGAGAAATCCCTTCAAATGAAGATCCCAGAAAAAAAAAATTCTTTAAGTCTGCATCAATTTAGTGCTCCTTCATTCAGAGGACTGATTAAATATGTGTGGTTTGCATCAAAAATGATTGAAAAGAAGTTGTCTTTTTGATTTAAATGTATTTTGTTTTCCATTATTGCTTTTGAAAAATCCTTGTGCCTCCAAAACAGTAGCTTTCATTAAATGTGTGTGGTGTTCTATGAATCTGAGTGCTTGTTGCTCCTGTCACAAACACCATCTGGAATTCTGTTTTAGCACAACAAGAAATGCAACTGATAGGGAGTAAGTCAATGCTATAATCTGTTCTGTAACAAACGGAATGCACATTTGTCAAAGTTTGTTGCAATGATTGATTTATTAATGAAATTATTATGGTGAAAATGACTATTCTTGAATAATTTTGCACAACTTATATTATTTAATGGTATTTTGTACAATGAAATTGAAAAAAGTAGATTGGCAGGATTTGGACACATACTGCCAGCATGGTAGCTGTGAATCTTAGCCACTCTGCTATGCTTGGATGGTTGAAATGTGATGGACAGTTTGGATATAGGAGGTACAGGTGAAACTTCAACATATATTTCCTAGGAAACTAGGGGTCGCTGCATGAAAAGCTGGTAGTTAAGTACTCAGAACAGATCCCTCTACAAAATACCGAAGATTTATTGAAATCCATGACTAATTGATATGATGGTCTCCATTTTTGTCACTTACAAAAGACTTATTACCTCTTGTTGTTGTTGTGGTTTTCAGTCCTGAGACTGGTTTGATGCAGCTCTCCATGCTACTCTATCCTGTGCAAGCTTCTTCATCTCCCAGTACCTACTGCAGCCTACATCCTTCTGAATCGGCTTAGTGTATTCATCTCTTGGTCTCCCTCTTTGATTTTTACCCTCCATGCTACCCTCCAATACTAAATTGGTGATCCTTAGATGTCTCAGAACATGTCCTACCAACTGATCCCTTCTTCTAGTCAAGTTGTGCCACAAGCTCCTCTTCTCCCCAATTCTATTCAATACCTCCTCATTAGTTATGTGATCTACCCATCTAATCTTCAGCATTCTTCTGTAGCACCACATTTTGAAAGCTTCTATTCTCTTCTTGTCTAAATTATTTATCATCCGCGTTTCATTTCCATACATGGCTACACTCCATACAAATACTTTCAGAAACGACTTCCTGACATTTAAATCTATACTTGATGTTGACAAATTTCTCTTCTTCAGAAACACTTTCCTTGCCATTGCCAGTCTACATTTTATATCCTCTCTACTTCGACCATCATCAGTTATTTTGCTCCCCAAACAGCAAAACACCTTTACTACTTTAAGTGTCTCATTTCCTAATTTACGTCCCTCAGCATCACCTGACTTAATTCGACTACATTCCATTATCCTCATTTTGCTTTTGTTGATGTTCATCTTATACCCTGCTTTCAAGACACTGTCCATTCTGTTCAACTGCTCTTCCAAGTCCTTTACTGTCTCTGACAGAATTGCAATGTCATCAGTGAACCTCAAAGTTTTTATTTCTTCTCCATGGATTTTAATACCTACTCTGAACTTTTCTTTTGTTTCCTTTACTGCTTGCTCAATATACAGATTGAATAACATCGGGGATAGGCTACAACCCTGTCTCACTCCCTTCCCAACCACTGCTTCCCTTTCATGTCCCTCGACTCTTATAACTGCCATCTGCTTTCTGTACAAATTGTAAATAGCCTTTCACTCCCTGTATTTTACCACTGTCAACTTCAGAATTTGAAAGAGAGTATTCCAATCAACATTGTCAAAAGCTTTCTCTAAGTCTACAAATGCTAGAAAAGTACATTTGCCTTCCCTTAATCTTCCTTCTAAGATAAGTCGTAGGGTCAGTATTGCCTCCCGTGTTCCAACATTTCTACGGAATCCAAACTGATCTTCCCCGAGGTCAGCTTCTGTCAGTTTTTCCATTCGTCTGTAAAGAATTCGCATTAGTATTTTGCAGCTGTGACTTATTAAGCTGATAGTTTTGTAATTTTCACATCTGTCAACACCTGCTTTCTTTGGGATTGGAATTATTATATTTTTCTTGAAGTCTGAGGTTATTTCGCCTGTCTCATACATCTTGCTCACCAGATGGTAGAGTTTTGTCAGGACTGGCTCTCCCAAGGCCGTCAGTAGTTCTAATGGAATATTGTCTACTCCGGGGGCCTTGTTTCGACTCAGGTCTTTCAGTGCTCTGTCAAACTCTTCACACAGTATCATATCTCCCATTTCATCTTCATCTACATCCTCTACCATTTCCATAATATTGTCTTCAAGTACATTGCCCTTGTATAGACCCTCTATATACTCCTTCCACCTTTCTGCTTTCCCTTCTTTGCTTAGAACTGGGTTTCCATCAAAGTTCTTGATATTCATGCAAGTGGTTCTCCTTTCTCCAAAGGTCTCTTTAATTTTCCTGTAGGCAGTATCTATCTTACCTCTAGTGAGATAAGCCTCTACATCCTTACATTTGTCCTCTAGCCATCCCTGCTTAGCCATTTTGCACTTCCTGTCGATCTCATTTTTGAGACGTTTGTATTCCTTTTTGCCTGCTTCATTTACTGCATTTTTATATTTTCTCCTTTCATCAATTAAATTCAATATTTCTTCTGTTACCCAAGGGTTTCTACTAGCCCTCATCTTTTTACCTATTTGATCCTCTGCTGCCTTCACTATTTCATCCTTCAAAGCTACCCGTTCTTCTTCTACTGTATTTCTTTCCCCCATTCCTGTCAATTGTTCTCTTATGCTCTCCCTGAAACTCTGTACAACCTCTGGTTCTTTCAGTTTATCTAGGTCCCATCTTCTTAAATTCCCACCTATTTGCAGTTTCTTCAGTTTTAATCTACAGTTCATAACCAATAGATTGTGGTCAGAGTCCACAACTGCCCCTGGAAATGTCTTACAATTTATAACCTGGTTCCTAAATCTCTGTCTTACCATTATATAATCTCTCTTCTCTCTTAGTTCAGAGAATCTCTTCAATCATTAACCCTAAATGGCACAGTGATAACCTTTCTTTCCTCTGCAAAGAACTTGGGAATAATTCTGGACCATTACTTAGACTGGACAGAAGACACAACTGCAGTCTGTAAGGAGGTGTCAGCATCACTTCACTCACTACAGAAATAAAAAAATGTATTTCCTTTCAAGCTTAAAACTAAGATAATAGAGATACTAATAATTCCCATACTTGACTATAGCGACACCACTATTGAAGAATTTTTGTACAAAAGTTCACACAGGCTGGAACTGGTGATGATGTAGCTTGTGTATGATACATTTGTGGTATACGATTTTTTGACCATATCACACCAGCCGATGAACCCTTATCATTGTTATGTGCCAATAAGCATAGAGACTATCATACTCTATTTTTGCTCTATCTTCTCAAACACTGCAAATCCTCTTATTTGTCTTCAACTCTTACTCTACTGTCTGGACAACACACAGTAATATTCATTCCCAACAAAGTAAAATTCCTCGTCTACCATCATGTAACACTGCCATGTTCTCTAATTCATTTTCTGTATCAGGAACCTGACTTTGGAACAATGTTCCTCAATATATCAAAGAAATTAAAATCCTTTCAAACTTCAAAAGACAGTTAATAGTCCACCGTCTATCATAATAGTCATATGTCCCACATTCTATACAGCTCACTCTCATCAGCCCCTCCTTCCTAACTTTTCCCTGCCATTTGTCAGCAAGTTATCTTTTTATATTCTGTTCTTTTCTAACAGCCACTATTACTGACATTTAATTTTCTCCTCTTCCTTTATGTAGCCCACCTATGAAAATACTAAACAGGGCTTCAGATGTTCTACAAAGTAATTCTAAATGCCCTTTACTATTACTGTTGTTGTTATTGTTATTATTATTATTATCTTCACTTTCTTGTTATTATTATTATTATTATTATTATTATCATTGTTGATGTTATTCTTGTTATCATCAATTATTATTATTACTATTATTTTTGGGAATCTGTTCCTAATATCTTTGGTATGTGTTGTTCCTGATCATCTGTCTGGCTAAATAAGCAATAAATAAACATTCTTTCCTTACCACGCCACATGCTGGTAACACCACTCAGGTGGCATTCAATCTGATGGTGGGCAGTGGTCTCAGCATTTGGCTCATTGGTGTATTTTATAAGTGCACTGCAATGTGTATGATGTGGAAAAAGTGACTAGGGGTTCATTTCATTGTAATGTGAGATCATGTGAAAGATAATGAAAATAAAATTCATTAATTTTTCAGAAAGGCTTTGCTTATTATGAAAATATAAAAGTACTAATGAAACTAGACTCTTTGCAATTTTTTTTGAAAAAAATTAACTTTATTTTTACATAACAATTATAAAACATTTTGGACATTTATTACATGTATGTATTACCGTTCCAATGTATTTCACAATTAATGGTATATCACAACACTTATGATTTGTACATCAGTGACGTTCTAGAATTTTGTTTATTCAGTATTTATTTTGACAGTTTTCCATTTAACAGAATATACAATATGTCAATTACCATAATACAAATGTGATGTTATAAACATACTGGAAATACTGAAGAGTTTATAAATCTTTCCTAATATCAGTGCATCCAGCAGCAGAATGAGATTATCATTGTTTGATGCTGAGATTAACTTTAATTCAGAATTTAATGTATGTATTTACATTTCTAAGTCAAGGCACTATGGTCTACATTATCAGCTAAATGTAAAAGGAGCATTAAAATGAGAATCAGACTTCTACAGAGACAAGTAATTATAGTAAAAAAATCTATGGATAGTAAGTTCTCTCAGGGGTGCAAGCGACAATATCGCTGTGGCGAGATCTTGAAGATGATCTTCGCACCATTTCTAAAGAACTTCAGCAGGCACAGTCACAGGCGCACCTGCGCACACGCTTGTCACGCTTGTGGAACACCTGATCCACACTGCGCACAGATCGTGGATGCACATCTGTAAACAAATCAGTTACTTTTTCACAAATCACACAAAGTGTCATGACAGTGGAAAGTCTTTCACAGAAGCATGATACTCTATAAGGCTTAAAAGTGTATATATAATATGCTTACTCAACAGTTAGGAACATGTAATGGTTCTGAATGGTAAATAATTAACAAAAGAATGTCAAGCATGTCCTTGTTCCCCACTACTCCAACAGCACATAAATAAAGGCTTGTTAACAATATTCTAGTTAATGAAGATATTGCAGAGAAATTTTTGCACCAATACAATATTTATTGGGAAATTTTCATGACTTATTGTGAACTGTTGCAGTTCATACAGAAGCTTATAGTTTTTGTGCTGTACTTGTCTCTGCTGAAAAGTGGTTTGCCACAAACAAGTCCATATTAATAAAGTCTTAATTAGGTTGAAAGATTGTTACCATATCTGTTTAATTTACACAGCCCAACAAAAAAAGTGAAGCATTCAGGAGGCAAGGTCAGATGTCAATGTAGATATGCACATGTGCACACCATCTCACAGTACCTGAATGACACATTTCTCTGTGAGATGTAGAATGATCAGTGGAGTGCATTACAGTTGTTCATGTTTAGTGTTGTTCCCAGGCCTGGTAGTGTATATGAGGAGTGTGAACAGCATTAGATGCTGAATGATCACTGTGAAGGACACAGAGATGCTGCGTGCTCATGAGAAAGAGAGTTATCAGCACTTAAGAGAGTTTGAAAGAGCATCATTGTGTGTCTCCTTTTGGCTGGCTGGTTGAATCTTGCAATATCCAGATTTGTGAGGCATTCTGATGTGAAGAGGCCCGATGTTCGACTGCATGGAAATGTGAGAGTATGCATACTCATCATCAAGATTCTGGTCAACCATGTCTGATCCCCACAAGGGACGATCACTTTATTGTGTACAACCCATTCACATCTGCATCTGTCACCTGAGAACAAGTAATGGACTCCCAGCAACTTACTGAGTCATCCATCACCATTTGTTGGATGCTGATAGCAACCAGAATATCGAACAAATTACTGACCCATGCATAGGCTGCCATTAACATCACAAAAAAAAGGCTTTGTTTGGAGTGGTGACATGATTGAGGAGCATGGACTGCTCATGAATGGTGTTGCACTGTGTTCAGTGATGGATCGCAGTCCTAAACTATGCTGGATGACTATCATTGGTAAGTAAGGTAGGCACCTGGAGAAACATCCCAATCATCCAATGCTTAGGAGAGGCTCAACAGTGTTACTCCCACCATCACAGTGTGGGGAGCCATCAGGTATGACATCAGGTCAGGTTCGGTATTGATTGAGGGAACTTGATAGCACAACAGTGTCACAGATGTCATGTGTCCTCACATGTTACCACACATACGAAAGTATCACGAAGTCATTTTTCAACAGGACAATGCTCATTGACAAATGGAATGTGTGTTTAAGAACTGTCTACATGATCCTGAGGTAGCCCTGTGGCCATCAAGATCCCCAGATCTGTCCCCAATAGAATATTTGTGAGGACCATTTCAGATATCTACTTTGTCCCAGTGCCAGTATCTAGAATATCAAGGGTGATTTGCCTCAGGAGAGGATACACTTGCTTCCTTACACCCTTCCCAACTGAATCAGTGCATGTATCCAGGCCAGAGGGTTTGCAATGTTATGCTGCCTCTTTCTTTGTATATTGATTTTGTGATCACTACAGTGTTTCCTCCCCTCCTTTTGAGTGCTTTACTCTTTGTCAGTTAGAGTATGTACTGAAGAAGAAACAAGGAAATTGAAAGGAAATTTCACGAAGAACTGAATACTTATATATAAAATAGAAAGAAACATTCCACATGGTAAAAATATATTAAAAACAGAGATTCCATGACTTACCAAACGGGAAAGCGCTGGTAGATAGGCACAATAAAAAACACACAAACACACACACAAAATTTCGAGCTTTCGCAACCCCCGGTTGCTTCATCAGGAAAGAGGGAAGGAGAGGGAAAGATGAAAGGATGCTGATTTTAAGGGAGAGGGTAAGGAGTCATTCCAATACCGGGAGCGGAAAGACTTACCTTAGGGGGAAAAAAGGACAGGTATACACTCGCACACACACACATATCCATCCACACATATACAGCCACAAGCAGACATATTTAAAGACAAAGAGCTGCTTGTGGCTGTATATGTGTGGATGGATATGTGTGTGTGTGCACAATAAATATAAAAAACGATCCTATTTTTCATTTAGTCTCTCAATGGTAGGGGAAATAATTTCATTTTGAAATATAAGGGAAAAATATTAGAGAAATGAAATTGATTAAAGTGATATTGTATTTGAAACTGGCCAAATATCCACAATGATTAAAACTGGAATTGTAATATTTTGCCAAAACTTTAAGAGCTCACAAAATTTAGCTATGCACTTGCACAGAAATGCATTCATGTTCTCAGCACTGAGTGAGTCCATCCCAACCAAAGAATGCTGTTTGCTGCCATCTGATGGGCTGTGTGTTTTGCCCATTAGGAGCAACCACCTCAGCTGTTTGTGCACTGATTCACTACTCTAGCCAGAGCGTACTGATTTGTCGAATTATTAGTTGTACTGACATATGATCATTTTCAGACCCACTTGCTATAGCTTAGAAGCTGTTGAATTGCACCTCCCCTACCACGCAGAGGCCACGCACAGTGTAATATCACCATTACCATTATCCCCTGCCCTACAATGCCATCTGTGTAGGTACAGGCTACATTGTTTTGTGCTATCTCTACATACTGACAGTGTTTTGTGTAAGAGTCAGGACATACACAGAGTCAGCAGATGGTATAATTACTTACAATGTGGACGGGCAGGCCCCTGGTGTGGCTGTGGCTGTGGAGGTGGCGGAACAAGCCTCTGGTAGGGCATCTGCATTGCCTCTAGTGGCATGCCACCAGCCTCCTGTGCAGAGCGTGCTTCTGCCTCCTCAGCCATCTGCAACAACACAAAGAACCCACATGTCAATAAAGTACAAGTTCACTTCATACACTCAACAGTTTATGTTTCAGAATCAGTTTATAAAGTCCTGAGATCAATGTACATGTTTCATGCAGCAAAACTAAACATCCTGTCATGTCGTATAGCACATAATTACAAATTTTAATAGTCTTGATAATAATACAATCCTATAGTAACTTGATAACTAGTTTTGGTCCACCACAAGCAATTTCAGACCATACTTCCACAGTAATTGGAAATTGAGAAATTAGACATTGTTAACCACCACAAAACCATTACTACAAGTACGGATAAATTGTCAAAATATCCATAGGCTGATCAGGGAATGTTTATTAGCATATAAAACCAGAAGGATACTCAGATGTGGTATGTGCATTCCCTAACAAAGTGTTGTTACTGTTGCCCCCACTGTTTGTGCATGTGCATCCCATTGCATCAAATGTACTATATTACATTGCAGGCACAATTCTGCACAATAACCAATGTTCAACTCCCGCAAATGTGACAATGTCAGTTACTCATTCTTTATAGACTAGCTTACAGCACATTAATTCAAACTGAGGAACAGTTTCCCACATTGCATAAAACCATCTGAAGCAAATGAGAAAAAAAATGAAGGTCAGACTATGGAGTTATACATTTAACAACCATATGGGACGCACAGACACGCAAGACAATCCATCCCTCAGTCTAAAGATGCCTGTAGTATATTTGCTCAAAAGGGTGTCTATAGCAGTCTGATTCCAGTACCAAGATGGTGTGAGTCATTATGGAAGGTGACTAGTTTTGTTGTAAATGTAGTAAATCCTAGGTCACAATACACACAATGATTAGTTCTCAACCCCGAGTCCCTAACTCTACCTGCCTTTTCGAAAACTAAACATCACTATATTCCCAGGGCCACCATGGCAGTCATGTAACTGTAAGCACGTTTGATAAGACATTGAAACACCACCTCTAGTCTTGATAATGCCAGTGTGGAGGTCTACAGATTTTGTCAGTATGCCATATCCAGCTGATGCCACTAATTAATGATTAGATCCTGTGGCCCCACCAAACTGCATGGATGTAAGTTTCACCCAGTGTTCCAAATATTCACAGACTTTCCTGTTAGATGAACATTGGTTGATTTAGCAGGTCAAATGGGGAGTAACAGGGTGCCTCAGTGTTCATCAAACCAGGACAATATTCATGCAGCCCTGTGAGCATGACTGTTGTCATCTTTGAAGAAGAGAGTACCCATGCCATACTCATAATGGAGATGTAGAAAATAGGGCAACACCTGATCACTGAGAATGTTTAAATGAACATCCACGTTCATGCTCATTGTAACCTGAGTAAGTGGGCCCAGCTCATAGTATGAATATTCTCAGAATATCACAGAGATACCTTCAATGAGAACTACACCCTCCACAAAAGTGGTCTGAATACCTGATTGGGAAATATAAAGATTGTGTCATTTGCAAAGAGGAATAATCTTAACTTTGTGGACCAGGCTACATTACTCAGGTTGGCTACAGTCCAGTTACTGTGTGTATCACCCAGCATATGTGTGTCCCACCGTGGGGAACAGTCTTTTGTGAATTATGCAACCCCAAAATTGCAAAGCACGCAGTTTCGTCACATGTTCACTTGGAACCTGGTTGAGAAGAAGCTGTGTACAGTGCCAGATCAGTTCTTGTCTTGTTTGAAATCTACTGTCATTGACTGTGTTCCCTGCCAGTCAGAATCTATTTACAACCACTCCACGTGGCATGCCATTCCTTGCAGACACATTATAGAGTATGCGTTGATGTGCCAAGAAGTTGGGCATCTTCATTCATAGCACAGTCATGAGCATGTCCATACACAATAGCTGCCCTCTCCCATTCTGTCACATTTCCATGTTGATCCAGATTACTACACTGATTCCATACAACAAACTGGCTTACAGCCACTGAACTGCCATGAATCATGTCAGTGGCAAAGAGTCATGTGGCCACTTGGTAACAACTCTAAATCATCTGCTGCTCTCTAAAGCTGTCAGTGTATTCTTTTAACAGTATAACTAATTTTTCTGTGTAATGAGTTTACCACCCACAACAGGAAAATTAGAGAAATTTGAGATTGTACAGATGAGTACACACACCTGCTCTTTCCAAATACATTCTTTGAAAGAACTAGTGAGGGAAAAAGTGATTGTGGTACATTATGTGTTTCTCTGAAGTCGTTCTACCCTTTTGACTTTGTACAATTAGGGAACAAAATAGTTATTTTGAAATGAAATAGTCATTTTATTGGTGTACCTGCTTTTATGCAGATGAAAGAATGCTTGAATCTCAAGTAATGTGGTGAGAAATTGAGGAGCACATTGAAAAAGATTTGAAGATGAAATGATGAAGAGGGATGTTGATAAATGAATTATATGATTATGACATGGAAAGGTGAACCCATAGCCTCATGATTTCCATACAACACATTTAGCTTAAGAGTGGTATTTTCTGATAAATTTGTGATATGTTGCAATTTACACATGATGACTGTGGGTTTCTGGTCTAAGGATAATCCATATTACGTGCAAGAGTTGAAAATGAACCTGTCTCATGTTATGATAGGGGTCAAGATGTAAACACGATACATGTTCTCAGCATATTGTTGTGAGGGATAAATGAATTGAAACTTATTTTAACACTTTGGAAATGTGGTTAACACCTCTACTGGATGACAAGGGAATCATCAGTCACATATAGTTACAACAGGACGGAACCCCATCTCACTTTGGTGTTCATGTGTGTTATGTTCTTGGCAAACAGTTTGAATGCCACTGGATTAAGCATAATTCAGCAATATCTCAGTTACCATTGAAATTGGCACCATTTAGCTGGGACTTTAGCAAGCCAGAAAACTCAGCATGGGGATTAATGAAGTCTCCCATGGCTCAATGTTCGTACAAGAATAACGAATGATTGTGCGAAAGTATTGTGGAAGCCTTTCAAAGCTTAACATCTGAGATGCTCTGTATGATGACAGGTTGGACTGGAGGTGCAAGACACAATTTTGCATATACATATGTACTGTGTACATACACTACCTCACAGGAAGTATCTGGACACCCAATGTAATGCGAAAATGACCATTTGTTGTGAATAGAGAAGCAGTAATAGCAGAACTGGTAGGCCAGAAGAGCTCAGTGATTTCCAATATGGACTATCCCTGGATTCACTTGAGTAACAGATCCATCAACCCTTCAAAAGCTGCCCAAATGGACTGTGATTCTGAAGTGGAAATGAAGGAACAACCACAGCTAAAATAAGAGCAGGCAGACTTCATGTACTGATTTGCTCAGACCAAACACTGTGGAGGGTGGTCGTAAAAAATTGAATTAAATCAGTGGAAGAAACCACATGTGAGTCCCAAAGCGCCCAAAGTGTGTGTAGGGAGTTACAAATAATTGGGTAAAATGGACAAGCAGTTGCTCTTGAGCCACACATTTCTGTAGTTAGTCTAAGCGACACTTACGGTGATGTACAGAGCGATGCCATAGGAGTGTGGTTGACTGAAAACAAGTGGTTTGGAGTGATGAATCACGCTGTATCACACAGCAATCAGACAGAGTGGTGTGAGTTTAACTAACGCCAGGGGAACACTACTGCCATTATGAGTAGAGCTAGGAGAGTCTGCTATTCCTCCACAGGCATTCAGATACCCCACTGAAAGTGTCCAGGAAAGGTACATGCTTTGAGGAGTGACAGTATTAGTGATTCTGAACAAAAAACGTCATAAGAACGTATGTCTTGTTCTTAAAAGTTTCTGAGGAAGCTGTTGAAAACAATGGGGAGCAGGACACATGCAGATAACAGTAAATGAAACATTGTGATGAAATTTTTTTAAAAATTGTCTACATTTCCTCAGAAAAGATGTTCAGATAGTCCACCATCAACTGCAATGCAGTCTGTAGTTCTTGAAGGCAGTTAAAATGTAAATGTCATGTGAGTAGGGCCTCCCATTGGTAGTCCGTTCGCCAGGTGTAGGACTGACATTCTGCCATGCTCACCACTCAGCTACTGGGGACGGACTTGAAGGCAGCTGCTCTCTTGCTAATCTCATCTCATTTGAATGGTCTTTCACTTGAGCACAAATAAGTAAAACATGAGTGAGAAGTTCCTCCTTGTTGACCACTCTGCACTTGTAGACTTCACTCTTTATCCAGCCCCACAAAGAGTAATTTAATGGAGAAAGATTGGGTGACATCGGTGGCCAGAAATGGCTTCATGGTGACTGTGATTTTCAAACAGCTGTATGTCAGGTATGGTTAAGAAAAGAGCATACAATCATTTGAAGTTTTTTGTACAGAATCATAAATACTATCTGTTGTGAACAGAGGGAGTCCACTTGCCGGAAATCTCGCTGCCGCTGAAAAAGACTAAATGGTTCAAATGGCTCTGAGCACTATGGGACTTAACTTCTGAGGTCATCAGTCCCCTACAACTTAGAACTACTCAAACCTAACTAACCTAGGGACATCACACACTTCCATGCCCGAGACAGGATTCGAACCTGCGACCGTAGCGGTCGCACGGTTCCAGACTGTAGCGCCTAGAACTGCTCGGCCACCCCGGCTGGCTGAAAAAGACTGGTAGGTTGCAGTTTTAGCCTATCTATCCTGCATTGACTATAGTTCCATGGACACGAACAAATAATATCCTCTGAACTACAATCGGAAGAAAATTAATCTTCTGTCTTGAGGGACTATTCCAAGAGCAGTTTCAAACTAACAGTATTCAAATCTAGAGGGAGGCAGTCTCTGTCCAGAGACGATAATTCTATTCACTGTTCTGTTTCTACTGAAGACTAATCAGTGTCTATCTGTCGGCCATTATTTCTATCTGAATTGAAGACTTGAAGATGCAACGAACGTTCTACAGGATCTCCGTAGCAAGGCTTGCAATGATTTACAACTTTTAATCGACAAAGTTTGCTCGTGCACAGTTACGTAAGCTGGCGTCTCTCTTCCTGATGGCGCTGCCGCTCCAGGGGGAGTGGTTCTCAAGGATAGCGTGATTGGTACGCGTGCAACGATGTTCCTGCTGTGGATGAATGTCCCGCTGCTTCTGGTATCAATTGTCACAAACTTTTCTCATGTGATACCCCAGCATACCATACTATCACCACTCAAAGCTTTCCCACTGTATATTTTTGAGCTGGTCATGTGGAGACTTCTTGAACAAACTGTAGATGTGAATTGTTGGTAAAATGGCCAAGGAACTCTGACTTTCAAATGCAAAGCCAGGATCATACACTTCAGTGGGTGGTGAATACGGAACGTACCTGCATCGGCACGTGGTGGGCCTCAAAGACCTGTCCCTCGGCGACCTGGACGGGGATCTGTTGTGCCTCGAACATGTGCATGGGGATCTGGTGGGCCTCGGCCAGCTGCAGCTGCGGCGGCATGCGGCGGGCCTGCTGCGCCTGCGCCTGTGCTTGGGCTTGCGCCTGCGCCTGTGCCTGCGCCTCCAGGTGGGCGCGCAGCTGCGCCTCAGACGCTGGCACGGGCCTCTGCGGCGGCTGCGGCTGCGGGGGCCTGCGGGCGGCAGCTGCGGCGGCTTCCGCAGCGGCCATCTGCACGGCGGCGCGCATCTCGGCCACCACCTGCGGCGGGATGCGGCCCGGGCCCTGGCGCAGCTGCACCTCCGGGATCTCGTGCACCTCCGTTATCTGGATCGGGATGCGCTGCATCTCCGCAGGACCCTGTTGAGGAAACGAAAAGTATGAGTGTTAAAAACGTGCTCTTTACATTCCTCGCTGAGGTGGTTTTTGTTACGGCTTTCGTACCCATCATCTTCTGGCGAAGTCAGAAACTCATTGAAACGTTGCGACAAGACGACGCCACCACTCGGCTGATAATCCGAGAAGAATTCATCAGTGGAATACGCCCAGAAAGACTGCAATCGCATAAATTAACAATTTTCTTATTTTTTCCCCTTTTCCTGTACTGTGAAGCCCTTCTTCTTGCCAAAGTTAGTGATTCTACGTCTAGGAGAAGTAGCCAAGTACCCTATAGGTTTCAATGAGTGAGTTTCTGGATACCAAAATATGTACCACCACCAAAGGACTATAGTTATTAGTATGTGACATAGATTTCAATTTGATGCATCTACCCACTCCTGAGAAAAAGGGAAAAGTCTGACAGACAGGCAGAGAAACAGATTATAAAGCGATCATGTAAGGGTTCCTTTTTTACCGATTGAGGTACAGAATCCTAAAAAGTCAACAAATGTATATTCTCATGACATGGAATTTTAAAATTCTGTTAAGTAAAGTATCATAATATTGTTTGGGATGAAGGTTGTTCAAATACAGTCTTCACAGAATATAGTGATTTCGAAAGAGCATATTGTCTGACACTAATCGAGTCTTCCAAACTATTATGAATGAATGCTTGGAACCAGGTGGTACTCTGTATTTGCGCCCAAGCAGATTGAGCAGTGAGCATGCGGCAGATGGAGAAGAGGGAGTGGTGAGGTACCTGCTGCAGCTCGGCCACCTGTATGGGGACGCGCAGCGCCTCCAGGATGTGGAGCGGCACCGCCTGCTCCTCCGGCTGCGGCTGCGGTTGCGGCCTGGGGCGGTGTTGTGGCTGCGGCTGCATGTGCGCGCCGTGGAACTGCAGGGGCAGCTGTACGGGGCCCGGCAGCGGCACCACCACGGGGCCCATCACCTCCATGGCCGGCATGTGTCTGCAAGCAGGGGACACACCCAGTCAACGTCACGGGCTCCGTTCCGTTACACACTCCCACACTTACAAATCACAATTCTTGATATAGGACTTCTTATCTACAGACACACACACACACACATACACACATTTACACTACTGGCTACTAAAATTGCTACACCACGAAGATGACGCGCTACAGACGGAAATTTAACCGACAGGACGAAGATGCTGTGATATGCAAATGATTAGTTTTTCAGTGCATTCACACAACGGTAGCACCGGTGGCGACACCTACGACGTGCTCACATGACGAAAGTTTCCAACCGATTTCTCATACACAAACAGCAGTTGACCGGCGTTGCCTGGTGAAACGTTGTTGCGATGCCTCGTGTAAGGAGCAGAAATGCGTACCATCACGTTTCCGCCTTTGATGAGGGTCGGGTTGTAGCCTATCGCGATTGCGGTTTATCGTATCGCGACATTTCTGCTCGCGTTGGTCGAGATCCAATGACTGTTAACAGAATATGGAATCGGTGGGTTCAGGAGGGTAATACGGAACGTCGTGCTGGATCCCAACGGCCTTATATCACTAGCAGTTTAGATGACAGGCATCTTATCCGCATGGCTGTAACGGATAGTGCAGCCACGTCTCCATCCCTGAGTCAACAGATGGGGACGTTTGCAAGACAAAAACCATCTGCACGAACAGTTCTACGACGTTTGCAGCAGCATGAACTATCAGCTCGGAGACCATGGCTGCGGTTACCCTTGACGCTGCATCACAGACAGGAGCGCCTGCGATGGTGTACTCAACGACGAAACCTGGGCGCATGAATGGCAAAACGACATTTTTTCGGATGAATCCAGGTTCTGTTTACAGCATCATGATGGTCTCATCCGTGTTTGGCGACACCGCGGTGAACGCACATTGTAAGCGTGTATTCGTCATCGCCATACTAGCGTATCACCTGGCGTGATGGCATGGGGTGCCATTGGTTACACGTCTCGGTCACCTCTTGTTCGCATTGACGGCACTTTGAACAGTCGACGTTACATTTCAGATGGCTTAAGACCCGTGGCTCTACCCGTCATTTGATCCCTGCGAAACCCTACATTTTAGCAGGATAATGCACGACCGCATGTTGCAGGTCCTGTACGCGCCTTTCTAGATACAGAAAATGCTCGACTGCTACCCTGGCCAGCACTTTCTCCAGATCTCTCACCAATTAAAAACGTCTGGTCAATGGTGGCCGAGCAACTGGCTCGTCACAATACGCCATTCACAACTCTTGATGAACTGTGGTATCGTGTTGAAGCTGCATGGGCAGCTGTACCTGTACACGCCATCCAAGCTCTGTTTGACTCAATGCCCAGGCGTATCAAAAACATTATTATGCCCAGAGGTGGTTGTTCTGGGAACTGATTTCTCAGGATCTATGCACCCAAATTGCGTGAAAATGTAATCACATGTCAGTTATAGTATAATATATTTCTCCAATTGAATACCCTTTTATCATCTGCATTTCTTCTTGGTGTAGCAGATTTAATGGTATATACACTGATGGGAAAAACGTCCAAACATCAAGAAGGGGTTGTGCAACATAAATGAAAGTTAGTATGTGTGCTTCTACATCTCAAAGATGATGTCTGTTCAGATTTCGCACTAGTCGCATATGAATAGTGCTAGTAGTCCTTCTACGAGGATGGAAATCCAAGTTGCTGTAAATACACACTGTAACGGTCGCGAGTGTTAGCTGCCTTTGACACTGGAGGTTGCGAGTTAATGTTAGTCAAGAATTTCTTGAACATGACAAAGAAGCTGCCATTATCAGCACATCACTGAGTTTGAACGAGGTAGTGTAATAGGGCTACGAGAAGCTAGATGCTCCTTCTGCGATGTTTTAGAAAGACTTGACAGTATAATAGCCATTGTACATGATTTCTGGATTCGGAGGTGACGAGAAGGTACTGTTGCAAGAAGACTGGGCTCTGGATGCCCACGTGGCACTACTGAGTCAGAAGACCACGCTGTTTGTGATGTAAAGGCTCTAGCGTACCGTACTGCATCTGCAGAAGCAATCTGTGCAGCAGCTGGCAGCACAGTGACACAACGAACTGTTACAAATCGTTTATTTCAAGGACAGTTCCGAGCCAGTGGCCCTGTAGCGCGTAATTCACTGACCCCGAAGCACCACCAATGGCAGCTTCAGTGGTGTTAAGTGAGAGGTCTTTCAAGGATAGGGCGGAGGTCTGTTGTGTTACGCTGACTGTGTGGGGCAAATGGGACTATAGCACACAAAATGACGATAGCCTAATATACAACGTAAGACCACATACGCTCCCTTGTACTCTTTTTTTTCACGAACACACGTGACTCCTCTGAACGGTACAATGGAGCAAGCAAGTCAAGGCAGACCATTACAAACAATGAGTACCAGTGATGGCTGTGACTTGTTTAGGAGGAGGAGCCCAGATGAGGGCCTGCAACCAACCTTCTGTGTGCTAGGCACGCAGGACCTACATCTGGAGTTATGGTCTGGGGTGAGATTTCGTATAACAGCACGTGGTTATCCCACGCACTATGACTACAAATTTGTAAGTCAGTCTGCTGATTCGACGTACTGCCATTCATGAACAGCATCCCATGGGGGGGGGGGGGGTTATCCAACACCACAATGCTCGCCCACATACCGCTGTTGTAGCCCATCATGCTCTACAGAGGGTCGACATGTTGCTTTGGCCATCTCAAGCACCGGATCTGTCTCACGAAGTCTCCAGTGTCATCGATAACCAGCATTAACCATCCCTCTATTGATCAACCAAGTGCAACAGGCATGGAACTCCATCCCACAAACTGGCATCCGGCAGTTGTACAACACAATGCACACACGTTTGCAGGCTTTCATTCAGTATTCTTGCTGTTACATTGGTTATTAATGTACCAGCATATCACATCTGCAGTGGATTATCCTGTGCTTACATTGAGCTGTTCCCTTGCAATATTACGTACTTAAACATCTTACCTAGGCATTGTATTCCCAAAATTTCATTACTCTGCATTAATTATTTTTTGGGGATGTGTTTTTTTTTTCGTAAGTGTGTGTATACAGAATGTAACGAGCATAAGTACTGATATTTTTATATGTGGTATCTTAATACGTACACAAGTCAGTGTGCTGATTATTTTCCTCTGCATCTAGCTGTCTTCCTACAAACACGTTACGAACTTTACGACATGATGTTTTCTGCAGGGTCGTAACTGCACCACTAAGTGGACTATGCCTGTCAGTACAGACTAACCGTTTCGCGTCCACGCATCCACACTTTAACACCTGATCTGCTGCTCTGGGGAAAATAAGCTGGCTCTTGCCTCATGTACAAAGGGGTACTACCCAACCTAAAAACATACAGCTTGTAATAGCTATAACTATTAGTCTCAAAATTACATAAATACTGATGAAATGTTCAGCACACCGTCCTCAGTCACCAATAGAAGTAACTGCAGTCATACCCATTACACCCTGTATATAGGGGGATACAGCTGCTTGTATCTATGGGTTTCATGCAAACCGCAACGCCTTCAAATGCCATATGCAAAATTTTCATATTCTCTCGCATGCTGCATGCAAACTATTAGTCCTACAGAAGAAATGAACAGGAGCTTCTTGTAGGAAATTTAATATAGCTAAATTTTTTACTGAGATACTTTTTTTGCTAGATGCTGTATTTTTCGAATTTTTGTAGAAAAACGTACAAAAAAGACCTTCAAACGCTTTGTTCTTGAATAACTGTAGAACCATAGCTTCCATTGAAAATGTATCCCAGTACAAAATTTAATTACATTAAATTTCCTACAAAAACGTCCTGTTCATTTTCCTTGTGGGAATAATAGTTTTCACGTAGTGAGGGAGATAATATGAAAAACTCGTGCGCTGTTTTTGAAGGCGTTACGTGTTGCATAAGACCCACAGGTAGTGACAGCTGAAACACTATATATTGTGTCCCGTTTATACTGACCACCGCAAATAACAAATACATATAGTACACTACTGCAGTACTTTTAAACGACATGTCGTGTACAATAAAGACAGTCTTTGATTAAAAGCTACATCATTCTTATGCCTTTAATTGTGGTTGGAGCTAAGCGTAATGCATACACATGTTGAAAATAAGAAAATATTGTTGCAATTACTGATTTGCGAGCTTAAACTGTCTATTGGCGAGTAGCATTTCTACCTTCTATTCGTTGGTGAACATCGTACTCCCACAAATATACAGCTGGAGATAGTTTACTGAACGGCCGGCGCGCATTTTCCTTGCCTTTACATTTGTTTACTGTCGACTCCCGCAAGTACACGAATTAGGTTACCCCAGGTAGCTGCACTGATTGTGTTACGTTTTTACAGTAATAACGTTATGTTTACTTGAATGACAGTAAGGATCATTCTTGAACAGGTCTTGAAGAGAGGAAGAGGATTACGAAATATAAAATATAATGCTATTTGAGAAAGATGTACTGCTGTTCATATCTTCGTAACAAAGTGTCAAAAAGGGCAGTCGTGATGGTTAATATACCCCTGATAGCGAAACAACATTTTCTTGATACATCTTTTTCTTTACGGTAACGGAAGCCAAAACGTTCCAGTAAGCATGGATCCGCTAAATAAGAGCTGCCGCTGACTTCATTATGAAATATTGTTCTAGTAAGTACAAATTTATTTGAAATATAAGCTTTCCAATAAAGTCCACAAGAAACTGAGTTCATATTTCTCTCTTGATGTAATTCAACACGGTATTACTGCAGGACATTACATTTCACAATTTACTGTGCACTCGTAACTGTTAAAGGAGGAGTTCCACATACAGCTTTGGCATTTGGATCGTACTTTGCAGTCGTCTCTGGGGATAGTTTCGAAATATTTCAAACGCCCTCGAATCATCTTGTAAATCTGGACAATACTGTGCAGTCTTCTGATCCATTTGTTATACTGTATTAACGGAAGCTCTTTACACTTCATTTCTGATATGGCCCCAGACAGAAATATCCAGAAGATTGAGGTCGGGTGATGTAGGAGGTCAAGGTACAGACCCCACTGAACGTATCCATGTTGGGCTATATTGACACGAAGATGTCATCGTATGTTAGCAGCGAAATGTGCCGGTGCTCTGTCATGCTTGTACTATGATCCACAACTACGAGCTATGGGTCGAAACCGAGCCCAAACGCAAGGGGACTTAATCGCAAAGTTTATTTAGGGTGATTTTATCCACCGTGTACAAACTCTAGGGATTTATCGATGAGAGGATACGAACAAAAAAAGGTCTAATGAATTTATGTCCGGAAATACACGGTTAGTATGCTAGATACCATTTATTATGTCAAACATTGTTACAAAGACTGCGGTCTAATGCGCGCTGTACCGTACAGCCACAGTTACAGAATATGTTGTAAACAGTTTTATTGTGCCTCAACGCATGCGTGTACGCGCCGCAAAATGTTTTGTCTCACACGTTCACATCGGCCAGGCTGCATCCGAGCAGTGCCAAAGGCAACATTAATACATTGCTCCAGTGTCTCTACACTAGGAATGGGCTCTACATACACGATCCTTTTGAGATGGCCCCGTAACCAGAAATCTCACTGGATGAGATCCAGTAAACAAGCCGGCCATGTAAGTTGGCCCTCTCGTCCGATCCATCGACGACGGAAGACACAATTGAGATACGTCCGGACGTTAACGGCAAAGTGGGCTGGAGCACCATCATGTAGCAGCCACATAACCTTTCGAACATCAATGGCACTTCTTCCAGCAGGGGAGGCAACGTCACCCGCAAGAAACGCCGATAGTTCCGACCTGTTAGGCGACGTGGAAGGAACTCTGATTCCACAATACGGTCGCCAGTTATCCCGGCCCACACATCCCGGCTGCACCGATGCTGATGATTCGCTGTCACCAGTTGTGCAAATTATCGCACAGATAACTGTTATTAGAGCTGAAGATACCACTCCTTGTAAAGGTAGCCTCATCTGTGAATAGGACGAATGGCACAAAAGCCGGAATCGTGGTTGTCTGGTGAAGAAACCAGCGAAAAAACTGCTCCCGACGTGGAAAGTCTGTTGCTAGTAAGTAAGGGTGGTAACAATTGCCTTGAAGAATGTTCCACACGGTCTTCCAGCTTACCCTGTACTGGCGGGCCAACTGCCTGGTACTGACACGGCGCTCGCCTTCCACAGTGTTAATCACATTTTCCTCCAGGTCAGGTGTCCGAACATTTCGGGTACGTCCCTCATGATTTCGCTTCCTGAAAAGACCCAGTCGAACATTGAATGCTGTGGTGGCTGTCGGCGGGAACAGATCTCCTGATACAACCTTGCTGCCCGCCACCCGTAGCCGCTTGCCATTCCGTAAGCAAACACCACGTCTCGATTCGAATACGGAACCACTACAAGGTGAGTCAGCAAGAGAAGTGAAGCGGACACAACATTACCAATTACTATGGCATGACGTCTAAGGAACAGTACCACCCTGAGGGAGGAAACCATGCATACTGTAACTGTGCCTGCACGGTACAGCACGTATTAGAGAGCAGTCTCTGTAACAAAGTATGACTGAATAAATGGTCTCTAGCACGGAAACCATCCATTTCCGGAGTTCATTAGATCTTTTTTGTTCCATGTCCTCTCATCGATCAATTCCTAAAGCTTTTACACGGTAGAAGAAATCACCCTGTATCTCAAATACTGGTACATTATTTGACACCGAAATCAGTGGCGGCCCGTAACCGCGTACTCATATTATCTGTCATAGGGCTCGTTTGCTAAATCAAGTTCACTGGAACGTGTTTTCTCCCGTTGGTGGTAGTGAAGACGGGCGAGGAAAGCAGGCGGCGGCGAGCAGCCAGCAGTACCTCTGGTCGCGGCCGGTCTCGCAGGAGATGGCGAGCCGCTCCCCGGTGGAGTGCTCGAGGCGCGGTGCGGTGCTCACGTTGAGGCCGAAGGGCAGCCGCAGCTCGCGCGCCGGCTGCGCCACCGTCTGGTCCAGCCGCCGCTTCTCCACCACGCAGTCCATGCGCGCCCGCAGGTTGCGCTCCACCAGCGACTGCAACCAGCACCCTCTCAGTTACTCCCAGCTCTGTCACCACAACGTCAAGCCTACATATTTAGAACATATTCCATAGAACAGTCAACTGAGAAAAATCAGGAGAAGAATCCGTGTAGTCCAAATTTTTCTACAGTGTTAGCAGAGACTGTCATAATCAACATATTATAAATTACTATCGGCGGGGCGTTAGTGTGCGGGTGGGCATTTAGAGACCACCTTTATGTACGAGGGTTGCCCAGATAGTAAGTTCTGATCGGTCGCTAAATGGAAACCACTGGGAAAATCCGGGAAAGCTTTGCACAGATGTGTTGGGCAGTGTCTCTAGTATGTCCGTCGATGGTGTCGCGTCGCTCTTTCAGTTTTGAGTGAACAGTGAGTACGTAAAGATGCGCAGGGAATAGTGTCTCCCGTCAAGTAAGAGGGCGTGGTTAGAGGTTTCGCCTGTGTCATGCAGCCCACATAACACAACTGTCGAGCAGTTCCTTCTTCACGCCAATTCTCGGCCGCACGCTGCAGGGGCAATGATGACGCTCCTGAAACGTTTCCGATGAGAAGTGTTTGATCACCCACAATACAGTCCGTAATTGGCTCCCCCTGAGTCTCATCACTTCTCACAAGAACCGCTAGCTATGAAGGCTAAATATTTCCACAGACAACGAGCTGCAGACTAGTGCAGATAACTGGACGAAAGCACAGGCGGCTGCTTTCTATGATGAGGATATTAGCAAGTTGATACAACACTACGGCAGCCCTCGAAGTTGGAGCAGCGGCTATGTAGAGAAGTAGGTGGAAGGTGTACCTAACTGTTGCAAATAAAACGTTTCTGGATTTCACTGTGGTTTCCATTTCGCGACCGATCGGAACTTACTTTCTGGACAGCCCTCGTATTTCTTGAATAACTTGGAAACAACAGCTTCTAGCGAAAATGTTTCGCAACAAAAAATTATATTACATTAAACTTTCTACAGAAAAGGTCCTGTTCTTTTCTTCTCTGAGGATGGAAAACCGCAAATTATTAAAAACAGCATGTTAACGGTATAAATTAATGTTTACTGTTAAATGAAGTAGGTTAAGAACAAACATTAGATGTGTACACAACGTCTAAGTGCAGTAGAGCCGTATGAAGGGATAACACTTCTTCTGAGGCTGGGACAGGGTTGAGGGGGGCGGGGGTGGAGTGTACAAGTGCGACCGAAGGTAGATCACCGGACTGTGAGTCGTGCAACTCTCCCCTTCACAGGTTTGCAAACTGAAGGGCCAGCAGATGATTCCCCACCCCATCTATCCCACTACGTCACAAGAAATAACTGCAGAGTTTCACAAAGTTATACTGGCCCTCCGCAATACGCCTGATGAATCAGTGGCGATGCAGTTCGCGGATATTCCTGAGAGTGTTTACTTTCCCCAAAATTCGTTAACCTTATATGGAACACTAAAATGTAGACTTTCACGGCCGGAAATGACATGTCCATTACGTCTGCGGAGGACATCTTCAAGGGGGTCTGTAGCTCGATGGAAGGTCCAACATAGCCACTGGCTCGCCACTGATGTACCGTATCAGTATATTAAAAGTGTTTCAATAGAACTGATTCTGCATTATTTGTCTTCCCCACGTCCTTGAAATTAATGCTGCCAAGTTTGGTACTCGTGCGGTAATCAGTTTCCGTGCTATAACGTGTTAAATAAGGAAAGTTTAATTATAACCACCCGGTACATATCAGGAGTTATGGCACACAATGAAAACCCCGCATCACAGTACCGTAACGAGTCGCCAGCGGGTCCAAGATGAAACGGTGCAGCCAGTTGATAAAGTGGAGTATCGTGCAGTAATTCGTTTTCGACAGCAGCGGAAATGTTGCAATCTTGTCAGACCAAAGAAACCGATCTCGATTCGCCTGACACGTCTGCAAGATTTCCGCTGCTGTAGAAAACGAATAACCGCGAGATACCCCACTCTATCAACGGGCTGCACCACTCCAGCTGGCGGCAAGTTACGCTACAGTGGCGCAAGTTACGCTACAGTGGCGCGTGGTTTCCATTGTGTACCTTGACTCAAGATATCTATTTGGAAACAAACAATAAAATTAGTTACGTAACTTTTTTCCGAGGTAATGACTAAAACCTTACGACTACTCTTCGTACTGCGGTTTGATTTACATTGACGGTGGAGTACTCACGCCGGCCAGGTCGTCGAAGTCTAGCGTGAGCGGCAGCTTGAAGTGCAGCTGCTGGTCGCGGTCGGCGCCGTCTTCGTCGGACGGCTGCTCCGCCGAGGGCTCGTCCTGCTCCTGGTCCTGGTCCTGGTCCTGTTGCTGCTGCTGCTGCTGCTCCTGCGCCTCCGACTCCTGCTGCTGAGGCTCGGCGTCCAAGCGCTGGTCCACCGCCGCCAGCTTCTTGTGCGCCATCGACTCCTCCGACTGCAGCGGGTCAGACACCAGCGCCTGGTAGCCCGGCTGGTCCTCCTGCAAGTACAACACTCGTCAGCGTCATCACTGGCATAGCACTGAATGGAATTAACCAAAAAAATTACCTCCACGTCTGATACCACACTCCCGAGAGCAAAACTTTACGCAGTTGGCCATTTTAAACTACAACACCAGGAACAACAACAAACAAGATAGCTTGTGATGATGATGATGCCCCATACTCCGAGGAGCGTAGGGAACGCTGCGGGAGTCCCGCACCGCCGACTAGGTAAGGTCCTAGCGGAGGTGGTTTACCATTGACTTCCTCCGACCGTAATGACGATAAATGATGATGATGAAGACAACAGTTCAATACCCAGTCATCTCGAGGCAGAGAAAATCCCTGACCCCGCCGGGAATCGAACCCGGGAAGCGAGATCGCTACCGCAAGACCATGCTGTATGCATGTCATTTAGACGAAGAATACATTATCAAATTTGCACTTGAATTGGGGGTGTACATGGTGCGAAATTTCGTACGGACAGCTGCCAGCAACAATAGCTCTAAATCGGTTAGGCATCCAGACAGCTGCGACTCTATACCACAATTCATCAATCGTAGTCTCAGGCGAGTAGTCGTATTCCAATATCCCTTCAGGCCTTGACCAGATGTTTCCAGTTGTCGAGAGATGTGGAGAACTTGTTGGTGGGGGGAACAGTCAAACACGCTATGTATCAAGCTAGTCAGAATACCATGGGAACATGCGGTCCTGCATTATCTTGTTAAAAGATAATCTCATGGAGACTTCGAAGATGGGGCACGGACACCTTCCTTAACACGTTAGAAATTTAATGGCTCCGTCCTATATAATTCCAGTTGCTGAAGCCAGCCGTGGTGCCGAGCGGTTCTAGGCGCTTCAGTCAAGAACCGCGCGACTCCTACGGTCGCAGGTTCGAATCCTGCCTCGGGCATGGATGTGTGTGATGTCCTTAAGTTAGTTAGGTTTAAGTAGTTCTAAGTTCTAGGGGACTGATGACCTCAGATGTTAAGTCCCATAGTGCTCAGAGCCATTTGAACCATTTTTGAACCAGATGCTGGACCCGCATGCCGATGACCAATGCAGTGTAGCAACGTTCATTCCCCATAAGTGGATGTGTCTGTCGTGATCCCGTATGCAGAACAGGGCCTCATCTCAAAACATGACTTTGTTCCATTGTTGTGTCCGATGTTGATTACAACCGTCCATGCGCCTCTCTCTGCAGTAGCGTCAATGTCCAATGTGCTGACAGTCTGTGGTGCTCCAAACGTCGTGGTGCTGTTTCTGTGGATACGTGTCTTGCTGCAAAGAAGCCCACTGAACTCAAGACACTCGACGTGGCTGCACGATCCTCCACGACTGAGAGAACAATATGTCTCTCCTCTCGCGTGCTAGTCGTGTGTGACATTTGATTTCCTCTATGGCTTTGAGTATGGCTCTCCTGAACCCGTCGATTTCACATTCGCTTGGTACACGTGGGATTCCAAACAACACCAGCATCGACATCTACGAATGATAAACCGCATTCTTAACGGGCCATGATCCTGCCACTGTCGAGATCCAACACGTACTGACGACGTTTCATCTTCTTACATCAAGTATAACATGTTCTCCCCACAACAAAAACGTTTAAATGCGTTTAAGAATGGTAAACTCGATGTGTAATAATACGTTATATCCACAATGACGTAACACGTACCTATTTGGTGTGGTTGCACTGAAATGCTTATCAGTTGTATATCCGAGCATGTACTATACTTCATGTCAATTTTATGCTTCACGCATTTCGCTTTCTTGCTGATATTGTAATGGCCAGCACTGTACATAAGTAAAGAATATGAAGCATTAGCGGCTGCAAATTAATCCAGAGACTTCAGTAATATTAATGACTGTACTAACTTCCATATCAGTTTCATGTATTCTGTGCGATTGGTCGAGAGATAATTAACATATACGTACTGTAAGGGTACAAATGCGCATGACGGTCAATTAGAGCTGGTGATATGCAAATTTACTTAAGGCTGAGAGTTGAACCGGTAGACTTTTCATGAACCTACCAGCGTCTGTTACTACGTAATAGTAGTCATTTCACAGGAAAACTCTGGTGGAAGGCAGGATCGCCCCGAAACCAGTATGAAGATCGCTTCAAAAAGGAGAGTTGTAGCAGTGTTTACCGTGATATTTGCGAGTCAAATATTTGGTTCAATCAGGTGTAACTGATTATCGTGAAGATGGTGATTTCCACTAAAACTAGGTCATTGCATAAATGGTACTCTTCCGTGTGCAAGGATCCACTTGAAACTGAAAACTGGCTATTACAAGACGCCTGGTAACATGACATTCCAAAGTGGTCATTGTAGAAATGCTGCTAAAGATACAGGTTGCAGTGTAAAGTAGTGCAGACTAAAGCAATTTACGTAGTTTTGTAATATCTCCAGCTGTCCGTAACTTCTGTAACTAGCTTGATCACAAACACGGTGACTGAGCGAGAGGCTAAGGCCAATTACACCTGAAAGTAGGAGAGGAACCTGATGTCTCGGTCACGATTACAACAAAATGTCGTAAGGCAGGTATCCATTTTAGCAACGGCAGACGACGCCATGTGCTGACCAGCTACCCGGAGACTGTGGTGATGGCAGCCCGTCGGATTTCTGAAGTAGCGACGTGATAGAATGCGGCATACATTCATTGTCATTATTGTTTAAGTTAACGTTCTGTGTACTTTACGAGACGGTTGGCATCACATTTGGCTTGTTGTGAAAGTGTTAAAAAGAATGCGGAAACGGATCGAAGTAGTCTGAAACAGATACAGCTATTGATTCACTCATCTTGTATAATAAAGGGCGATCTGTAATAGTTACTTGAGAAAATGTGAACTTCTTAGCCAAGACCGCTTGGAAACAGCTTTCAATGGCGATTACCAGTTTCGGTAAGCAGGGTTACCATGAAACTTCCTGGCAGATTAAAACTGTGTGCCGCACTGAGACTCGAACTCGGGATCTTTGCCTTTCGCGGGCAGGTGCTCTACCAACTGAGCTACCCAAGCACGACTCACGCCCCTTCCTCACAGCTTTACTTCTGCCAGTACCTCGTCTCTTACTTTCCAAACTTGACAGAAGCAAACTTTACAGAAGCTTCTGTAAAGTTTGGAAAGTAAGAGACGAGGTACTGGCAGAAGTAAAGCTGTGAGGACGGGGCGTGGGTCGTGCTTGGGTAGCTCAGTTGGTAGAGCGCTTGCCCGTGAAAGGCAAAGATCCCGAGTTCGAGTCTCGGTCCGTCACATAGTTTTAATCTGCCAGGAAGTTTCATATCAGCGCACACTCCGCTGCAGAGTGAAAATCTCATTCAGGGTTACCATCTTCAGATCTCGATAAAAGTATATTAGGTGCCTCCTAGACCAGCTGTTGTTGTTGTTGTTGTGGTCTTCAGTCCTGAGACTGGTTTGATGCAGCTCTCCATGCTACTCTATCCTGTACAAGCCTCTTCATCTCCCAGTACCTACTGCAACCTACATCCTTCTGAATCTGCTTAGTGTATTCATCTCTTGGTCTCCCTCTACGATTTTTACCCTCCACGCTGCCCTCAAATACTAAATTGGTGATCCCTTGATTCCTACCAACCGATCCCTTCTTCTGGTCAAGTTGTGCCACGAACTTCTCTTCTCCCCAATCCTATTCAATACTTCCTCATTAGTTATGTGATCTACCCATCTAATCTTCAGCATTCTTCTGTAGCACCACATTTCGAAACCTTCTATTCTCTTCTTGTCCAAACTATTTATCGTCCATGTTTCACTTCCATATATGGCTACACTCCATACAAATACTTTCAGAAATGACTTCCTGACACTTAAATCTATACTAGATGTTAACAAATTTCTCTTCTTCAGAAACGCTTTCCTTGCCATTGCCAGTCTACATTTTATATCCTCTCTACTTCGACCATCATCAGTTATTTTGCTCCCCAGATAGCAAAACTCCTTTACTACTTTACGTGTCTCATTTCCTAATCTAATTCCCTCAGCATCACCCGACTTAATTCGACTACATTCCATTATCCTCGTTTTGCTTTTGTTGATGTCCATCTTATATCCTCCTTTCAAGACACTGTCCATTCCATTCAACTGCTCTTCCAAGTCCTTTGCCGTCTCTGACAGAATTACAATGTCATCGGCGAACCTCAAAGTTTTTATTTCTTCTCCATGGATTTTAATACCTACTTCGAATTTTTCTTTTGTTTCCTTTACTGCTTCCTCAATATACAGATTGAATAACATCGGGGAGAGGCTACAACCCTGTCTTACTCCCTTCCCAACCACTGCTTCCCTTTCATGTCCCTCGACTCTTATAACTGCCATCTGGTTTCTGTACAAATTGAAAATAGCCTTTCGTTCCCTGTATTTTACCCCTGCCACCTTCAGAATTTGAAAGAGAGTATTCCAATCAATATTGTCAAAAGCTTTCTCTAAGTCTACAAATGCTAAAAACGTAGGTTTGCCTTTCCTTAATCTTTCTTCTAAGATAAGTCGTAAGGTCAGTATTGCCTCACGTGTACCAGCTGTACAAGTACTATTTCTAAGCCACTGCCAGGCATCTGAAGGATGAGATGAACGATGCATCTGCAAGTCAATGTTAAAATCATAATATATAGAAAAATTCGCCAAATGCTCTTGCCCCATACCGCACACTTCTGCGTACTTCATGGTAGCCACGGCACCACTAGAAGAAGGTAACCATGCTTTCCGTAACCAGTAATCGACAATAAAGGTTGTTTACAAGCGATTTTGGCTATGGAGTCCACCTTCCCTCAAGTGAAACAGCTATTTTGGAATCGTTGTCCAGCGCGGGAGGACTCCATGAGGAGTTACTCTCAAAAACTCTACTTCAGTCGTCGCAGTTGAATTTGATGTCACAGGTTTCTGGTCGTTTCAAATGACTAGAAGTGTACGTAGAAAGACATTTAGATGATGACGTAGTAGGTTACGTATTTTAAGCTAGGAGAAGCTGGATTGTAGAATACGGATTGTAGAATACGGTAAAAATTTAATTTCCAACTCAGTTAGTAATTTCATCCAAAGAAGCCTTTACCGATGTTGCACTTGCAGCCCACTTTGTGTCGCTCCGCGTGCAACTGCGAAAGCGACCGTCTTCTTATCTGAGGGCGCTGCGGGCGCCGCCAGTCACGCGTAACAGGGGAAACTCGCCCGCAACAAGGCCGGAGGTGGGAGCCGTGGGCGGCGCGCTTTCTACTGCCGGCACGAGCACCGGAAAACACGACCCGCAACAACTACTCTCTGCTCGTCTGCGAGGAAACTGTTATTTGGACTCTTATTGGCGTACAGATTTCGTGCCCCCGCCTCCTACCACTCTCCTCGCTGTGCCGATGAAATTTGTGGTAACGTTCTATGGACCCTAGACTTACACACTACTAAATCTAACTTAAACTAACTTACGCTAAGGACAACACACATACATCCATGCCCGAGGGAGGACTCGAACCTCTGACGGGAGGGGAGCCACGCGAACCATGACAAGGCGCCTGAGACCCCGGACTACCCCGCGCTGTGCCGATGCAGTACTTTTGTACTATCTAAAAGAGGAAAATTGCAATTTGCTTCTGTAAGCTGGAAATGAGGAATTTACTTCCTTATTACTATACCGTAAAAGAACCCACACCAAATCACTCATTTCGCTTTCATTTTGCAGGACTGTTATTCATCGAAATGTAGCTATACACTGAAGAGCCAGAGAAACTGGTATAGCCATGCGAATTCAAATACAGAGATATGTAAACAGGCTGCGCTCGGCAACGCCTATACAAGACAACAAGTACCTGGCGCAGTAGTTACATCGGTTACCGCTGCTACAAATGGCAGATTGTCAAGATTTAAGTGAGTTTGAACGTGGTGTTATAAGCGGCGCATGAGCGATGGGACACAGCATCTCCCAGGTAGCGATGAAGTGGACATTTTCCAGTACGACCATTTCATAAGTGTACCGGAATATCACGAATCCGGTAAAACATCAAATCTCCTACATCGCTGCGGCCGTGAAAATATCCTGTAAGTACGCGACCATCGACGACTGAAGAGAATCGTTCAACGTGACACAAGTCTAACCATTCCGCTAATTACCGGAGATTTCAACGCTGGGCCATCAGCAAGTATCAGCCGTGCGAAACATTCAATGAAATATCATCGATGTGGGCTTTCGGATCCGAAGGCCCACTCGTGTGCCCTTGATGACTGCACGACACAAAGCTTTACGCCCCACCTGTGCCCTTTAACACCGACATTGGACTATTGATGACTGGAAACACGTTGCCTGGTCGAACGAGTCTCGTTTCAAATTGTATCGAACGGAGGGACGTGTACGTGTATGGAGACAACTTTGTGAATCCATGGACCCTGCATGTCAGCAGGGGACTGTTCAAGCTGGTGGAGGCTCTGTAATGGTGTGGGGCGTGTGCAGTTGGAGTGATATGGGACCCCTGATACGTCTGGGTACGACTCTGACAAGTGACACGAACGTAAGAATCCTGTTTGATCACCTGCATCCATTTATGTCAATTGTGCATTCCGACGGACTTGAGCAATTCCAGCAGGACAATGCGACACTCACGCGTCCAGAATTGCTACAGAATGGTTCCAGGAACACTCTTCTAAGTTTAAACACTTCCGATGGGCACCAAACTCCCCAGAAATGAACATTATTGAGCATATCTGCGATGCCTTGCAACGTGTTGTTCAGAACAGATCTCAACCCCTAGTACTCTCACGGACTTATGGACAGCCCTGTAGGATTCGTGGTGCCAGTTCCCTCCAGCACTACTTCAGACATTAGTCGAGTCCATGCCACGTCGTGTTGCGGCACTTCTGCGTGCTCGCGGGGGCCCTACGCGTTGTTAGGCAGGTGTACCAGTTTCTTTGGCTCTTTAGTGTATATACTAGATAAGTCACTACCAGTAATAAACAAAGTCAGCATACTTCCTGCGGCCAAAAATTCTTTTTGCTTCTTACTGTGTTGGTACATGTGAAAACGATCGTTTTAAAGATAACATATAATATTCATTAGAAATGTTATCGTTAGAGGTAAAGCATGGGCTGAACCATGTAGACGGAAACATTGAAAAATTTGCTCGCAACCATGAAGCTCTATACATATGACAAAACCAAAGCGAATACCAATGTAAGTACATTTCTTCGAATGCCACAGAAAGGTAATTATTTACAGTACTTTCAAAGCATTAAGAAGATATGACTTGCTGAAAATTTATAATGAAGATTCCAATGAAGAAAATGGATGCGTTCAAAATAAAAGTAATTATATGGAGAGCAAATTATCTGGAAGTATAAACTGAAATTACTGCTAAGATTTGCTTCTGATACTTAAGTATGGACCATGTATTGTGCATGTAGCTCTACTTCCACACTGAAGTCAGAACTCAATAACTAACACAGTGAACCAGTGTGCAAACCGAAGAAAGGCAAGGATTAAACGGTTAAACCGGTCTACAGCTCGATTAGTTTTAGTTCTCAATACAAAAGAGTCGTCACCAGTTAGAAGAGAAGAAACACCCTTAGCTTCACGGAGAAGTTATATGATACTATCATATCCAGCCCTGTAATGTTACTGTGTTTCATTTTTTTCCATACTTGGTAACATCTTCCTTGCTGGCAAGTAAGGAGGGTCAAGTAACACAAAATATAAGAGGATTCCGTGTGCTGGAATGAAAGTACAACTGCTTTTTTTCTGGCACACAAATGACCAGCAAGAGCCGGATCACTCCAGACGATTCACAGACGTTGACGCAGGAGTGTCAAAGCTTGTGCTTCGCAAAGGTAAAAAAGAAATTGATGCAGACTCGGGACGTACTCTGCCTGTATTATGAGGCCAACCGTCTGAGACTTGACCCCATCGGAACTCGGGTCTACGCCTCAATGTCAGCAAGAGATAACCGGAGGAGAGTTTCAAGTAGCATGGGGAGGTGAAATACGACAGCATTTTGCACTGCCCGGATATCTAGGACCCCACTCCGACAGACAGAACTGAAGTCTGTGCCACGATTAGCCCAGACGGCCGGCCGGAGTGCCCGAGTGGTTCTAGGCGCTACAGTCTGGAACCGCGCGACCGCTACGGTCGCAGGTTCGAATCCTGTCTCGGGTATGGATGTGTGTGATGTCCTTAGGATAGGTTTAAGTAGTTCTAAGTTCTAGGGGACTGATGACCTCAGAAGTCCCATAGTGCTCAGAGCCATTTGAGCCATAGCCCAGACGTGCAGATCATTAGCTATCGATGTTCGACTGCTGCGAATGTCTGTGTGTCTGCTGCTGAACACGCCTCTCCAGTGTGGAGTCTCCCGCATTTGCACATAAGGTGGACACTGCGTAAATGTGTTAGTGGTCAGTGAAGACTGCGAAGGGGTGCCTGGAGCAAACTTCGGTGCAGAAATGCTATACAAGGTGGCAGCCAGTCAAGGGTATTTTAGGGGATTGGTGTAAAAAATTTTATTTCAAAGTCCCCAGTCAAATCTTTACAAGTTTTCTCCCAGAGCAACTTCCGCTGTGCCTACGTATCACAAGTTATTTGCCTTTCAGAACCGAGGCAGTTCTGTCCGGTTAAAGTTGGTGACAAGAGACGCCTTGAGCCCTCTGCTGAAACTGCTAGCGAATTCACGCCATCAATTTTAGCCAATAGCGTGCGTGGCATAGAGGTCACGTGTGTGGACTCTGGAGGATTCTACAGTGCAGAACACAGTGGCTTCTCTCTCTTGTGATCCAGATCTCGAGCAGAACAGACGTCTTTTCGAAAGACAGAGCCTCTGGCTTCGGTTTCCATGACCGGCAAGCAACATCAATTAACATGAACCGCCTCCCCTTCCGCTACCCATTTCACCTTCGTGATGACGTAAAGTGTCCCCTACGCTTGAGCCATCCGGGCATGGTCCCCTAACGACGCAAATTTTCAACTTATCCACACACTACTGACGTAGTGTCTCTGCCCATTATCCTCAACATTCGCAGCGATCGCTGATTCCCGTACGGGGTCGAGCAGTGTGTGCATCTGCACACAAGGGATCATTGGACCGTCTCGTCATAAGGGCAGGTTCCCAAACTTAATAAAAGAGGATGCTGCACAGGGAAGAGTGTGAGTGCTGAACTGCAACACGGACAAGGAGAACTGCGGACTCTTCACTGCTGAAGCGAGCGGCCCCTGCGACGAGGTGGAAGGCAAGACCTGGGCACCTATTGTGAAGTCGCTTCCATGACGCACATTGTACTCAGTAAGATATGTTTATAAGGGCATATCGAGCGCAAATTTTCGCAAAAATTCGTTTGAAGACAGACGCTAAATAAATAACGCACAAAAAGAGTTGATTCGGGGCTGCTGCGACGTGAGCGTTCGCCTATTTGCCTGCGGTGTGTTGCGGGCATCGGCCAGCCAGGCCGCAGCGGCGTTGCACAAGACAGCCAGGCGCCGAGGCGCTCTCCTCAAATGTCGCGAGGCAGCCTTCCAGCAGGTGGCGCAACCACCACGCTTCCACGCTCAGCAGTCGTGCTCGGAGCGCGCCCACTCCCAAGATGGACGGTAGCTTCCCCACGAGCACAGCTGACCGCATTCCGGCCAGCACGCTACCCAATAAAACACTTGTCTGACACGGCATCATCTTCTGCGTTGGCCTGAAATTGCGCTTCACTGGCGAGGCTAGCGACGCAGTCCGTCCCTACAACTGCCAACCAATAAAAAATGAATCTCAACCTCCACAACTTCGGGGGCTGTTCAGGGATATTTTTTTATTATTTTGGTACAAACGAGCCGTGTTCTAATACGGCTCGTTGACGAGTAGATGTCTTTCTTTTGGTTTCTTACGCTAGTTTATCTTCTTATCTGTATTACATCGAGAATATCCACACAACGGTGTGGATACACCGTACACGCCGTTTGTCATTTCTGGAAACAAACTTGACCCATTCACTCAACGTCACTGCTGTTTGTCAAAAATAATGTCCGCTTTACTCTTCGTCCTCAAGTTTGCATTCAGTGTGTCGGCTTAATATTTCCGGAAGTGTTTGTTGTAATTTAACAGTGCTAACAGCAGTATGGACCGATTTACCGATAAAGAGTTGGTCGACGTCCACTTCGAGTACGGTTTCATTGAACGCAGTGGAAAAGCGGCACGACGCTGAGCTGTTCCTGCAGCGAAGGCATCAACCATAGTGCTTTTGCATCTGAGGCATGTTACATTTGTGTTCTACGTTTTTGTGTTTGAGTACTATAAGTTTTTGCATCATCGTGAAGGTGTTTTCAAAGATACAAAAGTTATTGGGACAACAGACCTAAGATAACAAGATAACAGTACTCTTCAACGAGCCACCGGGGCCCACGTACCTCTTATACCAAAATATTCAAAAAATATCCTTGAATAAATTTATAAATTTTGTCTGTGGAGTTCGGGTTCAGCTTATACGTTACTGCGTCTTGCATGTATCTCCTGAAAATGCAATGAACGTCACGTTAGAGAGATTAGTGCCCACCCATTCTTCACGCGAGCTAATACCAACTGGAAGTGGAAAGGGGGTCAGCGACAGTGATGCACAATGTGCCCTCCGCTACACACCGTAAGGCGGCTTGTCGAGTACAGATGTAGATGTAGATTAACGGAATACGTACACAATGAACAAAACTGGCATATCGTTGCCCACTGGAAGGGTGATACAAACTGCAAAAGTTTTTTATTTCTTTCGTTTCCTCTTTTCTCTAATAATTCACATTAACTGAAGATATAACTGCCACTTCCCTCAGTCAGTGGTTAACCACGACACCTTTATAAACTAACTTCAAGAATTCACTTTTAGAAAATTTCTTTACATTTTGGAGTGAGTGTTGCTAAAATATTTATTCATTGAAAATACTTCTTACTAATTCAGTACTTTCTAAGCCATGCCATAAAATTCAGTCTCGAGTATTCAGTTTCAGGTTAATATTCAAGTGAGGCGTTTTTGACCTGTTGTTTCAGCTCTTCGAATGGCGTGATGTCCGAAAGTCTACACTAGCGTTATGAGGCGAGAGATACAGTGTGATTACGCCCCTCCCTACACATTGTGTAGTACACTTCTAGGTTGGTATGCTAGTTAAAACGAATGTTATATACTATATGATAAGTGAATTGGAGGTTACTTGATTTTAACACTGATGCCGTACACACGAGAGTTAACGAGCTAAAATGTAAAAAGAAGTGATTTCATTCCCAAGCGCTAATTCACTTTTCGTCATTCTACTACTGTAACAAAATCATTTTTGGATCGCGCCTGTTTGCTAGTTAGAGTGGCTATTGTGTTCGCCACGGGAAAAGGTTTTATCCAGCCTGTAGGTAATGGCTTGGGTCTATCCCTGATCCGCCTAAAAGGGTAAGGCTTGGAGCGTACGAGGCCGGATCCAAGTCGAATGATTTCTCTCTGACCTCCGATGCTTTCCAATGTTACAGGGAAACTGCTAAGAGGCCTGGCAAGATGTTCTTGATTATTGACTTTCAAGTTACGAGAAGTCTAACCATAACTCGCGAGTCAGCGTGAGGCCAGTGACCCTTGTTTACATTGATTTTACGAAATAACCGGGTCCGGTAATAAAAGTTTCCGTTTTATTAAATCTGTGGATCAGTAAGCCACGATTTGTGACGCGCGCCGCACGGCTCCAAAACGGTGTGGATTCAGGCCGTGGCCTTGAGTGTGATTTCTCGCGACGCCACTGTAGCTCCGAGACACAGACGAAAGAGACGTTTCAGTATGTGGGTCGTCTGTCAGATAAGGAGAGACTGGTCAACATCCACTACCACTGTATGATTCGCTAAATTTAGAATAAGCACATTTAGGTTCGACATTTTTCTACCAGGTCGAAATTCCGCATTATATCTACAAGTTTCCGAAATTAAAAACGTTTCATTCGAAAGAGGTAAATTGGATATTTAGAAGTGTTTACTACAATCAACAGAACATCAGGTCAGATGGCGGAAATTTCGTGCGGAAGTTTCGTGGCCGAGTACTAGGAAAGCGGGCAGAATGTGGCGTCATGCATAATGCAGGAACCTCGCAGACACACTTTGGAAGCCAGCTGTTGCACTCCGTCCTGCGCCAGAGCCAGCCTCTTGGCACAGCTGGGGAAGGGCAGGGCGCACCAGGAGAAACGTAGCTAGTGGCTACAGTTGGTCCTTCTACAGTTCCCTGTAGTACAATGGAAGTTCTTCCCTGGTGTCTTTACAGGCATCCTGAAATCCAGCCCCCTCTTTGTCAGTGTTTCGCCAATATTTCTTTCCTCGCCGATTCTGCGGAGAACCTCCTCATTCCTTACCTTATCAGTCTACATAATTTTTAACATTCCTCTGTAGCACTACGCCTCAAATGGTTCGCTTCTCTTCTGTTTCTATTTTCCCAAGGTCAATGTCTCACTGCCATACAATGCTGTGCCCCAAACGTAGTTTCTCAGAAACTTCTTTCTCAACTTAAAGTGTATGTTAGATACCAGTAGACTTCTCTTGGCCAGGAATACCCCTTTTGCCAGAACTGGTCTGCTTTTTATGTCCTCCTTCCGTCCACCATCGGTTACTACGCTGCCTAGGTAGCAGACTTCCTTAACTTCTTTTAGTTCGTCAACTCCAATTATGATGTTTTCGCTGTTCTCATTTAGACTACTTCTCATTACTTTTGTCTTTCTTCGATTTACTCTCAGTCCATATTCTGTGCTCATCACAGAGTTCATTCCATTCAACAAATCCTGTAATTCTTCTTCACTTTTACTGAGGTTACATATGTTCTCAGCGGGTCTTATCGTTGACATCCTTTCAGCTTGAATTTGAATCCCGATTTGTTAGACAACTGAAATTCATGTTTTCAGGTGACTAAAGAAATGTTCTCATTCACTACGTTTACATGTTCTTCCATATCTACTTTGCTAAACAAATTTCTCAGTTCCGCCTCTGGCTGTTCTCGTAAACACTCCAACATCGGATACGGAAATGCTGTTGCCGGCCGCTGTGGCCGAGCAGTTCTAGGCGCTTCAGTCCGGAACCGCGCTGCTGCTACGGTCGCAGGTTCGAATCCTGCCTCGGGCATGGATGTGTGTGATGTCCTTAGGTTTGTTAGGTTTAAGTAGTTCTAAGTCTAGGGGACTGATGACCTCAGATGTTAAGTCCCATAGTGCTTGGAGCCATTTGAACTATTTTTGGAAATGCTGTTCTGGTTGGCCGATTTTAGATCCACTATTTGTTTTCCACTTTTTGTAAATTCTCTACACATTTGCGTCGTCAGCGGGTTGTCAGGTCCCTACTTGCTTTTTAAAACGTTGGTTCATGTCCAAGTGACATTTTATGGAGGGAAGGAAAAGAAATACTGGCCTCTCAGGGAAGTTATTAATCTCCTTTAATTAACTGAAGGGGGCACATTTTTTGTATGACATGGAAAATGATACTTGACTTCTGATATATTTGCTGGTTAATAAAATCGAACTACTTACTAACAACGCTTTATTCTGCGTACCAGGCTAATTTGCCGATTCTCGTTTCAGTGGCACAAAATATTGACTTGTAATAAAATATTCGCATATTTCTTCTAAAGGGTTAAGAATATGTCTTTATCACTAGAAGTTTTCCAGACATCCAAAGCTTCCAAAACATTGGGGATTAATAACGTTTGTTCAGATATCGCCTCGCACTTTTCCCACAACGTGTGTATTCCAGATAGGTGTAAGAAAGCGGTTTCACACACGTTAAATGACGGTAATAAGATTTTTAAATACATTTTGGCTCAAAATGGCTCTGAGCACTATGGAACTTAACATCTATGGTCATCAGTCCCCTAGAACTTAGAACTACTTAAACCTAACTAACCTAAGGACACCACACAACACCCAGTCATCACGAGGCAGAGAAAAATACCTTTTCTTGAAAAGTGCCCCCTCCTCCTTATTTGATTTTTATACAAAAAAAAAAATGTTGCAAAGCTGCTAATAACCTCACTTCATTGTGTTGACGACACGAGAACCGTTCATTTACAGATAAATTCGTGTTCAATAATTGACGCTCGGAAAACCGATATTCGATCGTGCTTTCAGAATCAGTTCAGGTCTTACACGTAAACAGAACAGCTATAACAGGTTCCAGAAATACGATTTCTTCATCCGAATGTTACGTGGCATGTAAAAGTGGTGCTTATGAAAGGAAAACGGGGACAAGTAACACACAAATTTCAAGTTCAAACTCAAACATCGCGCGGTTGTTGGCCTTACTTCACGAGACGATAACACGTATCTGCGATAGCAACATTGTCCACGGCCCACACGTAAGTAAAGGACATGCCCATGCACGATTATACAATGTCAATGCGACAAGTTCCTTCACGATCGAGAACGTTCCTTCTACTAGTCGAAAAGCAGGTACTATGTGCTAAGTGTTTCAAATCTCGTCTGTCTAGCTAGACCTAAGTTTTCCATTGTTTCTCCAAACCATTTTAAAGCAATTTAATGTGCCTTCTTCAGTGACTGTCTGACTCCGATTCAGCTCCGAACTGCAAAACTGAGAAACACTTTCCAAGCCTCTGTGTTGCTCTAACATTTTCTCTCCAGTCACATCCAGGGGAGGGGGGGGGGGGGGGGGGGGTGAGGGGGTGAATGGCAGATTGATGACCTTAGCTGTTTGCTCTCCTTGAACGCTTAACCATCAAAGCGAAAGCAAATGCTGGGATAGTTTCTTTCAAAAGTTCGCGTTCCATTTCTTTCCCTATCCCTCCGTACTGCAAGCTTGTGCTGCTTCTCTAACGACTTCGTCGTCGACGGGCCGTTAAACTCTAATCTTCCCTCCATCCTGTTTTTGTGCCATCAAAAAATTGTCGAATATGCCGTTTTCCTGTTGTAGTGAAGTAGAAAGACGCTAGAGATTCCCACGTTGGTTCTGCAGGCGTGCTCGATTCTTCCTCCGTGTGCGGACGTGGGAAAGAGGAGCCAGTGATTCGTACATAAACAACAGGATAGAAGCACGTCTGTGCGGAAGGCGGTGCATGCGAAGTTGCGGCATGCAAGCCTCGTCCGCTGCTGGTGAAAGGGAGAGGTGACCGTCCGCAGGCACTGTGCCGTGTGGTGCAACCGCCACAGCCGGGGTCAACGACCGCGGGGGAAAGCAAGCGGCCGGCCTCGTTATCCCAGGTCCGGAGCGCCGGGATGCGTCCAGGCGTGCCTCAACCTGCCGCTTGAACTCCACATAGAGGCCTCTTCCTGACTGCTCGTACCGAAGACTGTCGTCTAGGAATTATGCCAATAGATCCGATATGTCCAAGAACCTCTGCCTTGTCCCGGTTACAACCGATTACTCGGACCTTTTGCAGGGATTCGACTGCAATCTAAGAAGTAAAGTCGGCGTTTAACGATCCCTCAACATCGGATTCATTAGAGACCGAATATTAGGTTTAGTGAACATGGATGTGGAAGGGAGCGGCCGTAGCTTTGTTGGGGGAAACTTCCTAGGAATTCGCTGGAAGCCATAAGGAGGAAGAATGAAGATCGAGTTTTCTCGAGACGAGAGATCATTAGAAACAGAGCACAAGCTCAGACTGCTGAAGACTGGAGAAGGAAATGGGCCGCGTCATTTTCAGAGGAACCATCCAGAGTTAACTGATTCAGGGAAACAGCGGAAAGGACGCGCAAAGATAGTTTGAAAATGAGTTTTCCTGAATACTGGTCCAATATCTCACCTCACTCTGACCTCCGAACAAATGGTAAGTGGTTGGTCTTGAGCTGTTGCCGAGTGTGTTCACTGCGAAACTGAATAAGTGATGCTGAAGAGTTGACGAATAAGTATCCACTGAAGTGGAGATATGCTGCGAGTTCGTGTACACAGTTTCGTAAGAATGAGGAATACTTCAAGTATTTTGAAACTGTGTGAAACTAATAAGAATCTGAAGCTATGATCTCTATCCGGAGAAAAGAACTGCGAATAATTAGTGGTCTAATCCTCACCAATCCAAAAATAGTTTCCAGTCGTTTAAGACGGAAAGTGCGGAAGCGTGACAATCACCTGCTCCGTTTCCTGCGATTGCGGAAGAACTGTTACTTCCTGTTATGTACCCTGAAAACGATACACCATGGCACAGTAATCACTGGCTGCTGTACCTAACAAAAGTAAAGAAATGATTAACTCTGTGTTAAGCTCAATTTTCGTAACTGTGACGGCAAATATTCACACAATCTAGAGCTTTCAGACTTTTTTAATAGTAAATCCTTTAGCCTAATGTCATTAGCTATGTAGATAAGTAGCATTTTTCTACGGAAACTGAGACGACCTATACAGGACTTTACAGTACCAAACGAATCCTCTGTAGAAATGTGACTGCATCGATAAATAGAAAGAGAGGGTAAAGTGTAATACTGCCAAAGATTTAATTCATTCTTTTCGTTCAAGAAATCTAAAAATGTCCATATCAGTTAATCATCTAGAAAAATATGGCTAGCTCTGATTGATACACATTTTTTTTTTTTTTGTTTTTCGACAAACACAGTAGGCAAATGCTATGACGGTTCCTTAAACGCGATCATAACCGCCATCTTCGTCGATCAACGACCAACTAATCAAGTTCTCTTTCTCTAGCAATCCCAGCATCTGTTCTCCGCAAGACTCTTTGCAACAACTATGGTTTCCCTCTTTTCCTGTTTCGTTCATGAACAATGTACGCGGATAACGAATGTCGGTAAGACTTCATATCAGATCCAGTTTCTCTGATTTTACAGTCCTGCTCATTTCACGAGATATGTGTTGGAGAAGTAACACATAGCTCGACGCTTCTTGAAACGGGCGTACTCCGAATTCCGAAAGGGAATTTTTCCGTGATGCACAATATGTATCTTGTAGCATCTGCCACTGGAGTTAGTTGACCACTTTCTGGTGCTCTCGCACTTACTAAACGACTCTACAGTCGAAGTGTTTGTTGTTTCAAGAGGCACCGCATCCAAGATTCATAGCGCATGCAGGGAAATCGGAGAAACATCAACCGCTAAGTCACAACGCGGATGAAAGTGTGTGTTGAGTGATAGTGACAAATGGCCAATGAAGAGGATTGTGCGAAAATAAGACGACAACAGCTACAAAAGTAACTGCGTAGCTGAATGTCGCATTAGCGAACCCTGTCAGAATAAAAAAAAAAAATAAAAAATAAAAAATAAAAAAAACACGAAGGGAACTCCAAAAGAGGGAATTGCAGGGCGAGCTGGAATTTCGAAATCAGTCCTCAGCGACGCAAATGCGCGTCGCAGGAAAATGTGGTGCTGAAGTCACAAAATCTGGACTACGGACCAATGAAAGAAATTCTTAGCTAGATGTGTCTTGTTTCACACTTTTTACAATTTCTGGCCGAGTTACAATCCATGAGCGAAACGTGGAGGGGATTCGGTTATAATTTGGGCAGCCATATTGTCGTATTCGACGGTACTCATGGTTACTCTGCAAGGTCGCATTACTGCCAAAGATTATATGACCATTTGGCTGATCAGGACCATCCCAGGACACAACGTTTGTTCCGGAATGGTGCTGTTGTGTTCCAAGACGACAGTGCCCCTGTTCACACAGCTCGCTTCGTCCAGGACAGGTGTTGTCATCACGAGGACGAAATGACACATCTTTCCTGCACAGCACAGTCATCAAATCTCAATATTATTGAGCCTCAATATTATTGAGCCTAGTGGCCTATCTCTACCATCGCTATCCGAACTTCCCACAATTTTGCAGGACCCGTATTCATCCATTCCGAGACGACTGGAAGCTATTTTGAAAGCCAATGGCTTTCCTGCACCGTATTAGGCATGGTAATGGTTCAAAATGGTTCAAATGGCTCTGAGTACTATGCGACTTAACATCTGAGGTCATCAGTCCCCTAGAACTTAGAACTACGTAAACCTAACTAACCTAAGGACATCACACACATCCATGCCCGAGGCAGGACTCGAACCTGCGACCGTAGCGGTCGCGCGGTTCCAGACTGAAGCGCCTAGAACCGCTCGGCCACATCGGCCGGCGCATGGTAATGTGTTGTGCTTTTAGTCTTTCCATAGTATTGTCCACACCCCGTAAGGCAGAACATGGTACAATTTATTTGGATTTTCTGTACGTCTTGAATGTGTCCTGCGAGGCAATTCTCTGACTAATCGGCAATACTCAATGATTGGTCGAACGACGGTTTGTAAGCTACGACTTTCGTTGATAAATAACATTTCTTATGCTTCTTCTAATTAATGTCATTATAGTGTCTGGTTTCCCTACCACTAGTTTTAGGCCGGACCGAGACTCGAACTCGGGACCTTTGCCTTTTGCGGGCAAGTGCTCTATCAACTGAGGAAGGTAGGAGACGAAGTACTGGCGGAATTAAAGTTGTGAGGACGGGTCGTGGAGTCGTGCTTGGGTAGATCGGTTGGTAGAGCATTTGCCCGCGAACGGCAAAGGTCCCGAGTTCGAGTCTCGGTCCGGAAAACAGTTTTAATCTACCAGCAAGTTTCATATCAGCGCACACTCCGCTGCAGAGTGAAAGTTTCATTATAGTTTTAGGTCGTTCCGGACTCATAATCCTAGACTTTCTTACGATTTTTAATGCTGCCAGTGATGCGTCGATAATTGTATAATCGAACAACGGTGCGTTTTTTGTGTACTGTCCTCTACAGGTCGTTCTGCATTCCTGTAAAATATCATGCGTTTTCACTTCCCTATTTAAAACAGCCTCTGGAGGCATATCGCAACCGCCCACCCCTTGCACTGAGGGTGGGTATCGTGCAGAGGACGAGCATCCACGCTGGCTGCCCCTTCGGGACGGAAGTTGTGGCAACAGCCATTAGGCTGCCCGCTGGCCGTGGCAGCGCGCTGTTGGATAACAGTCTGTGGAGTTTCGCGTGCCGCGCTGCCTGCTTCCTCTTCATTACGCTGCGTAACCCACTGTCGGTGCGACTCGGTAAGAGCTCAACTTGCCGGAACGCCTTTCGCAAGACGAGCTACAGCGGAACAGGGCGCCACCTACCATACAAGTCATCCTTTTATAGCAATATCCACCCACATTGTCATACAGCAACCTAGCAGGGAAGCTCCTCCACCCTTAGTGCCGTCCGCAGTCCGTGGACTAGTGGCTAGCGCTGCTGCCTCTGGATCACGGGGTCCCGGGTTCGATTTCCGGCCGGGTTGGGGATTTTCTCTGCCCTCGGCCTGGTTGTTTGTACTGTCATCGTCATTCGTGAAAGTGGTTGATTGGACTGTGTAGACGATTGGGACTTTGTACGGGCATTGATGACCTGGAAGTTGAGCGCCCCACAAACCAAACATCATCATCACCCTCAATGCTAATTGGTACAGTAATTACTTTTTAATTCTTCAGAGAACTTGAGAATAATTATTACTAAGACAATGCTGAACACACAACTGCAGTCTCTAAGACGGTGTCAGCGTCACTTCATTCTCTACCGAAATAAAAAAAGTGCTTCCCTCCAGCTTAAAAAGAAACTCGTAGTTTCAGTAATGCATCCCATATTTTATTATTTTCGTATGAGCGCTCTAGCCAGCTGCAACTGCACTTGTGTGCAACACATTTCTTACGTTCACTATTTCGACCATATCACTCCTTCCAAGGCCGGCCGGTGTGGCCGTGCGGTTCTAGGCGCTTCAGTCTGGAACCGTGTGACCGCTACGGTCTCAGGTTCGGATCCTGCCTCGGGCATGGATGTGTGTGATGTCCTTAGGTTAGTTAGGTTTAAGTAGTTCAACGTAATAGGGGACTGATGACCACAGATGTTAAGTCCCATAGTGCTCAGAGCCATTTGAACCATTTTTTGAACTCCTTACAACAAAAAATTACTACCTTCTGAATTTGTGACGCACATGTTTTCTACCACATCACACTAGTCCACAAACAATTATCGTGGCTACGTCCCTATAAGCGTTGAGACTATTATACCCCGTCGTCCGCCCCCCGTAGCTGAATGGTCTGCGTGACGGATTTTCAATCCTCTGAGCCCGCGTTCGATTCCCGGCTGGGTTGGGGATTTTCTCCGCCCAGATACTGGGTGTTGTGCTATGCTCATCGATTGCGGGTCGCCGAAGTGGCGTCAAATTGAAAGAGCGGCACCCGCCGAACGGCCTTCCCGACGGGGGACTCTAGGCATACGATTAAATAAATTATACCCCGTGTTTGCTACAACATCTTCTCAGACACTTCACCCTCCCCCCCCCCCCCGCCCTCCATTTATCTTGAACTCTTACACCGCTATTTGAACAGCACAACAGAAAACCTCATTCTCAGCCATGTAGAATCCTCTCTATACCACTAAATAACACATCTTCTCAAAATCATTTTTTCTATGACGAACCTGCCTTTGTAACGATCTTCCTCGAACTCTCAGACAAATTAAGTTCCTTTAAAAGTTAAAAGACAGCTAATGGACCAACTTCTATAACAATAGCTGTCTCTTCCATATACCTGTCCGCAGCTCACTCTTGTCAAAATTTCCTCTCCCTTGTCACACAGTCGTCCATTGAAAGTCTGTTCTTTCTTAACACTTATTGTGACTGTCATTTTCAGTCTTCTCCTATGTCACCGTACCTCCTATGTCACCTGGTGATAGTAAAAAAGGCTTCACACGTGCTAAACTAATCAATATTGTTGTTATCATTAACGCCTTTATTATTACCTATTATTATCATTATTATTATTATTTTTTGCAGTTATTATTTGCAGTTATTATTTGCATTAGCAATTGTAATTTTTCTCGTAATAATTTGCCAGGTGTACATAATTGAACCAGATGCATGCATAGAAACTGAGAATATTTTTGTAATATTTTTTCGTATGTGTTGTTCCTGATCTGAGGGCTTTAACGGCCTGATTTGGTCACGCTAAATAAACAATAAATAAATAAATATTCTCATGAAATCATAAACTGCCTTCCATTTTCCCTTATTCCCAGTTTCTTTGAAATCATTATTGATGAAAGAAACAAAGGATAAGTGGTATGCACAACTGAAACCACCTATAATTACGGCAGTAAATCAATTTAGTGGAACTGTCTTCCATGCCTTCAGAGAATTAAAAAATATCATACATATTCCTAACATCTATAGCGAACACTGACAAGTTACATCGCCATCTCAAAGCGTACAGTGTTGAAACAGTATTTACTCTCATCCAGTAGGTGCCTGTCAAATACATTACGTATCGCTAAGGTGACAACACATTAGGTCCCACACGAAGCGACGTCATTCCGCTAAGTAACCGCTGCTTAGCGAGCATCTGCCGCCAGTTCCGCTACTGCGACTTCCAAATGTACTGCTGGGTTGCCTACACTGATGACCGTGCACCTCACTCGCTAAAGTTGGCGTGTCAAAACACTGTATTCTGAAAAAGCATGGCGAAACCAAATGACTCGGCATGACCAAACAAGTACTCTATTCAGAGACCTGAAAATACACCAGCCTATGTTAGTTACTTGTTCAAATCCTGTGAAGGAGGGTAAAGTTGATCGAGGCAGGACGAATAGACTGGAAGTGATCAGGGCGCCAGACTGTGTCTGTTGAAGACCTAAGGGTATAAATCCGTCTGTGTCATCGACGCGACACTGTTCTCCCAAAACCCTGTTGAGCAGGATAGGAACCGACAATCGAAATAGATCGCACAACGACTCTTTCCACAGCACATTTGGCATAATCGTCAGAATAAAACAATAGCGAAAGAAGTTACTATTCTTCCAGCAGCTGGAGGAGTATGTCATGTCCGGTTTCAAGAGAGGTCGTCGAACAGACGCACAAAACTACAGGCCTCTATCTCTCACATCAATATGTTATAGAATTCTATAAAACGTTTAATGCTCGCGCATTAGGTAATTTTCCGAGACCGAAAATGTCACCTGTAGGAATCAGTATGGATTCCGCAAACAACGATAGTATTAAAGCAAATACGGTCTGCTCGTCCACGAGACCCAGAAAGCGGTAGATACCGATGTCCAGATTGATGCTGTGTTTCTTGGCTTCCAGGTGTTCGATACAGTCCCAGACTGTCACCTAATGAATAAAATACGAGCGTAAGGAATATTATGCCATCTACGAGCATGGATGAAGAGTACCTATCAAACAAAACACCGGATGTTATGCCTAAGGGACATGAATCTTCAGACACAAAAGTCGGTTAGAACACACGTCTAGGAAGCGTTATTAGAGCATTAGTTTTCACAATACACATAGTATAGTTCAGAAGTAAGAGTGATTTCAGGTGTGCCGCAGGGGAGTGTCGTAGGACCTTGTGGATAACATCGAAAGTCCACTGAGGCTTTTTGCGGATGATGCTGTGGTGTATCGAGAGGCTGTAACAATGGAAAATAGTACTGAAATGCAGGAGGCTCTGCACCGAATTGACGCATGGTGCATGGAATGGCAATTGAATCTGAATGTAGACAAGTGTAATGTGCTGCGAATACATAGAAAGAAAGATCCTTTATCATTTAGCTACAATATAGCAGGTCAGCAACTGGAAGCAGTTAATTCCGTAAAATATCCGGGAGTAGGCATTAGTAGTGATTTAAAATGGAATGATCATGGAATGATCATATAAAGTTGATCGTCGGTAAAGCGGATGCCAGACTGAGATTCATTGGAATAATCCTAAGTAAATGCAATCCGAAAACAAAGGAAGTAGGTTACAGTACACTTGTTCGCCCACTGCTTGAATATTGCTCACCAGCGTGAGATACGTACCAGATAGGGTTGATAGAAGAGATCGAGAGGATCCAACGGAGAGCAGCGCGCTTCGTTACAGGATCATTTAGTAATCGCGAAAGCGTTACGGAGATGTTAGATAAACTCCAGTGGAAGACTCTGCAGGAGAGAAGCTCAGTAGCTCGGTACGGGCCTTTGTTGAAGTTTCGAGAACATACCTTCACCGAGGATTCAACCAGTACATTGCTCCCTCCTACGTATATCTCGCGAAGAGACCATGAGGATAAAATCAGAGAGATTAGAGCATACGCAGAGGCATACCGACAATCGTTCTTTCCACGAGCAATACGAGACTGGAATAGAAGGGAGAACAGATAGAGGTACTCAGAGTACCCTCCGTCACACACCGTGGGGTGGCTTGCGGAATATGGATGTAGATGTAGATGTAGTACGTGTCTCCTAAGAGTAGTCAGGCGCATTACCTCTGGTGTTTCCACAGATAATTGCAAATTTTGTTTTTGCGTTGTGTAACTAGAGTCAATCAAGACAAATAGTGCTCATCGCGTCATTCAGCTACGTCCAGTGTCAACAGAAAGCATCGGTTTCCCCTTCCCAGTACAAATAAAATTATACTTAAACCGGAATCTTTCGTGTCCATCCGATAGAGGACTCACAAATGAGTCTAATCCAATATTCGTTTTATCGACAAGTATTAACAAGGACAGTAAAACTCGAAGAATAAACAGCAATCCAGCAGCAAATCAGTAGCGCTGTATGGTTGGCTGTAGCAGTCAGCGCAGGCAGGGCAGTGCTGTCGCTGCTGAAGTACTGGTTAGTCTTCGTGTCTTACCGTCCCTGTTCATACATGTCGATAAGGCAAATATTGCACTGGACTAATCTGGGACCGTTCTTCGAATAGGCACGTAAAATTTAGCTTTGAAAATAATTTTCTTTGCAACTGGAAATAAGACGACGCTTTCCGTTGACACTGAGCAATGCAAAAACGAAACTGTAAATATCTGCTGAAATACGACAGAAAATCTGTCTAAGTGGATAACATCGTATGTTCCTTGAAACTTTTCGCGGATGATTCTGTTGTATACTCGTATACCGAAGTCGTAACGCTAGAAAATTGTCGCGAAATGCAGGAAGACTGCCTCAGGATCGGCCGTTGTGGCATGGACTGGCAGTTGTCCCTCAAAAAAACCAATGTAACGTGCTGTGCATAAGTATATCGTCAACAGCATGTTGATGCGGGTAGTGCCGTACATATATGCGGTTAAGACATAAAAAGAAATTCCGTCTTCTGCGATAAGAACACATAACAATGTCAGATCACTAGAAAGTTTTCATCCGGATTTCCTACCTTTGTTTTACAACTCCCTGTTCCTGCAACTGCTTAAGATAATAAGACAACAAGTATTCTTCGAGATAATGGAGTATACCGAAATTACCATCTTTTGTTGCCTGGAATCATTCTTATGGCTATTGTTGGGAGCTGGAATATGGAAACAGAATATCAAATCAAACTTTTTGAGACGTCAGGCTAGAAAAAGTTCTCGTCAGTCTTCCGCCAGCAAACAGCAGATGCGGAATGAGACAGGCCGCGAGAAACGGAGCGGTTTTCTCTGTCGCCTAGATCTGGCGCGGCCTGCAAACTGTTTGCCTGCACCTGTTCCACAAGCTCTAGCCAGCAAGCAGACTGCGGGGCAGTCCTTGGCATTTGGCTGGCCTCCCGTGCCGTGGCGCTCCCCTCGGATCGCAGGGCGCCGGGCCGGGCCGCTCGCTGGAGCAGAACCGCCGCCAGCTGGGCGCGCGGTCCAGAGCCGGGCGGACGCTCTCCCGGAAGTAAAGACACTGGACAAGGCGACCGACGCACAGCTCCACTCGGAGCTGGTCCTCTTGTAGATGACCAGGTCTCTCTTTCAACTACTGGCCAAGGTTTTTTGTTTGAAGGATCAACGGTAGATTACGATTAAGCCGCAAATTCGGTATAGAATCTGATAGGGATTACATCGGGTACAGAAACATTGTTAAATATTAACGATTTCAGCTGTTTCTTAACACCACTGACACTAACAGACGGGGTGAACATCAATAAAACCTATAAACTGCACGGACGGATTTCTGACTGGAAATGGAGGAGAAAAGATCCTATGAACACGTGTCCGGAAATTGACGGTGGCGGGTTGTCTCGAAACACAGTACAGAGTTGCTTCGCACCCACCTCATAACAGATACTCAAAGTGGCCTTCATGGCATTGCAGTTGATAGGGATAGAAGCGGTTGTTATGCAGCGTCACATAATCGTACTTTGGGTTATAACACGCTGGCGGGCAACTTGCCTGGAGCTAGTACTAGGGTTCAACTCAATATCCTGTAGAACCTAGTCCTCCAAACCCCGCCGCCAGCCTATACGTTCGTCTGTCTGCAAGGACCCATGATCACACAGACGCCCAAGAAGGGCTTGAAATGTTGTGTGATGTGGTTGGTGTCTGTGAGGGTACTTGTTTTAGTAGAGCCGCACTGCCTCTCGACCGTTTCCGTCTGCGTTGCAGTGCACAACACCACTTCGGCTTGTTCCCCACATGAATATTCTGCTGCTTACAGTACGCTGCGTCAATTACGCAGCCTGCAACAAAGGAGGAACACACAGCACATCGACAAAGGAACTGTCATCTGTCAGCGCCATCTACCTTGGCAACGATGCATCTGTTGTAGTTAATTCTCAGAAGACACATTTAGTAATGTTTCGCAGGTGGCCGAGCTACACCCGCCGCTTCCAACACTGCAATTTTCCCAATTGATTGTTGGATGATTAAAGTCTCCTCAAATGATTGGGGAACTTACATATTAGTGAAATTAAGATTTCTCTAAAGTTTTCAGTTAAATTTGAAGCGACGACTGGTGACTGATAGAAAGATAAAGTTATAAGTTTATCGGAACGAAATTTTCACTCTGCAGCGGAGCGTGCGCTGGTATGAAACTTTCTGGTAGATTAAGAACTGTGTGCCGGACCGAGACTCGAAATCTGGACCTTTGCCTTTCGCGGGCAAGTGCTCTACCAAATGAGCTACCCAAACACGACTCAGACCCCCTCCTCACAGATTTGCTTCCGCCTGTACCTCGTGAAGTTTGGAAGGTCTGAGACGAGGTAGTGACGGAATTAAAGCTGTGAGGACGGGGCGTGGCGTCATGCTTGGATAGTTCAGCTGGTAGAGCACTTGCCCGTGAAAGGCAAAGGTACCGAGCTTGAGTCTCTGTCCGGCACACAGTTTTAATCTGCTAGGAAGTTTTATAAGTTTATGTTCATACTTTTTACCGAGTATTGCTCAGACAACATTCGCTTTCAGTTTGGATTTCTATCTCAGCTTTCTGTACCGAATATTAGGTGAGCAGTAATGCTTTTTAGGAATGCTTGAAAATCTGGCACTTTGCTGTGAATACGTCAACAGTTAATCATTAGAATTTTAATACTTTCGCCAGTAGGGGGCATGTCTTTGGATCTGATACTTCTGGGTCTCCTATCGTTATTGTTATCTGGATTCGGAGGAGAGTAGTCTAAAAAAAAAAAAAAAAAAAAAAAAAACTTATCTGATCTGAACCCCAGACACTGCCAGCTACCTGGGAAGCAGCCTCTAATGTGTAGTTCTCATCTGATCCATTCGGGGGGACACTATAATTGTCGACCCTATGTTTCAAGTTCAGGAGGTTAGAGCCTAGCTTGTGAAAGAACCTTAGAAATCTCTTGTTACACCCATCCACTTGAGTCCCAACCAGGAGGCCACTATCAGTTCTGGAGACAATACTCCAAAATGACAGCTTCGCTGAAACTCCCAGAACAAAACTGACCTTCTCAACCTTCTCTGCTACTCACTGGAGTGACCCAAGTACAACCTCAGACCAAAGATGACAGGTATCATTTGTCCCAACATGTGCCACAATCTGTAGTTGGTTGCATCCCGTTACCTCAGTGGGTGCCGGAATACCATCTTCAACATGTTGAATGAGGTCTCCTGCTGACCAAGTGCACATGGTGTTCCCTCCCATCCCTTGACGTCGTTTCCCTACGGCGAACAATTATTTTTCTTACTCTTCAGTACCCTTTTCCGTTTGTTTCTTCTTGACACAGCACACACGCTAATTTATGTCGATGTTGATCATAGCTCCTCCTAAAGTCTAAAAATCAATTGCAATCCTAGACGGACTTCTAATTAGCCTCCGCTTGTGCTTCCGCCTGCCTTCCATAGCTCGCATCTAGTTCAATCATTTAACAAATCTGTTCTTCTTTAAGTACTTTCGAACTCAGTACATTTACTGAAAAACCCATTTTCAGCGTCCAGTACCTTGCCCACGAACCACGAATCCAGGTATTCGTTGCGCTATACACCTTCCATGCACCTTTATCTCTTAAGCGTCCTGTGCCACTGTAACAACAACCGACTCCCACTTTCCAAACCTAGATGCCCGTCCCGCCCTATATTCTTCCTACAGCATTACATCTCGACGTATACTCCCTTGTTCTCATGTTGGCCATCTACAGAGTTTCATTTGAATAGCACTAGTGTTGTCCTAGACAGCTGATTACGTGATTACGTGCATCCATTGCAGACTTAATATTTCTAGAGGACACTGTACCAGGAAGAGAATATCCTTTTACGTAAGAGAAAATCTCTTAGAACTTAGCACGCTTGGCTGGAGAAGACGGGTAGGTAATATCCGGGTTTTGCTCACGTCCGTAGCGGGCTGCAATAAAAGCTACGGCGTGCAAGAAGCGGCAGCCGGCGGCCGGCAGGAGAAACGCCGGGAGAAAGCAGGACGGAGCCGACCAGCGCCCGCCCCCGCACGCCCCAGCACGTCCTGGTCGTTAGTACGTACTTAGGCAGCGCCGGCGACATAGCGAATGTGACAGGCAGCTCTTCGACGGAACGACTGGGTGGCCGCAGTGAAAGTGTGCGAGCCAACGGCCTGGTCGCTGAAGCTCGCGAAATTTCTCCACGATGGCCGCCACTGACCACGGTGTAACAGCAACAAGCTCAGATGATATATTAAATTTGTTGTCTTAGTTACCTTTGCTCAGTGAAAATACGAGTACGTGCACGATGGCGAAGAGCCAGTAATACGCCATCACCAAACTTTACAACGCAAACCGGACGATAATGCAGCAAACCCCATACACTGATGAAATTTTCTCGGACTATCAGGTGAATACGCCAGAAGATGACGAGTGTGAAACTCGTCGAAACGTAGCGACAAAACGACTCGGCTGATAACTTCATAATATTTCATCAATAAAAGTTACGGAGAAAGCCTGCAATTCCATATAACATTCATAAACACGAAGAAATACTGCGATGTTGTTTTCATGGCTACGAGAACAGCTCCGCAAGCCCTGTTGTGTTGTTCTTCCATTGTTTACATTGAAACCATACACGAAGTGCACATTGGCCAATTCTTCTTCAGTAAACCTATTCACAGTGCTGCGTATTACTATTAGCGAACAAGTAATATTTATGGAAAAACAAACCCGATACACAGAAGAACAACACTGCATGGAAATTTTAGGGCGAAGAGTGAAGTGGGCATTATTTTTGTCAACGCCAAATATTTTGAGTGCGTGGGACAAGTTTGTTCAGAAACAAGACATATAACACATACCGTCGATAATTGCACTCTTGTACAAATATTTTCAGTGGAATATAGATGAAATGATAAATGGGGGTAAGAACTCAAACGAAATGCAATTAGTTTGTAACGTGCCACCGTAAACCGCGGGTCTCTTATACCAAAATAATCAGCAAATATCCCAGAACAACTTCTTAAATTTTGTCGGTGGCGTTTTGGTTCGCCCTGTATACTATTTTAATGAAACATTTTATTGACCACTGTTTGCTAATTTTAATCAAAGTTTATTTTAAAGTGCACGGCTGAACTTCCATAAATCACATTAAAAAATATACCCATGCTCATAAATTAAGGATAATTCCATAATGTGGTGCCACACAACGTGGCACTACACAAAACTGGCGCTAATAGCATAGGCACATAGGGAACACACACGACACAGATTTGTAAGTCCACGGTACTGGTGATAACTTAAGAAAACCGTCCCGAAACACATGTGCTACAAAACGCCACTGTTTCCTGCGTAAGTACCCCGACATCAATATGGGATATGATCACCATGCACACGTACACAGGCCGCACAACGGGTTGGCATACCCTGGATCATGTGGTCGAGCAGCCGCTGGTGTGTAGCCTCCCGTTCTTGCACCAGTGCCTGTCGGAGCTCCTAAAGTGTCGTAGGGGTTTGAAAACATGCAGCGATACGTCGACTGAGAGGATCCCAGATGTGCTCGATGGGGTTTAGGTCTGCAGAACAGGCAGGCCACTCCATTCGCCTCATTTTTTCTGTTTCAAGGTACTCCTCCACGATGGCAGCTCGGTGGTGCCGCGCGTTATCATCCATCAGGAGCAAAGTGGGACCCACTGCACCCCTGAAAAGGCTGACATACTGGTGCAAAATGACCTTCCGATACACCTGACCCGTTACAGTTCCTCTGTCAAAGACATGCAGGAGTGTACGTGCGCCAATCATAATCCCACCCCACACCGTCAAACCACGACCTCCATACAGGTCCCTTTCAAGGACATTAAGGGGTTGGTATCTGGTTCCTGGTTCACGCCAGATGAAAACCTGGCGAGAATCACTGTTCAGACTATACCTGGACTCGTCCGTGAACATAACCTGGGACCACTGTTCCAATGGCCATGTACTGTGTTTTTGGCACCAGACTTTACGGGCTCTCCTGTGACCAGGGGTCAGTGGAATGCACCTTGCAGGTCTCCAGGCGAATAAACCATGTCTGTACAGTCTTCAGCAGACTGTGTGTCTTGAGACAACTGTTCCAGTGGCTGCGGTAAGGTCCCGAAGAAGGCTACCTGCAGTACTCCGTGGCCGTTTGCGGGCACTGATGGTGAGATATCGGTCTTCTTGTGGTGTTGTACACTGTGGACGTCCCGTACTGTAGCGCCTGGACATGTTTTCTGTCTGCAGGAATCGTTGCCATAATCTTCAGATCACACTTTGTGGCACACGGAGGGCCCGTGCTACGACCTGCTGTGTTTGACCGCCTCCAGTCGTCCTAGTATTCTACCCCTCATAACATCTTCAATATGTGTTCTTTGAGCCATTTTCAACAGACAGTCACCATCAGCACCTCTGAAAACGTCTGCATTCTTACTCGCTGCACCGTACTCTGACATGCACCAACACACCTCTGCGTATGTGGACTGCTGCCAGCGCCACCGTGCGACGACCGCAGGTCAAATGCACCGCATGGTCATACCCCGAGGTGATTTAAGCCTGCAAACCGGCCACCAGACCGTTGTTTCACCATATATCAGCATTATTCTTAATTTATGAGCATGAGTGTAGAATAACAAGTTGCTGTGGCCATCCTCGCTGCTGAAATATACAGCTTGAATATCGGCGTAGTATAAGGAAAACAATTCAAGTTCAGTGGAAACAAAATTTCTGCAGGATTAAAAATACTGTGTTATTGACGCACCTGCCTTGCGTGCTAGTGAAATGTGGATGATAAACAGTGAAAATTGGATAGCGAGACAGGATAACCAACGAAGAGGTACTGAACCGATTTGGCAGGGCAAGAGCTTTATGGCAAAATACGACTGAAAGAAGAAATATGACAAATCGTGAGGTTCCAAACAATAACCAGTTTAAAGATGCAGGGAAGTGTGGGGGAAAAACTGCAGAGGCTTCAGTATAGTAAGCAAGTTCACGTGGTTGTACGGTACTATAGTTACGCAAATATAGAAAGACCTACTCGAGACAGATTCGCCTGGAGAGCTGCATCATCAGTAACAATAGCCTATAGTATTTAGCCCATTTTGAATACAAACCTTTATTACAAAGGAGTAGATGGAAGGTCATTAGTACACGAAGGCAAAAATGAAAATGGAGACGAAAGACAACACCATTTCGTGATATGACAAGGACAGGTATTAAAAGGGAGGAGAAAACGTGAGTCACGTGACAGACGTTAGGTTTAATGATACGCCCATAACTGTAAATAGTTCGGCTCAGTCCTGATCCAGTTCAGTGTGATTACAATTACCGTCTCGTGGTGCAATTAGGTATCCTTGGCTCCAAACGTTCTCTGCCGGTTACGATATTCTGGCCGCAGCATGTTACATACATATGTATCTCCCACACTACTCCTCTCACCTTCTATCTCTCTCTCTCTGTTGCTATTTCTTACTTTTACTTCTTTCTTAGCTCTTACTTAGCTCCCCATGTCTGCCCAATCCACCTCCAGTCTGATACAACGTGCAAGTAAATTCTCATTTAATTGTATAGCAGTGCTTTTGTGGCTGTGGAAGACTCAGGATGTTAGTAAATAATGGTAGCGTCACGCTTAGCTCTTACTTAGCTCCCCATGTCTGCCCAATCCACCTCCAGTCTGATACAACGTGCAAGTAAATTCTCATTTAATTGTATAGCAGTGCTTTTGTGGCTGTGGAAGACTCAGGTTGTTAGTAAATAATGGTAGCGTCACGCTTCAGCTCCAGTGTATACAGACCTCGTTGCCATTCAAGGTCAGACTTACCGGTAGTTTACAATCCTTCTCGGAACCGCCATTGTCGAGGCGGAGAGGTCATGAATTTTTATGCTGCCATTCGGTTAACTCAGAGCGTGGGCGTGATCCAGAAAGCGACTCGCGAGCTCCCTTCACCTGTCTCTCGCATGCCCCTGACTGACGAAAAAATGTACTTTGCTTTCAGAATGGATAAAAACGTTTCTATCATTGCAAGAGAGAATGGATAAAAACGTTTCTATCATTGCGGTTCGCTGACTGTTATGACATCTTTATTACGTTAAAAAGGAAGAAGAGAGAGCTTACGGTCGACGGTGTACGCGTCACAATATGTTTCTCTTGTACGGAGCGAGGTGGGGGAGCACCAAAGCACTAGACTCAAATCCCCATCCGTGCATTCAGATTTAGGTTTTCTGTGGAATCCCTGAATCACTGAAGGTAAAATGCCGGCATGGTTCCTCTGAAAAGAACACGGCCAGTTTCCATCGCCATCGTTCTCCAGTGGAACCTTGTGTTCAGTCTCTAATGAGCTTTCTCGCAATGGGAGGTCACACTCTAATCTCCCTTCCTTCTTTTCTGTTGCTATCAGTCCTACAAGAACGACAAGGAGTCCTTGTCAAATAACCATGACAGTAGAAATCGTACGAAGTTACAAGCGCGCTGCTGCGGCGTGCGTTCAATAAGTAATACAACACACTTTTTTTCCTTAAAGTAGATTAGTTTTATTCAGGATTCCAACACGCCACATTACTCTCCATTCTTTTGGCTACAAAATCGTATTTTTCAACATAATCTCCGTTCAATGCGACGGCCTTATGCCACCTTACTGAAAGGGCCTGTGGTACCACTTTACTGGTCAACGTCGGACTCAACGTCTTGCTGCTTCAATGACCTCCCCATAACCCACGTACTGACTCCCGCGGAGTGCATCCTTCATTGGGCCAAACAGACAGAACTCGTATGGTGCGACATCCGGGCTTTAGGGTGGATGAGGAACAGGTATTATCTTCGAGTGTAATGACTTTTCTGGAGACTAGAAATCTATTCTGTAGGAATCAGCATTTGTTTCGAAAAAGATGATAGTGTGAAACCCAGCTGGCGCTATTCGTCCACGAGACTCAGAGGGCCATAGACACCATAGACACGGGTTCCCAGGTAGATGCCGTGTTTCTTGACTTCCACAAGGCGTTTCACACAGTTCCCCACAGTCGTTTAATGAACAAAGTAAGAGCATATGGACTATCAGACCAATTGTGTGATTGGATCGAAGAGTTTCTAGATAACAGAACGCAGCATGTCATTCTCAATGGAGAGAAGTCTTCCGAAGTAACGAAGTAAGAGTGCTTTCAGGTGTGCCGCAGGGGAGTGACGTAGGACCGTTGCTGTTCAATATAAATATATATATATACATGACCTTGTGGATAACATCGGAAGTTCACTGTGGCTTTTTGCGGATGATGGTGTAGTATATCGAGAGGTTGTAGCAATGAAAAATTGTACTGAAATGAAGGAGGATCTGCAACGAATTGATGTGTGGTGCAGGGAATGGCAATTGATTCTCAATGTAGACAAGTGTAATGTGCTGCAAATACACAGAAAGAAAGATCCTTTATCATTTAGCTGCAACATAGCAGGTCAACAAATGGAAGCAGTTAATTCCATAAATTATCTGGGAGTAGGCATTAGGAGTGATTTAAAACGGAACGACCATATAAAATTAATCGTCGGTAAAGCAGATGCCAGACTGAGATTCATTGGAAGAATCCTAAGGAAATGCAGTCCGAAAACAAAGGAAGTAGGTTACAGTACACTTGTTCGCCCACTGCTTGAATACTACTCACCGATGTGGGATCTGTACCAGATAGGTTTCATGGAAGAGATAGAGAAGATCCAACGGAGAGCAGCGCGCTTCGTTACAGGATCATTTAGTAATCGCGATGGCGTTACGGAGATGATAGATAAACTCCAGTGGAAGACTCTGCAGGAGAGACGCTCAGTAGCTCGGTACGGGCTTTTGTTAAAGTTTCGAGAACATACCTTCACCGAGGAGTCAAGCAGCATATTGCTCCTTCCTACGGATATCTCGCGAAGAGACCATGAGGATAAAATCAGAGAGATTAGAGCCCACACAGAAGCATACCGACAATCCTTCTTTCCACGAACAATACGAGACTGGAATAGAAGGGAGAACCGATAGAGGTACTCGAGGTACCTTCCGCCACACATCGTCAGGTGGCTTGCGGAGTATGGATGTAGATGTAGATGAACAGTCGAATGAAGTTTTGTGAGCTCCTTTCGTGTGCGCAGACTAGTGTGAGGCCTCGCGTTGTCATGGAGAAGGAGACGTTCGTTTGCATTTTTGTGGCGAGGAACACAATGAAGTCGTTCCCGTAGTTTCCTTAGGTCACACCTGTGTGCCGCCGTCGGCACACGGGAGATCGGGCAGGTTTGCGCGACCTTGCTGCAGTGGTGACAGACGTCTCGCCCAATGATTCACCGTGCTTTTTCTTCACTCAGGTCTCCGTAGACATTTTGCAGGCGTCTATGAATATTTACGATGCTCTGGTTTTCCGCCAAAAGATGCTCGATCACAGCTCTCTGCTTGGAACGCACCTCCTTTACTGACGCCATTTTGAAGACTACGATAGCGCCGCCACCTATCAGAACTTTATGAAACGATAGAGGCTGAAGCGGGAATATTTCATGATTTCCCACAGCAAATTCCGCATTTTTTCAAACTTAATTGGTGGAGAAAAGAAATTGTTGCATTACGTGTTGAATGCCCCTCGTAGGATCATAATTGGCCAGTATACCCCACACTAAAGTGTAACATAGGTACTTGGGAAATTTAAATGGCAAACTTTGGAAGAAAGGCGCCGTTGTTTAGACGAAACTCTGTTGTGTAACTACAGAGAAGTAGTATTCAAGGAAGACTGAGCAACAAGTCTGCTGCCACCATGAGAATAAGATAAAAGAGGTCTGGGCGAATTTTTCCCTTGCTTAACACACGAATGCAATAGGACAGAAATTCGCTGATAACAGTACGAATGGCACGCACTTTACGACATATATGTAGATACGTAAGCCTTGAAAAAAATATATATCGGTTCTTCACGTACCACCTAAGTCATCCCTCAGTTACACCTTTCGGAAACTTTTAGAAAACTGTCACTCACTTTCACATAACACTACTCAAAAGCAGTTGGAGTACACATATTCCGTCGTGGGGGTTAAAGGGGTGGCGACAGAAGAAGAAGAAGAAGAAGAAGAAAGGTGCTCCAAGTTTGGTAAATATAGGTCTAGAAAAAATTAAAACAGTCTACCTTGGTGAAGTAATACAGAAGAACGGCCGTGGCTGGAAGGCTAATAATTTCGGAGCAAGGAAGATAGAAACAACCTTTCAGTTGACTAAAGATGAGCACAATAAGAGATCTATCTCCTCACTAGCAAAACTACAGCGCTATGTTATTTTTTATGTTATAATAAAACCAGAATATTTATATGCTACTGAATGCTTGGATTTGACTAAGAGAGGAAAAGCAGACGACATAGAAAAGAGAACGCGGAAAATCCTAAGAAAAGTATTGGAACCAATAGAACACAACATTGAATCAGGAACAGGAATGATGGAGATCTGTCGAAGAAAGTGAACAACTAAATGTAACGTTGAAGAAAACGCAATGGTGTTCTGCGGCCATCTGATTCGAATGACTGAAAACGAGATATGCGAGAAAGTGCAACTGGCCCCAAGAAACTAGAAATGATCCGAAAGACAACATGAAATTCTGAACAGAGATGTTTTTCGGAAGAAGGTTAGAGATGCCATCTCCAGAGAAAACCAGAAAAGAAAACTGGAGCTAAGTGACGAGAAGTTCGGAAACAACAACTCTTTATCGAAGGAAAAATTATTGAAAAAACCGGGAGTTAAGTCAGAAGTCGTTATTTACGTGGCCCATAGTAAGTCCAGCTGGAGGAAAAAAGGAGGATTACGAGGCTTTTAGCTAAGCTTAAATATACGACTTTGCACAAGCAACGATTCTTCAGAAAAGTAAAAGTTATTTCGGGCCTTCTTATTGGACACTATATGCATTATCACTGCCCCATGGAAAACGAGAAGCAAACTCTTTTTCATAGAAACAACGGCCACGCACTCTCCTCTGCTGTACCGTAATCACAAACATCGCTCAAGATTTTGACAGTTATTCCATTCTCTTAACTTAAGCAGTTCTTCATATGAAGATTGATACGAAACGTTGGGTAATAAATATACCGAAAGCTATATTTTTTTTCAAGATGTAAGAAGTAAAATGGTTCCTGCATACGAATTAGCAAAATAAGTCTGGCTTTCAGGGTACAAATAAAAAATGGTTCGAATGGCTCTGAGCACTATGGGACTTAACATCTGAGGTTATCAGTACCCTAGAACTTAGAACTATTTAAACCTAACTAACCTAAGGACATCACAAGCATCCATGCCCGAGGCATGATTCGAACCTGCGACGGTAGCAGTCACGCGGTTCCGGACTGAAGCGCCTAGAACCGCTCGGCCACTGCGGCCAGCTACAAATAAAAAAGAAAGAATGCCATCTATATATCTGTTGAACAGTTTTCAGTTATAAATGACCATGTCAAGATCCTCCTAAGGCTCAGCCATAATGTTCATGAGGTTTAGTTTCACAAGTCCACGTCGACACTCCTGAGATCATCACGTAGTGAGCTACTGAGTGGTACAAATAGCTGTCTTCCAGATGCCTCCACAAATGGGGGACAGTTGAAACGATTAATCTTGTTCGCGAGCACAGGTTTCCGCGGCCGTTGTTATCTTTAGTAAAACGTTTCAAGGTACGTTATCTCGTCTTCATATTGTTTATAAAACAAACGTTTCCGCCTCTTTGCAAGCGGCACGCGGCCACATACCCGGAAACGCTTTATTCAAGACTAAGCTTGTAATTTTGTTTAGTGTAAATCCACACCGTATGGCAGAACACACGACTATAAATATCTTCAATAATGAGAACCTGATTTCTTCCTGCAAGATATTTACAAGGAGCGTTGAATAAGTGATGCAACAAATTTTTTCCCTCGGTCGGTTTCTGTTTAAAAATGCGGAATTTTTAGTTTGGCGTCGTGGGATATTCCCGCTTTAGCCCCTATAGTTTCAAGAAGATCCGATAAGCGGCAGCACTACACGTGGCCTTCAAAATGGCGTCTGTAACGGAGGTGTGTTCCAGACAGGGAGCTGTCATGAGTTTCTCTTGGCGGAAAACCAGAGCATCGCAGACATTCATAGGCGCTTGCAGAATGTCTGCAGAGAGGCGTCTGTCATCAACGCAGCAAGACCGCGCAAACCTGTCCGATCTCCAGCCTGCCGGCCGGCCGCACCAAACTATGACTCCTGCAACATTGAAACGTGCGGACACTCTCATTCCATGTGATCGACACATTACAAAGACTTCGCTGCACAACTGTACACCTCTGTTGGTAGTGCTGACACGCTCGTCCATCTGTTGGGGTTCTCAAAAGTGTGCACCGACTGGATTCCTTGCCGCCTAACAGAAGACCGTAAAGGGCAACGAAGAACCGTTTGTGCGGAACTACTTGCGCGTTACGAGGCTGATCGTGACAATTTTTTGTCGTTCATCGTCACAGGCGATAAAGCATGGGTTCATCGCTCCCAGACCTAAGAAGAACTTTGTGTTCTGCCTTACGGCAGGTCTTGTCATGGGGGAAGCCTCGTCAAAGACGTCCACCACATTAGCGTCTAGGGAAGTGATTCCAGTGGTGGTTTCCCGTTGCCTTCCACTGATGATGATGAAATGATAATGAGGACAACACAACACCCAGTCCCTGATCGGAGCAAATCTCCGACCCAGCCGGGAATCGAATCAGGGCCCCTTGGCATGTCAGACCGCCGCGCTGACAACTCAGCTATCGGGGCGGACTCCAGACCTCAACAAGACTGTAATCCAAGGAGCGGTGTCACACCACCTCTCGTCCGAAGAAAAAGTTCAGAGTCGCACCCACAGCCAGTATAGTCATGACGAATGTATTTTGGGACTCTGAAGGGGTTATTTTGTTTGATGTACTCTCCCATAATGCAACGATTAACTCGGAAGAGTACTGTGCTGCCCTCAGGAAACTGAATAAACGACTTCAGCGTTTTCGTCTCCACAAAAATGCAGACGAACTTCTCCTTGTCCACGACAACGCAAGACCTCACACAAGTTTGCTCACCCGAGGAGAGCTTTCAGAAATTCACTGGACAGTTCTTCCTCATACACCCTACTACACCTTGCGCCTTCCATCTGCTTGCTCAAATGAGGAATGCACTCCATCGGAAGTAGTACGTGGATGAAGGGAGATTGTTGATGCAGCAAGGCGTTGGCTCTAATGTCCACTTGTACAGTGGTACTATGCGAGCCTACAGGCCTCCCAGTACGGTGGTGTACTGCCGTCGGACTGAACGATGATCATGTTGAAAATAGGATTTGGTAGCCAAAAGATTGGGGAATAATATGGCGTATTGGAATCATGAATAAAATCAACCTGCTTGCAAGAAAAAAAGTGTTGCATTACTTTTCGAATGCCCATCGTATCTTAATTACCCAAGTATTTGAAACACTTTGAGGGACGGTTCTTATAAAAAATGCTGTGGCGTAGCAAAGTTGCTTCGCGTGTCTGAACCGCGGACTAACAGTTATCTGCTAATTGCTTCGCTCTGTGCCATTAATGACGGCACGAATATCCAGCACTTCACGGCTATCCGCCTGCCGCCCCCGCCTTAAAGAGCAGACGCCGCTGGCTGGCACGGCACGCTTTCACCAGGATGCGGCTGCCTATCGTGTTTCACGGAGTGATGCCCCGTGTCTATTTGTGGAGTTACCGCTCTGTGAAATCTAACAACGGTCTAATATTGCCGCGCTGCTGAGCTGATGAAAGCTCCTCACGTTTCTCGGTATTTTGTTCCCAGTTTGTTTCCGGAATGAAAGTTCCCATGAAATTACCCAACGGTGTTCTTTGTCAGAAGGTGAGAGCGGCAACAAGCAACTCAGCGCACTGTACACTTGTAGAAATCAACAAAAGTAAAACAAAATTAAGGATCATCAACAAGAAAGATACCAAACTGCCATCCAAACACTAATGATAAACTCGCTGAACAAGAGAACTAACATTAACAACAAATGGGATAACCCGCAAGAAATTGAAGTCCGCACCGAGAAAGACAGAGCCGCCTTCTATAATAAGACCAATGTTTTTAAGAGGCGTAATCTCTCAATGGAGACAAAACTAAATTTTCTACGTTGCTACATGTTTCCCATCCTTTTCTATGGAGCTGAGACCTGGACTTCGACCGTGACGACAGGCAGACGACTTGAGGCATTTGCGATGTGGTTGTACATGAGAAAGACAAGAGTGCCATGGACAGATAAAATTACTAGCAGCGGAATTCTCCGCAAAATCAAGAGAGAAAAACACAGTAAAAGACGGCCAAGTAATATGGAATGTAAATAAGTGTAAACTGCTGCAGAATATTCTTCAAGGGGAGATACCTGCTGAAAGAGGTCGAGAAAAAAGAGGAACATCTTTCCTCGTTAACTCAAGGACATGGACATCACACTCGAGCGAGGAACTTTTTAGAACAAGCAAAAGTGATTGATTGTGATGTTCACCAATATTCGGGAGGGACAGACACTAGAAGAAGAAGAAATAACCCCCACACCCCAAGGAACTATGGACTTTTGTGCGGTTGTGAGGTTTCTGTGCCTTAAAGTCACAGGTAGTCGTATAGTAAATTCGACCGCATCGAAGAGGTATCTGTGGAGAGGCCAGACTACATCTACATTTACAGTCCTGAAATCATTTTATGGTGTGTGGCGAAGGGTACTCTGCATACCACTGACACTCCCCTCTTCCCTGTTCAACTCAAGAAAGATGTGCCGGAAGAATGATTGTTGGTATGCTTCCGTGCGACTTCGAATCTCTTTAATGTTTGCCTTTAGGCTCTAATTACTAGATACATGCAGGAGGAAGCAATTTATAGTTTGACTGTTGTAGGAAAGCACGCACTTGGAATTTTAACAGTAACCCACACCGTTATGCACAATACTACTTTCGTAGCGTTTGCCACTGGTGTTGGTTGAGAATATCCGCGACGATTTCACGCTTGCCAAATGAACATGTGACGAAACGGTCTGCTCTTCTCTGTATCTTCTCCGTTTCATCTATCAACTCCATCTTGTACGTCTCCCAGTCTGACGAGCAATATTCAAGCACTGCTCGGGCGATTGTTTTGTCAGCTACTTGGTCCGTGGGTGTACTAAACTTGCTGAACATTTTTCGAGGAATCTCAGTGTGCAATCTACCTTTCCCCCTATTAGTTTTATATGTTCGTTCCATTTTAAATAGCTCCGCGCACATACGCCCAGATATGCAACGAATGTAACTACTGCCGGTTATTGCTCTGCAATCGCGCAATCGTGCAAAAATGGGTATTTCCGTACAAACTTGCTTTAAAAGGTACATTTCCTTATGTTGAGCGTTAACTGTCAATCTCTGCACCAAGCGTCGATTCTCTGCGAAGTATTCCCTGCATTTCGTGACAATTTTCTTACGTTTTGGCACGTCGCGGCTTCTGTGTATACAACAGCATCATCCGCGAAAAGACTCAAGTTATACACTACGTAACTTATATAAATTGTGAAAAGTCGTTGTCCTGTAACACACCGTACAATATACCATAAGTCCGATGAGAATGTCACGCTGTGTTCTATTTTCTAGGAACTGTTCAGTCGAATTACACAGCTGGTCTGATACTCGTATTCCGTACGCCCTGTTTTGTTCATTAGGTGGCAGTGCGGCAATGTATTGAATGCCTTCCGGGTGACAAGGAACCCGGCATCAACCAGGGCGCCGGTATCTACTTGCCTTCTGGGTCTCGTAGAAGTACTGTTCCAGAAGAAGGGCAACACTACCAGTTCACTAGACACCTTATAGCAAAGCAACCTATCCGCTCGGCTGCGCTGCGGCAGGTAAAACAGCTAAATGGTCACAAAAGGGCAGATCGAGCACTGGAGAAACTGGTGGCGCGGTGCAGGCAGCCGTAACTATCGGAGGAACACGAGGCCAACCGGTTTCGCAAGCTGGGGGGATCTTCGCCGTGTTACGCAACGTCCGCCGTGCCAGCCAGCGCTCCCCCCTCCCCTGACCCCTCCTCCCCCGCCCAACAACGAGGGCGTCCCGACCGCTGCGCTCGCTCTGTTCCGCCTTTCTACTCAGCTCCTGCAGCACCGTCCTGCTCTTAGGGTCCTAGTAATCGATCAAATAATATTTCAAAAACTACGAATTTTTCAAATTACTTACCTGTGCTCCTTTGCTTCATGTGTTTGTCAAACGTATACTGTGTTTGACGTGTTTGAGAGAAACTTTGATTGACGGCCAGTTTGACAAGATTCGGACGTTGTTTATGTTGATGTTCCGCCGCGCACGTTTACAGAGTAAGAGAAAATTTATCTCACTGTATCGTGAGATTCCACAACTGAGGGGTAAGAAGCGAACGGGTACAAGTGATATTTTCTAGGAATATGAGATAAGCGCATAGAGAGCACTATAAAGCATGTAAAATTGTTGTGGCAAAGGGATGCAAGTGTATCCCACTCTTTGCTGCTCCCTGATCAACGATAGGAATATTAGTTACAAGATGTCACGAAACAGTTGACACCAAAGAGATGTATGAGCACTTTTATATGACTTTCTGGCGTATGATCTAACGAAACCTGGTAGAAAAGGCAAAACTCCAAAGAATGTCTTCTTGTCCTCTCTGTACAACAATCTCCAGCGATTCCTAAATACAAATATATTCTCGATATGCCTCCATTTATCCCGCCTATCCATTATATATTCTTATTCACGAGTCAACGTGATAAAGAACAACCAAGCACAACAACTAGGACTGACCTGCTAGATATCTTCACAGAGTCACTGTATTTATTCAAAACAATCCACCCCTGAATCAACACACAGTTAAATCTGTTTTAAAGGTGTTTTGAAACAAACACTACAGTCCTTTCTTGGAATTGCGTTTAGTACCACAGTACAGTCTTCTTCGATGTTCTCAACTGCATCGTAATTGTGTCCTTTCATTGACAACTTCAATTTGCGGAAAACCTAGGTCGGCTGGGGCCAAATCCGGGGGATACGGCGGGTGGTGCAGGACTGTAATCCATTTGCTGGCCAAATCTCGCACACAGTCTCCACTTTGCGGGCTGGGTCATTGTCTTTCATTGTCTTGGAGGAGCATCCAGGAACCTGCCTCTCGTTCCGATGAACTCTCACCATGGATGGTGGAGGACCCAAAAACCTCAATGTTGCCTCTCTGCTCCACGGCCAGTGTCAGACACGTACTGTTACATTCGCAACCAGGACGCCTGCTGCAGTGAAGCTAGTGCTTTGATCTTCTATACGGCTCTTGTTGAAACTTCAGGGATTGTAACAGCACAACTCGCGATTGCAGTTTGGAATTTCACACAAGCAGTACTAACGAAACTGGGACACCATGTATATGAGAGGGGAGCTCCCACGAAATTTGGAAAGTAATGGAGAGGTACTGGCAGAACTGAAGCTTTGAGCACGTGCCTGCTCTTACACACACTGGGATGCATAGCTTCGCATCACAGCGCGCGCTCAGTAGGTGTCCTGACACTCGCGACCCATAGTTGTCCAGTACGTAACGTTCTTTCACACGGGGTACGGTAGGCAGTAGACAGGTGAGGGTACAGTACCTGCTGGCGCGAGAAGTCCTCCTGCAGCTGGAGCTGGAGCTCGCAGGAGCGCGCGGCCTGAATCCAGGAGGCGGCCAGGATGAACGAGCCCAGGATGAAGCTCATCAGCACCAGCGTCACGGCCGCGATGCGAGCCACCTGCACCGCCGTCGACCTCATTGGCTTCTGGTAGGCCTGCAACAGCGACAGCGCGAGCTCCGTCAGCCACAGCACCACACCGTCTGCACTCTGCCTTACTCTAGCGTTCAACACCGGGCTTCAGCGTGTCTTGTGAAAGAGATGACATTAAGGGGTTAGGAAGTCAAACGGCCCGACTTGGAGCAGGAGAGGCACCACAGGACATTTCAATTTCCACTGTCTATAATTCTACAATTAAGTTTATAAAACTTTGTTAGCATGATCAGGAAGGATTCAGAATTCACACTCTTAGCAGTGGAAGATCGAAAACATAACGAAATAATTTTTTTTACATGTGAAATTTCATCATTTTTTTTCACTTACTAATGGCAGCCTTTGTTGCTATAGGTACACTTTTCTTCATAAGTAAGAGAGATTCTTCGATGAATTTTGCACAGCATGTAAACCATACTTAAAGGTGTATGAAAGTCTAGAATGTTCCAAATCTATTAAAAACTGTGGTAAAATAGAGGTAATTAACTATAAAATTAGTGTTTTTTCTAAACATGATGTTTAAAATATAACAGCTCATTCGTTTTTTCATAAATTTAATAAATTCTAGAGTTTCATACACCTGTAAGTATGGTATGTATGCTGTGGAAAATTCATCGAAGAATCTCTCTAACTTATGAAGAAAAGTGTACCTATAGCAACAAATGCAGCCATTAGTAAGTGTAAAAAATGATGAAATTTCACATGTAAAAAAATTCAATTTGTTATGTTTTCGAACTTCCACTGCAATGAGTGTGAATCGTGAAATCCTTCTTGGTGATGCTGACAAAATCTTATGAATTTATTTGTAAAAGTATAGGCACTGGAAATTAAAATCTTCTGTGATGCCTCTCCTGCTCCAAGTCGGCCCGTTTGACGTCCTACCCCCCTTAAAACAATCGCACCGACAATCTGCAAGTCTCATTTGTGGTTCTGGCGATGTTCCTAAGACGCTAAATACATGTGAACTCAAGTGAAATTTTCTTTTGCGTATGATTCTATAAGATTTTAAATAACTGCACTGATTTGAAGCAAAGGCTCTGGTGGGTGTAAAACAATGTATTTGGTCACCGTCCCTGTAGCACACAGTACACGCCACTTTCTTTTCCATTACGTTCATTACCTGTGTTGCATCACTTCATCTTTCCCTAACCCTTCCACCCCTTCTCTCGTGCCAACTGCAGCCTGCGCTTATAGTTTAAATATACCTGCTCGTAATTTGTACGTCTTATGAACTTATATAAACTTTTTTTCTGCAGAATTTATGTCAGTGTAATTTCTAAATGTTACGTGTTACATGTAAATTATAAATATAAAGTGAAGTGTATAGAAAACTTGCTCAGATATAAGAGTGGCCCTGATTATCCTCATCTTGCAAGGATGTATAAATAAAAAGGAACGAAAATGTAGTCACATGAAATGATATATCTGAAAAACCCGTTCAGATATACTAAATACAAAACTCTGAGGCGACAAAACTCATGGGATAGCGATATTCACGCTTACAGATGGCGGTAGTATCGCGTACACAATGTATAAAAGGGCAGTGCTTTGGCGGAGCTGTTGTTTGTACTCAGCTGAGTGATGTGAAAAGGCTTACGACACGAGTACGGCAGCACGGCGGGAATTACCAGACACTGAACGAGGAATGGTAGTTGAAGCTAGACGCATGACAGTAAGCAGGAAGTTAGGATTAGAGCCAGGATCTAGCAGAAATTTTCAGCTGGCAGTATATCCTCCTTACGTTCCAAGTTCACCACATCTGAACGATTTTCACTGATATCCTTTCATGTCATTGGTTTTGTGCCATCGACCCATGCCGGCCGCTGTGGCCGAGCGGTTCTAGGCGCTTCAGTCTGGAAAAGCGCGACCGCTACGGTCGCAGGTTCGAATCCTGCCTCGAGCATGGATGTGTGTGACGTCTTCGGGTAAGTTAGGTTTAAGTAGTTCTAAGTTCTAGGGGACTGATGACCTCGGATGTTAAGTCCCATAGTGCTCAGAGCCATTTGAACCATTTTTTATCGACCCATTCATTTCATTTCAATACATTTTAATTCACTTCATAACATATACCTTTCGTGGCAGGGAAAAACTCGATCCTAACCGACTTCATTTCCTCAGCGGTGCAATAACCCATGGGAATGACGCAAGAAGGAATAAAGTTGAACCGCAGCAGAAGGAGCGGTCAGAAATTATGCAGACTTTCATCGTATGCTCATTATTATGTGTGTATTACTGACTATAGAGACCTTTATGTTTATACCATACATAGGCTTTACACAAAGAAAAACCGCAACTGTTCGTCTATAGGTCTTCCTTGTAAAAACTTACTAAGCGCAGCAAGAGTTATATGATAAATAATCATCATTTAGGTACTGAAAACTAACGAGTATTACTTCGAAACATGTGGAAATAATTGCCCCCAACATCGCTTCGAAAGGTATGTCGATTAACTCAGCAACTCAAGCAGACTATTACTTTGTGAGAGTGGGTGCACTGGCAGAGATGTCAGACATTTTTCAAGGTAATACGATGACCATTTCACTCGATCAGTCGTACACGACACTCATCAACAAATCTACTAAGTAGACTGACAATACTGCGCTCGTCGTTTCTCTTCCGAAGTACTGCTGCGCGCTATAGGATCCGTAACAGACGGGATTGACGGAGAACGTTCGAGGAAGGGCAGTTCGTTTCGTATTATCGTGAAATGGGGAGAAGGATTGGTGAGAGTGTGTCATTGATATGATACGCTAACCAGAACGGCAATCATTAAAACAATGCCGTTCTTCTCTCCTGTGAAAAGTTCTCAGGAAATTTCAGTCACCAGCCTCCGAATGCCAAAATATTTTGTTGGTTCTCACCTACATAGGAAGAAATGAACATTGTAATAACTTAAGAGAAATCAGAGCATTCACGGAAAATTTTGTGTGTTCATTTTTCCCACATGCTATTCTACGGTAGAACGGTCGAGAAACTATGTGCACCCCGTCGGGTTAAAGAAAGACATTAAAGTAATTCAGAGGTGGGCTGTTAGATTTATTAGCAGTAGGTTCGTACAACACGCAAGTATTACAGAGATGCTTCGGGAACTCACACGAGAATTACTGGAGGGAAGGCCACTTTCTTTTCGAGGAACACTATTCACTGCCGAACGATTCTACTGCCGCGAACATACATTGCGCTTGAGGACCGAGAAGATAAGACGAGAAATTTGGGCTCACATGGAGGCACACAGACAGTCGTTTTTCCCTCGGTCTATTTGTGAGAAAATGGCTAGTAGTGGTACAGGGTACCCTCTGCCACGCATCATATGGTGGCTTGCGGAGTATGTATGTAGATGCAGATGTAGAAGTGGTTCTACGACCCTTCTGCCAAACATTTATGAATAAATTGCAGAGTAGTTACGCAAATGTAAATGAAGTACAAGTGGAGGTCTGTTGCGAGCTTAAGGGACTTGAAGCAGTTGCATCTCTCGACCGTTTCTGGTGATGAAACACGGATTCGCCTTAATGACGCCTGGTAGCAAACACTGGAGCACAAAGTGGAAAACTCCCAGTCCTCTGACGCCGAACCAATGCATAGTCGTTTTGACTGCAGTTCCTGAATGTCTTAAAGTTTTACCAAACACGATACGCCAAGTGCTTACAACTCGAACTTTCTTCGTGAAGCAAAAGTGCATAGGGAAACATTTTTTAATGGGTTGGTGCATGTTGGTATTCTGGTTGCTACGTGTTTATTTATCGATTGTCATTTTTTATTTGCAGTTCGCTGTTGCTATTTCAGTTTACACATTGTCGTTTTGTCATGTGGACACAGTGAGTGGAACTGTGGAGGCTAGAAAATGTTGTTCCAAGTGAGGAAATTGGAACAGTTCCGACATAGTCTTCTGTTTGAGATGAATAGAGGGGTGACAACAGCAGATGTCATTGGACAGCCGGCCGGGGTGGCCGAGCGGTTCTAGGCGCTACAGTCTGGAACCGCGCGACAGCTATGGTCGCAGGTTCGAATCCTGCCTCGGGCATGGATGTGTGTGATGTCCTTAGGTTAGGTAGGTTTAAGTAGTTCTAAGTTATAGGGGACTGATGACCTCAGAAGTTAAGTCCCATAGCGCTCAGAGCCATTTGTCATTGGACAGAGGATGCCCAGAAAATGGTTTTTTCCTTTTCAAGGAGGATCTATTGGACATTAGTAACTGTCCATGTTCAGGAGATCTTTTGCATTTGATGAAGATCGTTTAAACTCATTAATCCATAATGATCCACGCCAGTGTATTCGAGAAACGGCAAATGTGATGAACTGTGATCGTTCCAAAATCCTACGACATTTGCATGCATGGGGAACGTTCAAAAATCGTGTGTATGGGTACCGCATGCTGTGAGCAAAAATCACAAAAATCAGCGGATGGCCATCTGTACATCTCAGCTTGCTCGTCATCATTTGGCTCGTAAACAATACCAACCACTCCTATCCTGTGTCGTTACTAGTGACGAGAAATGGAGTCTATATGCTATCATAATGAAAATAAAGAAATGGTGGAGCCCAAACAAAGCAGCAACTCCCCGTACAAATGCGTGTATCGAGAAAAGATAACGTTATGCGTCTGGTAGAGCACTGACGGTGTGGTGTACTACGAATTGCTTCTAGAGGCGTAACCATCACTGCAGAGACTTATTGTCAACAGCTGAGACGTCTTGCAGACGCAATCCAATAACAACGACCAGAAAGGCTGCGTGAAGTGGTACTACTCCACGATAAGATTTTCACTTTTTCCGCGCTCTATCGAACAACCTTCAAGGAATTTCCTTTCCGGATGAAAATGCGCTCCGAATATGGACCGACGAGTTCTTCGCCTCAAAACCATGTGATTTCCACAGTCGCGGAACTGTAAAACTATCGCAGCGTTGGTGAGTGTTGTAAATATTGAAGGAGGATATATTTTTGATGAGTAGAGTCTCTGTTATGTATATCTGTTGTGTTTATTGAACTTACGTACAAACGCTGAGAACACACGCACCAACCCAATATTTAGTGAGGGAGTTAGAACCTACTCGTACAGTCAAAAGCGCGCTAATTTGTGAGATTGGAAGGCGAGGCAGATCCAGGCAGAGACCAAGCGGCAGATTAACGACTGCTGCTCTACTGGCCTGATTGAGAGTGGTTTTTAGGCGGTTTTCCCACGCTCGATTATGCAAATGCTGGACTGGTCTCAGAAAATGCGACACATAAACAGCAGAAATACGATCATACACAGAACAAAGTTTAAACGATTCACAGACTTGTCTCCCTCAAGAAACAGACGACTGCGGCGATAAGAATGGCATTCGGCCGCAAAGTTAAATAAAACTAAATTTGCCGAACTTGAGTATAGCGTAACACACACTAGAAGGGGTAAATGCTAACGAAAAGAAGAATGAATAAGTGTAAGAGAGTTAGGGTTGCTAACTGTTTTAGTGGATAAGTGTGAGATTAAAAATTCAAAAATGCAGAGTTCAACACGCAGCCGATCAAACGACTTTTTTTTCTTACTTATCGCTTCTTCCATCTCTGGCAATGATTTGCGAATCTGATAAATGCCCAACTGCACCGAGGTCTACGTCAGAGTTTCTGGGTAAGCCATTTCAGGGGCACACCATGTTGATGACAATATTACCGTTCTATCCCTTGCATGGCGTGCGGGATCTTTCTAGACCCCAAGCCTCCTTTAACTACAAATATACAGTGTTGATATGAATGTAGACTTCTCATCCTCCACATATGCTTCTTATGGACTTTCTATTATAATTGGGTAAAATATTTGTGGTTGTACCACAGTTCATAGTACAATGATTTGAATTTTTTGCAATAGAGTCAGTACCCCAGGTATACAATACGTGATTTCAATGTTATTTTTCAATTTCATTGCGAAAATAAAAACTTGGGATCAATGCACCTTCTAAGACGACATTTATATGTTCATTGCTGTAAGAAATCTGTAGAAAGTACATATACGTGCATTGTTATGACAAATTCACAGTTAGGAATTGCGTTTTGTTGAAGTAAGACGTGGTGTTATATTTTATTCGTCATGGATGATGATATAAGATTTGAAAGGGGCTACAGTCTCGAACAGGCTTTAGCAGATTTACGGAAGAATGATAGCCACAATGAATCAATTTTTGGAAATGATGATAAGAGTGATGCTGATGTAGATATGATATAGGAAGATATGCAGGCCGGAGAAGAGGTGGATGTGAGCGAATGTGAAGAAGATGGTCATGGTATTCACGAAACTAATCTGCCTACTCTTGTATCTAGAAATGGACATATGACATAGTACCACCTGATGTGCGCAAGCAGATTTTAGGAAATGTAACATGTGAAACTGCATATGTTCTATATCACCTTAGGCCACAATAACAGACAAGGGAAGATTGTCCCAGACTTTTTATCACATGCAGAATGTAATAGTAACGATTCCTGCCCAATATCAAACAATGTGTTGAGTGTCACAAGTTTGTCTGCAAAGAACAATCCAGGGTAAGAGTGTTGTGTAACGAGTGTTGTTTACCATCTGACGTGGAGGGTGAGTAAAAATTTATTTTTAACACAATACCTTGTAAGTGATTTCACGCATCATATTAATTAATTATAATATTTTTACATAGTGCGTGGTAAATTAATATTACGTACTGAAATAGTATATATATATATATATATATATATATATATATATATATATATATAATGTGCATATTTCAAACATAGCTAGTACATAATTACAACTTACACGTAAGGAACTATGGAGTTGTAATTTCAACATTGTGAATGGGTCTCTCAATAAACCATTATTACCTTTTTGGAGATATTTTACATTTGATCGCCATTAAGTTGCTAGAACCACTATGGGGACAAAAAAGACTCCAGACATATGTTTTTCAAGAGCTGATACCACGCGAAGGCTAACAGAGCTGAAAAATTCGTAAGTTTTTGAGGCTTCGATTTGATTATAGTTATATGTACATGCGTACTTATTTACTTTATTATAGTGTGTACGGCATAACACCTGTCAGCTGCCTTAAATGTTTCGTAACACGGCGACGTTCACAAAAATTTTACGTACCTCTCAATCCCCGAAGTCCATAGAAATTTCGAATAGTGATAATTCAATGGGGTGTATAAGTCACAGTTTTTTCTACGCTGTTAACACGAGAATCTAGGAAGCAAAACGACACGGATTTCTCGTCTCACTCAACAGGAACGTAACCTGCCCGATCAGATACTGAGTTATTAACGAAAGTGGTGCCCGCACTGTAGGCCCAGTAACTTCCGTCTCATATAGCGGTGTGCGGGCGGCCGAAATTTCTCCGCTTTGTCTGCGCTAGAAGCACCTCCTGTGGCTTCCGACAAAGGGAAAACGCACTTTTTGAAAGCGTAGCGCGCAGCGGAACTTTCCCACTGACGCCGCATAGACCTATGTCCGTGTCTGTAATTTTTCGACAACCGAGAGGTGGTTGAACGCTAGCGGCTCTGGCGCGTGCTATGAACCGCGGCTGCACATCAACCATCTGCAGTAGTTATAGATTAAAGGGTGGCGTCGCGCAGAATTAAAAATAATGAGCTCCTGCTCATTATGAGAGGAATGTTCTCGACCCAGCATTCTGTCAGATTTTATGTGGTGGTGCCTTTAAACCGCTTCTGCCGATGGCCGCAATGCTTCCTCGCACTAACACTCGCTGGCTCCACACAGCTGGGTTAGTGCTCCCTAATTTTCTAGTTTGCAACTTATCTCTTGTTTGTTTTGCTCCATGCCGTGAGAATGAGCTCTGCAGCGAACCAATAATTTTGTTCAAAATGGTTCAAATGGCTCTGAGCACCATGGGACTTAACTGCTAAGGTCATCAGTCCCCTAGAACTTAGAACTACTTAAACTAACCTAAGGACATCACACACATCCATGACCGAAGCAGGATTCGAACCTGCGACCGTAGCGGTCGTGCGATTCCAGACTGTAGCGCCTAAAACCGCTCGGCCACCCCGGCAGGCCAATAATTTTGTCAGCAAGTTTCGGGGCCAAAGACCAAGCCACACCGCCCAATACCACAGATACATTTGACATCGACTCACAAGTTGCACGGTGTGTGACAGCGGAGAAGCAGTTTCCTCAACTTTCAGATGAAACCATAGGATTAAATTTGCCATAGATACAGATGAAACATATAGTAAGAAAATAGAGAAACATATACTGCTTGACAAAACAACTGGACCACCCGGGAAGGGGGGAAGAAACGGTACGAAACTTCACAAGTTGAGAGGTTATGCGATGCTATTGTGGTGATTTCTTATTCGAGTGAAATTTGCAAGGAACTCGACAGTATGAGCCCACTTGTCAGTAAGCCTAGTACCCTCTCTGGCGTGGATGTATGCACTATTACGATGTCATAAAGCCGTTGTATGCCCGTCTGAGGCAAGACGGCCCACGGCTGTTGTAACCGGTCCTTGATAACCTATACACTGTCTCTACGATGGGTTGACGTCCAAGTAGTTCCCACACATTTGATATGAAAGACAGATCTCGGTACCCCGGTAGCCCAGCAGCATCACGCAGACACTTCATAGAGATTAGTGCCAAGCGTGGACGACCATTGTCCTGTTGAAATATGGTACCACCGTACTGTCGCATAAGAGGTATCACATGAGGACGAATGATGTACTGTTATGCCATCAGAGTACCCTCGATCACTACCAGCCACGATTTTAAATCACAATCGATGGCTCCCCACACCATGCCGCCAGGAATAGCACCGCAGCGCCTCTCCAAAACATTGCAAGGATGGGACCTCTCTCCAAGTCGCCGCCATACTCGGCGACGTTGGTCGTGCAGGGTAGTGCAGGACTGCGATTCATCGCTGTACGCAGTGCGACGCATCAGCAGTTCAAAAATGGTTCAAATGGCTCTGAGCACTATGGGACTCAACTGCTGAGGTCATTAGTCCCCTAGAACTTAGAACTACTTAAACCTAACTAACCTAAGGACATCACAAACATCCATGCCCGAGGCAGGATTCGAACCTGCGACCGTAGCGGTCCCGCGGTTCCAGACTGCAGCGCCTTTAACCGCACGGCCACTTCGGCCGGCGCATCAGCAGTCAATGCTTCCCTGCCCTTCCAAACGCAGCCGTTTGTGTTGTGGCGTTAACGGCTACCTACGCCTGGGATGGTAATGGAAATGGAAATGCCGTGTGCCTAGGGCCTCCCGGCGGGTAGACCGTTCGCCTGGTCTTTAGAGTTGACGCCACTTCGGCGACTTGCGTGTGGATGGGGATGAAATGACGATGATAAGGACAATGCAACACCCAGTCCCTGAGCGGAGAAAATCTCCGACCCATCTGGGAATCGAACCCGGGCCCTTAGGTATGACATTCCGTCACGCTGACCACTCAGCTACCAGGGGCGGACACGGGATGGTAATACCCCATCCAGATGCTGCTACTCTTCGACCAATGGTACGGGATGACACAGAATGTCGCAGGGAATCCATTACTAGTTCTCGGATGGCAGATGCATATGTGAAAGGTTACGATATGCTTGAGCGAAATACACAATCCTCCCCTCTAGTGAACAGACGTTGTTTGGCGGGAGCTCGATGATAATGTGACCGCTGTCACGTTCCCATGTAGTCTAACGTTGGGCCACTGTCGCATTGTAATGTCCTACAAAGCCAGATATTCCATGACTCGGCCAGCCAGAAAAATGGGGACGGGCGGTGATGCTGTCAGGTGCTGATAACGTTGTTTCACACGAGTACGCATAATTTCCGTGTCATTCACAGTAGTCACTCAATATCTGACGCTGTTCACGCCCCTTATATACCCTGCCAGGCCTGTCAACAACAATAACACGAAAAAGACAAATGCAATCTAGTGACTGAAACTTCTGCCAAATTAAAACTGTGTGCTGGACCGAGACTCGAACTGAAGCTGTGAGGAGGGGTTGTGAGTCGCGCTTGGGTAGCTCAGTTGGTAGAGCGCTTGCCCGCGCAAGGCAAAGGTCCCGAGTTCGAGTCTCGGTCCGGCACACAGTTTTAATTTGCCAGCAAGTTTCATATCAGCGCACACTCCGATGCAGAGTGAAAATGTCATTCTGCAATCTAGTGACTGTTTTACCTGACGTAGAGAAATGTAACATTATCGGTGTTCGTGTACGGATTCGCGCTGACAACCCATCCTGTCTTCTGAGTGCTTTACGTTTTTTGTCATGCAGCGTATTTCATACAGGTAGCCGACTATACGGAAGCTAGACTTGGAAAATGTAGCTGAAATACTCCAGTGAGACAGCGCTGTCACGACTACGTGAGATGATTTGTTGGTTGATTTGGGGTAGGGAACCAAACAGCGATGTCATCGATCCCACCGGATTGCGGAAGGATGGGGGAGGAAATCGGCCGTGCCTTTTCAAATGAACCATCCCGGCATTTGCCTGAAGGGCTTTAGGCAAATCACGGAAAATCTAAAGCATGTTGGAAGCGTCGTCCTCCCTAATGCGAGTCTAGTGTGCTAACCACTGCGCCACATCGCTCAGTCGGCTACGTGAGAACATGACTACAGTGTGCAGTACGAGAGGGACAATGAGTGGCGAAATGGAAGTGCGAACAGTTACACCCCGTATAGCGGCAGCCAGCGTGGTGCCGTTACGTGCCACGGCTGGTGTTCTGTTCCCGGAAACTAGTGGCGCGCGGTTGGCCGCTCTCTGCTGTTTCCGGGCTGGATCGCCGCACTTCGCTTGGCTGGAAGTCGGTCCCGCTCTGACGGTCCAGCCGAACCGCTAAGCGCTCAAATCTCCCAGGAAGAGAGCGTCTAACTGAACTCTCAGCTCAAGGAGCCGTTGTCGGGAAGAGAAACACTTGACAGCGTCGGTGTGGCACACTTAACACAGAAAAGAAGCAAAGAATCTAACGCTACATATATAGGCCTACACACCACCTTATGGTGTGTGCGGAGGGTACTTCTGTTCCGAATATAATTTCTCCCTCCTTGTTCCATTCGCAAATAGGTCGTCGGTAGAGTGATGGTCCATAGACCTACATAATTCTCTGACTTCCTGCAATGTTAATTTCATGAGTCATATGCGAGGTAAAGTAATACGTTACTAGACTTCTTGGAACGTACACTTTCAGAATTTCAGTACTAAAACTCTCCGTGTCCCACAACGTTTCTCCTGTAACGCCCTCTGGGCTAGTAAGCGCTCTCCGTTGGATATTTTGTCTTAACCCAACGTGGTAAGACTCCCATACTAATGGGCAATACTCAAGAGTCGGTCATACAAATGATTTATAAGGTAACAAAATATCCCTAAGCGTCTTTTCAACCTGACTTGCTTTTCCGAGAATTACTTTTATATGGTCATTCCACACTACATCGGTTCGAGCGGTTACTTCTAAGGATTTTACGCCGGTAATTTTTTCCAGTAGTTTATCACTAATAGCGTAATCGAAAAGTGATAGACCACTTTGCCTATTCATGCGCAATACGTTACATTTATTTACGCTGAACGTCAACTCTCTATCATTAAAGTTGGACCGCAAGCTTGGACTGGGGGGGGGGGGGGAGAGAGACAATCGTAGCTTTCCTTTTAAGGGAACTATCCCAGAATTTGCTTTAAAAGTTTTAGGAAAACAACGTGCAAGCACCCTGTATCGATACCTATCCATCCGGCGATTCTAAAATACGATATAACAATCCCCTGATGCTTAAGAACACAAAGCATGTGAAGAACTTGTGGAAGTGAAACAACGAAGTTATTTTCATATGGATAAAACGCTGCTGAGGCGTTCACGGGAATGATATACACGGAATGTATTCACAGTTGCGAATATGGACAACCATCAGCTATGTAATGGAAAGAAGACAATGAAAATTTGTGCCGGAGCAGAAATCGGACCCGGATTTCCCGCTTATCCCGAGCGATCGCCTCGAAAAGAATGTCGCCTTCCCTCCACAGATTCCCACTTGAGTTCCCGAAGTATCTCCGTAACACTTACGTGTTGCTCGAACCTACCGGTAACATATCTACAGCCCGCCTCGGAATTGCTTAGTTGTCGTTCTTCAATCCTACCTGTTACGGGTACCAAACACTCGAGCAGTACTCAAGAATAGGTCGCACCAGAGTCTTACATGCTGTCACCTTTACATATGAAACACATTTTTCCACATTTAGAGCTAGCTGCCACTGATCACACCAATTAGAAATTTTATCTAAGTCGTCTTGTATCTTCCTACAGTCACTCAACTTCGACACCTTACCGTACCCCACAGCATCATCAGCAAACAACCGCACAATACCTTATTAGGAGGATGGACTCATCATGTTGTTAAGCACGGACAGCGAAATGATACACTCCTGGAAATTGAAATAAGAACACCGTGAATTCATTGTCCCAGGAAGGGAAAACTTTATTGACACATTCCTGGGGTCAGATACATCACATGATCACACTGACAGAACCACAGGCACATAGACACATGCAACAGAGCATGCACAATGTCGGCACTAGTACAGTGTACATACACCTTTCGCAGCAATGCAGGCTGCTATTCTCCCATGGAGACGATCGTAGAGATGCTGGATGTAGTCCTGTGGAACGGCTTGCCATGCCATTTCCACCTGGCGCCTCAGTTGGACCAGCGTTCGTGCTGGACGTGCAGACCGCGTGAGACGACGCTTCATCCAGTCCCAAACATGCTCAATGGGGGACAGATCCGGGGATCTTGCTGGCCATGGCAGTTGACTTACACCTTCTAGAGCACGTTGGGTGGCACGGGATACATGCGGACGTGCATTGTCCTGTTGGAACAGCAAGTTCCCTTGCCGGTCTAGGAATGGTAGAACGATGGGTTCGATGACGGTTTGGATGTACCGTGCACTATTCAGTGTCCCCTCGACGATCACCAGTGGTGTACGGCCAGTGTGGGAGATCGCTCGCCACACCATGATGCCGGGTGTTGGCCCTGTGTACCTCGGTCGTATGCAGTCCTGATTGTGGCGCTCACCTGCACGGCGCCAAACACGCATACGACCATCATTGGCACCAAGGCAGAAGCGACTCTCATCGCTGAAGACGACACGTCTCCATTCGTCCCTCCATTCACGCCTGTCGCGACACCACTGGAGGCGGGCTGCACGATGTTGGGGCGTGAGCGGAAGACGGCCTAACGGTGTGCGGGACCGTAGCCCAGCTTCATGGAGACGGTTGCGAATGGTCCTCGCCGATACCCCAGGAGCAACAGTGTCCCTAATTTGCTGGGAAGTGGCGGTGCGGTCCCCTACGGCACTGCGTAGGATCCTACGGTCTTGGCGTGCATCGGTGCGTCGCTGCGGTCCGGTCCCAGGTCGACGGGCACGTGCACCTTCCGCCGACCACTGGCGACAACATCGATGTACTGTGGAGACCTCACGCCCCACGTGTTGAGCAATTCGGCGGTACGTCCACCCGGCCTCCCGCATGCCCACTATACGCCCTCGCTCAAAGTCCGTCAACTGCACATACGGTTCACGTCCACGCTGTCGCGGCATGCTACCAGTGTTAAAGACTGCGATGGAGCTCCGTATGCCACGGCAAATTGGCTGACACTGACGGCGGCGGTGCACAAATGCTGCGCAGCTAGCGCCATTCGACGGCCAACACCGCGGTTCCTGGTGTGTCCGCTGTGCCGTGCGTGTGATCATTGCTTGTACAGCCCTCTCGCAGTGTCCGGAGCAAGTATGGTGGGTCTGACACACCGGTGTCAATGTGTTCTTTTTTCCATTTCCAGGAGTGTATTAACCACACACTGCTCTCCAGAAAGCTACGAAAACGCGTAATGAATCCATCAGTCAAGCCAATAAAGCCTCAGTGATGATAAACACAGAAGAAATTCAACATTAAAAATTGTGATGTGGGAGTGTGTGTGTGTGTGTGTGTAAGTGTGTGTGTGTAGCAGTATGTATATTTATGGAAGAGTATGGTCGCGGATTAAAAGTTTTGTGAACATGAACTGTAAACAGTTGGTAATTGTATAATGTGTGAGATGGCTATACGATTGTTAGCAGCAGAGAGGAGTGGGTAATCGGTGAGAGAAGTCAGACGCTAGCCCCTTGAAGTATGTCCATGTCGTACTTTTAAGTGTGATCAGTGCAGGCAGCTGAAGTAGCGAACGGTAAAAGAAATCCCCGGGAAAAGGCGAGTACAGATCAGCACTTTGTCAGCCCGTTCTCTCGTCGGTCTGGAACTGGAGCTTGCTTGTGCAACACGAACAACGACCGTCTTGTAGGAGCTACCCGTCCTTCAGCTGCTCTTTGAGGCTATGTGAGTCAGGCTGTGGAGCATTTAGCGCGGCATGTCTTTTTTTTTGTTAACAGGTAGCATCTAGCAGACAATGGGAATGCCAATCTGTTCGTCATGCGGAAATTCTACGCTAACGTCAAGGACTCGGTGTCTTGGACAGGAACCAGTTGCTATTTCAAAAGCATGCTCGATTCTGTTTTCCAGGTCGCAGCCACTACAAATATAATCCGGCCTGTCGATACGTTTACAGAAGAATGTAAGAAGGAATGCACATTTTCCCTAGATTCATAGCCAAGACATCATGCAGTATGCCAAAAAGCCAGGGGTTTCCGTACCAACTGAAAAACCCTTCACCTCCCCTAAACTTCTCTAAATAAAGAATAGTTCCTTCAGAAATGCCAGGGATTATTTACAGAAGTGGAGTTATTGTCATGTTCCACGTGGAAGAGCATGAATGTAGACGGAACCTGTTTGCGCACAAATGACGACTCATACCACAACAGAGGAAGGGTCCCGCCGCCTCGCTCCGGTGCTACTGTCGTCTGAAGCGGCGGTGTGTTCTCTCAGGACTGGTAAAGGTCGCAGGAGAGATTGCTCACGCGCGGACCTTTACTGGCAGACAAAAGGTTTCGTTTCTCAAGATGACAGCGCATCTCTGTCAAGAAGGTAACCTCTAGATAGAAAGCGCTAGGGTTCTCATGGTCTGTAAACATATAAAGCACACCGAGCTACGTCAATAACCCCAAGTGTTGTATCCCTTCGTCATAGAGTCGTTGATTAAGTATGCTACGCTACATATGTAGTTCTGGCACACGCCATTGACAGACGAATTTTATACTCAACCGAACGTCCACAATATATAAACCGTCTAGGGCTGTACCAGTATTTTGTTTGAATAACGTGATTCTGAAATTTACTTTTTAATCTGTGTGTAAAACGCGTTACCGTATTTTTTTAGGTGCTGGTCATTGGGAGATTTGTCTTTCGCTGGCATTCAGTTTGGGCCCAATCATTTTGTATACTGCGGGAAAGGCATACAGGATTAAATAGTACGCCCGTTGAGAATGGTGCTATGAATGGAGCTAGTCGCCAACAAACATAAGGAACCTATTGGTGTTCCAGGGGCAGATTTACACTGAAGCGCCAAAGAAACTGGTATAGACATGCATATTCAAATACAGAGATATGCAAACAGGGAGAATAGGCACTGCGGTCGGCAACGCCTACATAAGACAAGTGTCTGGCTCAGTTGTTAGATCGATTACTGCTGCTACAATGGCAGTTATCAAGATTTAAATGAGTTTGAACGTGGTGTTATAGTCGGCGCTCGAGTTATAGACGGCGCACGAGCCATGGGAACAGCATCTCCGAGGTAGCGATGAAGTGGGGATTTTCCCCTACGACCATTTCACGAGGTTACGGTGAATATTAGGAAACCGCTAAAATATCAAATCTTCGACATCGCTCCGGCCGGAAAAGGATCCTGCAAGAGCGGGACCAACGCCGACTGAAGAGAATCATGCAACATGAAAGAAATGCGACCCTTCCGCAAATTGCTGCAAATTTCGATGCTGGGCCATCAACAAGTGTCAGCGTGACAACCATGCAAAAACCCACTCGTGTACCCTTGATGAATGCACGACACAAAGCTTTAAGCCTCACCTGGGCCCGTCAACACCGACATTGGACAGTTGATACTGGAAACATGTTGCCTGGTCGAAGAAGCTTCGTTTCAAATTGTATCGAGCGGATGGACGTGTACGGGTATGGAGACAACCTCATGAATCGCTGGACTTTGCATATCAGCAGAGGACTGTTCAAGCTGGTGGAGAGTCTGTAATGGTGCAGGGTGCGTGCAGTTGGAGTGATATGGCACCTTGATAGATCTAGATACGACTCTGACAGGTGACACGTACGTAAGGCTCAAATGGCTCTGAGCACAATGGAACTTAACATCTGAGGTCATCAGTCCCCTAGAACTTAGAACTACTTAAACCTAACTAACCTATGGACATCACACACATCCATTCCCGAGGCAGGATTCGAACCTGCGACCGTAGCGGTCGCGCGGTTCCAGGCTGAAGCGCCTAGAACCGCCTGGTACTCCGGCTGGCACACGTACGTAAGCAAACCTGTCTAATCACCTGCATCCTTTCATGTCCATTGTGCATTCCGACGGACTTGGGTCATTCCAGCAGGACATTGCGACACGCCACACGTCCAGAAGTGCTACAGCGTGGCTCCTGGAACACTCTTCTGAGTTTAAACACTTCCCCTGGCCAACAAACTATGAACGTTATTGAGCTATTTGGGATGGATAGCAACGTGCTGTTCAGAAGAGATCTCCAACCTGTCGTACTCTTATGGATTTATGGACAGCCCTGCAGGACTAATGGTATCATTTCTCTCCAGCACTACTTCAGACATTAATCGAGTCCATTCCAAGTCGTGTTGCGGCACTTCTGGTACCTCGCAGGGGTCCTACACCATATTAGGCAGGTTACCGGTTTCTGTGGCTCTTCAGCGTATTTCAGTTGTAAAGAAGTTATATGCAATGATAGTAATGGATCAGATGCAGTTGAATCTACTCAATTATTTTTGAAAAATTTTGTACCAAGAAGGAATAATCGGAATTGGGTGAAATTTGTTGACATGAGATCCGTAAGGATAGAAAGTAACTTGCACAGAAGACATATCAACTCCCTGAGATAAAATTACTCAAGTACCACTGTTTTGCCAGCCGCCGTGACCGAGTGGTACTAGGCGCTTCAGTCCGGAACCCCTCTGCTGCTACGGTCGCAGGTTCGAATCTTGCCTCCGGCATGGATGTGTGTGATGTCATTAGGTTACTTAGGTTTACGTAGTTGTAAGTCTAGGGGACTTATGACCTCAGATGTTGAGTATCATAGTGCTTAGAGCCATTTTTGTGAACCACTGTTTTAATCGTATGATGACCACGACCGTATAACTACCTCGTCACCACTAGTGGCATGCTCCTCGAAGTGTGGTGGGCACATCTGGGAACGCCAGCGGCTTCGCTATGGCTCTGCAACCGGCCCAGTTCCGGCTGCGCGGCGTGACAGGTCCCGCCCACGCCCACTGCTTGCAGCAGTGCCGGCGCAGAGGTGGAGGCAGTGGTACAGCACGACCGCAGGCGTCCGCCACGCCCCACACATGCAAACACGGCCCGCCCCCAGCCACACACCTTGCGGTCTCGCTGCGCCCGCAAGGTGGCAGATGACGGGAAGTCATAAAATTTTAAGTATCACCACGGAAAAATAAAGCTACGTAATTAACTTTTGCCTGTTTGCACGTAAATGTCCTCAGTCCCGGTACACATTGAAATTCCAGTTCTATACTACCGTAGCATGCCGCTACAGCAGCAGAAACAAAATGACGTAGTCTACTCACAAAGTAGACTATTGTGTAGTAGTAATTCTACAGTTGCAGTATGGTCAAACAAGTCTGAATCACGAAGAACAAAGTGGCTCACCATCTCGGTCTCAAGGACGGGATCGCGAGAGAAGTGGAGGCACTGATGCTCGAAGGACGGCATAACACAATCAAAAATGGTTCAAATGGCTCTGAGCACTATGGGACTTAACATCTATGGTCATCAGTCTCCTAGAACTTAGAACTACTTAAACCTAACTAACCTAAGGACATCACACAACACCCAGTCATCAAGAGGCAGAGAAAATCCCTAACCCCGCCGGGAATCGAACCCGGGAACCCGGGCGCGGGAAGCGAGAACGCTACCGCGCGACCATAACACAATCAAAGAGAAAGTGTAAAAATGGAAAATCGCTCATGGCGCAGTTTTCAACATCTTGCTCGATGCTTGCACACATCCAAAAAGCCCGCCGAACTGAGCCGCAGCGGCAATATTGCAGCTGTGTCAGCCCAATGCACATGACTTCTTTAAGCGCCTAATCGCCACGGAGAAGTGGCGGGTGTGTTACTGAGAGTTCTATACGGAAGAAGAAAAAAACAGCGTAAATATGTGTGGAGGCACTACCGCCGGACAGGGTGAAGATCCAAAAATCTTAGGCAACTTAGCGCTGAGTGTCTCTGGGACTGCCATGTAGTGGTGCTAACAGATTAGGCTCGTGTTGGGCGAACGACCATATGAGGATACTACAGAAATCTTCTTACGAGGTTACCGGGGACTGCCCAGAGAAATCATCCTGAGAAATCATCCAAGGGAACCATTTTTCTCCAATACAACGCCTCAGTTCATTCTGCACAGGACAGAGTCACGTATCCTTGCTCTTTGGGCTATCAAATTGTCTCTCATCCTCCGTATTCTCCTGACAAAGTGGCCAGAGACTTCTTCCTCTTTCCTCCGATGAAGGAAGCATTAATTGGCAGACATTTACAGAACGAAAGTGAGATAATTTACGAGGTGGAACGTTTCCTAAGCTATAAAGATGTGACATAAAGTCACGTAGAAGGCTACTGACCATTCTGGTAAACAAGCGTAGATCTGTGGTTAAGCGGGCTAGGTCGCGTAAAATGTCATACAGCACGTGAAGAATTACTTTATTGATCACAAAGTAGGCACTACGCTTTTCGAAATTATTTCCGACTTTATAAATACAAGTGCAAAGGTAGCACAGCGACAAGAGCTTTACTAGTTGTGTACATAACATGGGCTGACAAACTACTATGACTAATGTCTCATGTCATGTAACGTAAACAACTGGTAGCACTCTAATCCTTGTGCTGCATTTGTACTTGGATTTCTGAAAAGGGAAGTAATTCTGAAACGCGTCATGCATAGTGTTGACCAATAAGGTCATTCTTCACTAGCCACCTCAACTACAGATCTCCGCATATTTTCTAAACATCCAAAGTTCAGACTTTACAGCCAAGGCCTCCGCTATGTCATATGTAGCAAGGAAAAATGTGCCATATTGAAAGATGGATATGTAGAGGACGACTAACGCCGCCGTCGGATTCCATGGTCGGAGCTTGAATTGTTCCATGCGATAACAACTAAAATTTTATATTCACTCCTCGCTTACTCGTTAAATGAACACTTGAGGGAGAATACGTTATATCACCGGACAGTCTCTAACTCAGAAGCCATACCTGTAGACATGAAGCACAAGATGCGTTGTGAATCCCCCGCAGTACACGGGTCAGATATGACCAATCCATGAGCTCTGGGCTGTAGCAAAAGCGAGTATCCTTGGCCACAGACTCAAGAGACTGCATAGTCGCTGTCTTGTGCTTCACTGCCATCAAAGCTTGTCGGTGCTGTAATATGTCGAAAACTTTGGTTCGAACGCCAACACCGCAATGTTTCGGTTACGGATTACCAAATTCCGGCAAATAAAACGCGTAATTTACAAAACATAACGAATCTTAAAGCGTCTTGAAAAGAACTTGGTAGCCAAGCAGAACGAGAAACCAGTCTCATTGCAAATTCATTTACCGTTGGCTTTGTTCTGGTTACCACGCTTCGTTTTGTAGCTTTTTTTTTTTATCGACGTAGACTACCGCTCCGTTAAGCGTCAGAACATTGCATTCCACTGACGTCTAACGGTTTTTATACGAAACGACCACAGAATAAATAGTAGCTCGCGAAAAGCAAATGAATGCAACTCTGATACTGCTTACTCTCTTTCCCTAAAAACTTAATTCAGTAAGCTACAGTACCTTGTAATTTCACAGCAGATAGCTGTCGATTTCAGGTATTGGTCAAAGATGAGAAGAGACGCCCACTTGTTGAAACGAAATGGAGGAGATCAGTCTTCCTCCTAGGTTCATTAAAGGGCGCAAGAGAAACGCTGAAAAAGACAAGTTGCTGTGGGAAGCATTCTGATACGTAATCATGAAATCTACAGGGCATTGATCTTGTACGGTACGAGCAATTGTAGAGAGACCACATACGGTGAAGTCTACAGCTCGTGCCGAAGCCAGCCTTCGCAGTTCGCATGTCTGCCGTTTTAGCACTCCACGGCTCCTCTGGCGCTGACATTTCCAGTGTTTTACTTGCAGTCGGCAGCCGTGGAGGCTGACTCACCGCCAGGCCGACACCTGACTGCAAACTAGCCCTCGAGGTCAGTGGGTGAGCGGCGCCGACATTTCAGTATTGGCGAGCGCTCGTGCAGGAACGAGTTCCAGAAAACGCGCTATCCGTGCCGCGACAACAGAAAAGCAAAGAAACAGCCAAGTTATGCCACTGAACGCCACGAGCAGCTCACGCTATTCAACCTATGATGTGTGCGCTGTCACTATCGAACAGGGTGCGCAGCACTTGTACTTTAAATTGACGTTCCAGAAGAACCAGTGGCGACAATAGCCAGTGTTACAGGCAACATTCGCAAAATGATTCTGTCTCTTGCGCGAGACAGTGACATATTTAAACACCAGACTTCAGGTGTAATGATTATTGTCTACTGACTGGGGCTAACGTGCTAGCGATATTGTTACTTTGAAAATGATCATCTCTGCTGCAGTTGTATTATACAGTGAGGTAAATGGGCAGGGCCAATACTTTTTGCTACCCGTAGCGATCTCCGTGGTGAAAGCTAGGTTATTCACCATCTTACAGGCCATATTGTATGTAACACAATTAAAACTAGACCGAGTCTTTATGAGTGCAGACTCCATGAGTGCTCTTTTATCCCTTGAAAGAGAACAGATACTGCAAAAAATCGATTTATTTAGCGTAGTGCGTCCTAGGGTATTTAAAGAGATCGAAATATCTCCATACATCGATCTTCTTCCCATGGATACTGGAGCACATCAGCATAAGGTAAAACGAACGCTGTGACAATTAAGCCAAAAACGCGCCACAACTCGCAATCATGGTAACGTCTTTTCCCCATTGTGATTAATATCGACAACTTGTAGTGAAGTCAAAAAGAAATATGGCCTTCATTGTGTAATGAGGAGACTAACTTCAAACGAACTTTGTACTGGGCTATACGAGTCACTGCAGGGTTTCTTAGTTCTGATCTTAAACGTAAGACAGTCCGCCCCAGGTGGTCAGCGCGACAGAATGTCAATCCTAAGGGCCCTGGTTCGATTCCCAGCTGGCTTGGAGATTTTCTCCGCTCATTGACTGGGTGTTGTGATGGCCTAATCATCATCATTTCATCTCTATCAACGCGCAAGTCGCCGAAGTGGCGTCAAATCGAAAGACTTGCACGCGGTGAACAGCCTATCCGACGGGAGGCCTTAGTCACACAACATTTACAATTAGCGTAAGAAAATTTTCTCCGTTAATACATTAAGCAACAAAGCAAAATATTTGTATTTTTTCATATGTTTAAAGCGATCTTTAACGATACTTCTGATTTGTACTATCATTTGATTGGTTTCTTCATCTGTTATTTTAAGGACGAGCTTCACTATGAACGACACGAACTTCATCGTCATTTTATTCATGTAAATACCGTGTGCAAACTTTAATTTAAAAAATTTCTATGCCCATGTCTTATGCATAAAGTAAACATAATTTAGCGTTGCGTTTCTGTATACTGCACTTGGCTGCAAGGGCCATTTCCCGAAGCCAATTAAGATAAAAATAATAATAGTAGTAGTACTAGTAGTAGTAGTCGCTAAAGAAACTGGTACACCAGCCTAATATCGTGTAGAGCCCCTGCGAGCACACAGGGAACTCGACTACTGTCCGAAGTAGAGCTGGAGAGAACTGACACCATGAATCCTGCGGGGCTGTCCATAACTCTATAACAGTACGAGGGGCTGGAGATCTCTTCCGAACAGGACGTTGCAAGGCATCCCTCGTATGCTCAATAAAGATCATATTGGGGAGTTTGGTGGCCAGCGGAAGTGACTGAACTCAGAAGAGTATTCCTGGAGCCACTCTATAGCAATTCTGGACGCGTAGGGTGTCGCATTGTCCTGCTGGAATTGCTCAAGTCGTTGGAATGCACAATGGACGTCAATGGATGCAGATGATCAGACAGGATAATCACGTACGTGTCACCTGTCAGAGTCGTATCTAGACTTATAAGGGCTCCCATATCACCCCAACGGGGCACGTTCCACACAATTACAAAGCCTCTACCAGCTTGAACAGTCCCCTGCCGACATGCAGGGTCCGTGGATTCACGAGGTTGTCTCCGTACCAGCACACTTCCACCCGCTCAATAAAATTTGAAACAGGACTCGTACGATCAGGCAACATGTTCCGAGTCATCAACAGTCCAATGTCGGTGTTGACGCCCAGGCGAGGCGTAAAGCTTTGTGTCTTGCACCCCATATGATATTTCATTGAATGGGTTGCACTCTGACACTTGTTGACGGTCTAGCATTGAAATCTGCAGCAATTTGCAGTAGGGTTGCACTTCTGTCACGTTGAACGATCCTCTTCATTCATCGTTGGTCTCGTTATTGCAGGATCTTTTTCCGGCCGCGGCGATATCGGAGATTTAAAACTTTACAGAATTCTTGGTATTCACGGTACACTCGTGAAATGGTCTACGGGAAAATCCCCACGCTATCGCTACCTCGGAGATGCTGTGTCCTATCGCTCGTGCGCTGAGTATAACACGAAATTCAAACTCACTTAAGCCTTGATAAACTGCCATTGTAGCACCTGTAACCGGCTTAACAACTGCGTCAGACAATTGTTGTCTTATATAGGCGCTGCCAACCGCAGCGCCATATTCTGCCTGATTACATATCTCTTTATTTGAAAACGCATGCCTATACCAGTTTCTTTGGCGCTTCAGTGTAGAAACAGTGCGGTGTGATATGACGCGTATCGCTGACCGACCGACCGCGTGGTCGTGTCGTGGAGTTGCAGACGGCTGCAGCGCAGCAGGCTGTGGGCAGTGTGACAGGAGCAGAGCAACCCGAGAGGGCCGCCTAGACTGGAACGGGGAGAGGAGTCGAGCCAAGGTGACCTCCCAGCCCAGTCGGCGGTCACCTCTCCCGTGTCCTCCACTGTGGCGTCGTGAGGCGAACGCGGCCGCACTCAGATGAAAGGCTACTCTACGAGGTGCGGATCAGCCTTCACCACGACGTGAAAACCGAACTTTCTAACACCAAGTCTACATACAGTTCACCGGCTGATGTGGCCGAGCGGTTCTAGGCGCTTCAGTCTGGAGCCGCGCGACCGCTACGGTCGCAGGTTCGAATCCTGCCTCGGGCATGGATGTGTCTGATGTCCTTAGGTTAGTTAGGTTTAAGTAGTTTGAAGTTCTAAGGGACTGATGACCTCAGATGTTGAGTCCCATAGTGCTCAGAGCCATTTTTTTACATACAGTACACTAAATCGTATTGTCCCACTTCGCCTTTATCACGAGGTACAGAGAAGAGCGGAGGTAGAAATAACCACACCGCAGGGTAGTGCGGAGCCAAAGGGGCAAGTTACACTACTTCTGTGTAGTGCTGCCAAAAACAGAAATTGGTTCTCTATTTCGATTCATGGTGAGCACATTAAAAGCTTACGAACACTGAGACATAGTAAACGTAAGCATCACTTGCAGGGGACACAGTGACCGTTAGAAACTAATGCGCAGATAAACAGTCATTTATCGCTTATTATTTGATTTATTACTAGCTTCGCTCATCAAATGTAAGAATCTCCAGTGCAACAGGGAATACCACCTGAAGAAGCCCGCCTCTTGAGCACTGAAACGTCCATTCGTCTCGTCCTCGAACATATCGTGGCGTCGCACGAAGTCTCACTCGCGATCGCTACTACAATACACGTACTCTTTGGCTCGCAATGCGAGAGATGGATCGCTTCATTGAGTGGATAGTAAGCATTTTTCGGCGAACCTGAATTAATTTTCAGCTCTACTACCCCGAGACAGGCGTAAGTATTTGCATTCTCGGTGCTTTTTGTTTCATGATCATTAGACCATGCTCCAAGGCATATTTTTCTGCCTAGCGTTACGTCGTCCAATGCTAGAGACGTCATCAGAGGCTATAACGACTCAGAAAGCAGTTATAGTCTCAAACAAGCTGAACTGTTTATACATATTCAAGTAACATTACTTTGCTAGGATCTATGGAGAGGCCAAAGAAATTCAGAAGCACAAAAGTAACTTTATCAGAAAAGGAGATGGACTGAAATTGGACGAGCTGTGGGCGTTAGTACTAAATAACGGAAACAGCTTTTCCTTGCTACAAACTCTGTAGCGCACGTTGGTGTCGACACGTATAAACAGTTCGGCTTGTTCAATCTGTGCGAGATTGTAACTTCTTTCTGACTCTTTACAGCCTCTGATGATGTCTCCAGCATTGAAAGACGAAACGTTACGCAGAAAAATGTGCCTTGGACCACTACCTAATGCCCATAAAACAAAAAACAAAAAAATCACCAAGGAGTTGACTCGTCACTGATGCCAAAATCGATGATCCATACATACCATGTATCTGATTGTGTCCAGAAAGATTCGAAGCTCCGATGACTGGACAGGAAGACGTACGTCGCTAACAATTCATACTCAGTCTCCAGCTGACTCCTAGCAATTCCCACCGATACTCTCAAAAAAGAAAACAACCTAACAATCAAAAGGCAAGGAAAATGAAATGATCGTGTGGCATTGTTTGCCGGGAGAACCCGTCCAGCGAAATTCGGCGCAGGGTGCAAGCCTTATTTCAGGTGACGGCACATTGGGCCACTTGGGCGTCGGTGATGGTAAGGATAACACAACACCCAGTCCGCGGGCGGAAAGAAAACCCGGCCGGGAATCGAACCCGGCCCGTGGCATGGTAGGTAAGGACGTTACCATCAGTTGCACAAAAACACCACAGTTGAAGTTCTCACGAAAGCAAGTGTAAACCTTCCCTACTATTTTCAAGCAGTTATTACGCCATTGTCGGCATTTGTAGACAAATATAACCATGTGGCAACGTGGAATAAGTTGGTGGTACATTTCATCCTGCCAAGAAAACGCTTAACGTGGTCTCTAAGGAAGTATTCCATAGTAGGTAGATATGGGTTAATATAATCCATACCATGATGTTGATGTGGAGAAGAATGGAAGGTGTGGAGTGAACAGATAAAGACTGACATTGTGTTACAAAGGGTGAGAGGATAGATAAAAACTGGAAATATTTAAAAAGAAGAAAACAAATTGGCCAGGATACCAGATAAAAAGAAACTGCAAAATCAACGGTTCACTACAAGGAACTGTGTCTAGAAAGAGGACCAGAGGAAAAAGAAGAAGATAGCCGTTAACTGACAACATCGACATAAATGCATCATCCACAGATACGAAAAGGACGGCGGAAAACCCGGAGAACTGGATGATACTGAACTTTTGGATCTCCCTAATGGGTAGAACATGTTATCATCATACCATTATAAGGCTGCACCTAGCACTTTTTGTTCCACAAGCAGTTACTTATCGCCAAACACACCGGCCCATGAAACAAAATAAGCAGCACGTCGGTATAGGCTACCCAAGATATTGCTCCTTCAGACATCAAATTCCACGTTTCAGTAAGAATATACCCGACCACAAGTAGTAAGAAATATTCGAACCTTCCCAAATTTAAAAATAAAATGTCGAATCAAAACACGTTCAGCCGTCTAAATTTCAAGTGTTATTATATTTGAGCAACTAGTTTCAGCGCTACATTACGCCATTTTCAGGCTCCCCGACCGACGTTTAGGAAAAATCCCTCCTCTGCTCTAGTCAAAACAGGGGCAGCATTCAGTGACTGGTATCCGCAGATTTTTAACACAGCGATCCCTTTGCTCATCACTTGTTCGGCATGTTGTTCGTCACGTCCTCCATGAATCAAATGGTTCAAATTGTTCTGAGCACTATGGGACTTAACATATGAAGTCATCAGTCCCCTAGAACTTAGAACTACTTAAACCGAACTAACCTAAGGACATCACACATATCCATGCCCGAGGCAGGATTCGAGCCTGCGATCGTAGCGGTCTCGCGGTTTCAGACTGAAGCGCCTAGAACCGCACGGCCACACCGGCCGGCCTCCGTGAATCGTTGTTGATGCTTGGCGGACCCAAGCACAAACGGTGTCGGGTTATATTTTCCAGGAACTCATTCAGACCATCGTTAATACCGCGTCACTGCCTTTGCAGGTTCTTATTTCACCACGAGGCGGCTTAACACCACAGTGCATTCTGTCAGTCTGAGATCAATACGGTTCCGTAGAGCTCATAATTTTTACTATGTCGTATACTCAAGTTGCGATAAAAAGTCCATTTCAGTCGCAAGTATCCTCCTTGTTGTTGCATTTTAAGAAATGTTTGTAAACGTCTCAGCAGACGAAATGGAAAACTGCGTTTGCTGCAGCACCGTGCGACCAGCGGACGCTTCTGGAAAGCTGAGGCGGAAATGTTGCAGGCAGTGCTGCAGAGTCAGGCTGGCGGTGAAAGTGGGGCAGGGAGGGCTCTGCGGAACACCGCGCCCGGCCGCTGCCTCAGCAGCCAGCAGAACAGCGCAGTCCAGTCCAGCTGGCAGATGCAGCGGCGCCCTCTGACGGCACCTCGTCATCATTCTGCTGCTGCACTGCTTTCCGACGATGACGACTTCAAGGCAATTTTTACACGGCCTCACTGCCATCTGCCACAACGAGAATGACTTGAAATAGCGCAGCCTAGAGGTACCTGTGAGAGACGACGCCGTATCAGTCGCTCCTAAGGAGGGAACGAACATTAGGGTTTAACGCCCCATCAACGACGGGCTGTTTAGAGACGGAGCAAGCTCCGATTGGGAATGGACTTGTAACAAAGTCAGTCGCGCCCTTTTGGAGGAAACATTCCAGAAGCCTGTACGGAACATACTGAAAAATTGTGAGCAACTGTAAATTACTCCTTAAAATGTAATCCAAACTATTGTAAATAGGTAACCGGACAAATAAATTACAGCAGCTGTTGTTGTAGTAATCTTCATTCCAAAGATTGGTTTGATGCAGCACTGCAGTCTACTCTATTCTGTGCAAGTCTCTTCATTTCCGATTAACTACTGCAAGCTACATCCTTCCGAACTTGCTTACTATATTCATCTGTTGGTCTCATTCTACAATTTCCACTCTTCTTAGTAATCTCATTTCTTGAGTGTTGTTACACTTTCTTGGCGTCTTGTTGTTACCCATGTTTCACTTCACTTGGAACTGCTATTGTTTTATTAAACTTCAGCTGGGTTTCTTTTCTGGGTTTATTCTGCAGACTTTTTAGGACGGTTCTACATAGGGAAGTAAGTTTGTTTAATGTTTGGTCCACGTCATGGTTATATTCGTAAATGATGTCGCATTCTAGATATTTAAAATGTTTTATGTGCTCCAAGATTTTATTATTCAAGACTGTATTAGATCTTACAGGCGGGCTGCCCTGAAATGCATCACTTTTGTTTCAAGTACCGACAATGTTAGTTTGTAATTTGAGGCTATCTGCTGGAACTTACAAATTACATAAATTGTTGTTTTAGCAGTATCCATAATATTACACAGTTGTGTAATTTAGACTTCCTTTCAACCAGAGACAGTCAGCATACCTAAGCGGTGATAACTGCACAACTGTTTGAACTCCGCTTCTGGAGAATAGGAATCCGGCATCTTAAGTAAACATTCTCTCTCTTCACCTGGGCCGGCCTCTGTGACCGAGCCGTTCTAGGCGCTTCAGTCCAGAACCGCGCTGCTGCTACGGTCGCAGGTTCGAATCCTACCTCGGGCATGGATGTATGTGATGTCCTCAGGTTAGTTAGGTTTAAGTAGTTCTAAGTCTAGGAGACTGATGACCCCAGATGTTAAGTCCTATGGTGCTCAGAGTCATTTTAACATCTTCACCTGGATGAGAAAGGAGGAGGCGACGTGAAGTTCTTGATCACCAGTCTTTGCGGCAAAGTCCCACGTTAAATTCCAAACCGCTGTGCAGTGTGTGCATGTGACAGTTGATTGTGATCCGTCTGTCAGCTCGGCGGCCCCTACTTCCGGCACTGCGTTTCACCGTCTCCCGTCCTTCTCACTGTCATCAACTACACTTAACACTACACTAAACCTCCATACGCGCTTTTCACAATCAGTTCTCTTCAAGAGATATACTTTAGAAACAACTCACACACTTCGTGGCAGTCGGTCTGAAGAAAGAAAATCTTTCTTTGGGGACCTTCCAATCAACGATGCCATATGACTTTACTGTATTTCAACTGGTATTTGCCAATTTATGTATTCGGGACATGTTCCCGGACTGGGAGACACCTCTGTGCGCGGCTGGGACGTCAGCTTTCGTGCTGGCCTGTACATTTTTCCTGCGCCTACTTTGCCCCCAGCCTCAGCCTCCAGTGTCAGCTGAGCGTGCTGAGCTGATGCCGGCCATCAGCGGCTGCGGCCGCTGGCCTTCACGCTCGCAGCACACCGGTTTGTGCCGGCTGCTCATTTGCTCAGGCCGCAGCCTGTTTCGCTTTCCATTATACTGTACACTCCCTGCTCCTCTGTTCTTTATGAGGCAGCTTAGAGAGTCCACGAAATGTATTCAGAGGCCGGACAGTGGAAACAAGAACTTACTAATCTTTGCTCGTGTAGTTTCCGATAAACACGGATTTACCACCCCTCTTCGTTGTTTATTTTCCTAAATGTGTGCATCGCATAGGTATAACAGTAAGCAGTATGTGTACAATTGTGTCTCGACTTCGAAAGAGTATATTACCCGGCAGAGGGAAGTGAAGTCCTGGGTAGGGCGGCAGCGCCATCGTGGTTAGGCTCGAGAAAGGAGGAGGGGGAGGAGACTCGCCTATTCCTACAAGCGGACCGTTGTCAGACAATACATGTCTTAAACCAACGCCCTGTGTAACACAACATTTAAACAAAGTGAAGAACTTTTGTTCCACGACACTATTCGCATCCTATACTTTGCAAACATTTATTCGTAGTGTAATGTTTCAGAATACACTGAGGTAACAAAATTCATGGGATACCTCTTCTTTTGTTCGGTGTAGTGCAGCAACTCCACGTGGCATGGCTCAACAGGTCGTTGGAAGTCTCCTGCAAAAATATCCATCAATTCTTCCTCTATAGCCGTCCATATCTGCGAAAGTGTTGCCGGTCCAAGATCTTGTGCACGAACTGATCTCTTCATTATGTCTAATAAATGATGGATTTCATTCATGTCGGGCGACCTGGGTGGCCAAATCATTCACTAGAACCATCCAGAATGTTCTTCAAACCAATGACGAACAACTGTGCCTCGTGAAAAGGTGCATTGTCATCCATAAACATTTTGTAAGGTGGCTATAATTTCGCACCTTACAGGCACTCATTTACATACTTTGATTGCTCTACAATCACAATTAAATATCATTTGATACGTTGTACATCGTATATATGAATATTGAAAGAAGACTGTCATTGCCACGTACGCCTAGTAAATAATAGTTAACGCTTTTGCATGAAAAGTGACGGAGTGTCTTTATTATTAAAATAGCGTAATGAATGATTGCCTATACTGGTAGAGGTTGGAAAGCCAGTGGAGACGAAACGGGAGGCGGAACTCAAGCCCTGGGTGGAAGAAAGCCCGCACAGGTGTGCTGGAGCTGCTTGGCACAGGAAGTGTCAAGACGGACAGTTTGGACACCTGGGTGTGGAAACATAATACAGTGGCGGCTGGCCGATATTGTAGCTAGGCCAGAAGGATTATACTTTGCAAACTATGAAAATCTTGGATGCAGCTGAGAGAAATGAGGAAATGTCACCTCGGAAATCATGCAGGTTGGGTTATTTCCGCGGATTTTACTCAGAAGGGTACCATTGTATGACTATAGGTATTTCCTCGCAAACTTTCCGCGCTGGACGACAAAAGACTAAAATATGGTTGGTCGGCATTCGGAAGAATCTGTAGAGAGGGAGAATATTCCATGGTTTGGAGAAGATTATTTGTTTTCTGAGTTACGAGGGTCCCCACCCTTGGTGGGGAGCCGAGCCTTGCTGGGGAGCCAGCGGTGGAGAGAAGTCTTCCGTTATGAACGCCCATGTTGGACGGTCGCTCAGTGTCAGCTTTTGTTGATACAGACGAACTTACTGTCTTTGCTCTCAGAAGATTTTATAGTTAGAACGGTTAGGCACTGTACTGTTGCGAACTTATACGATTCTGGACTTCGCCTCCGGGTTGAAGTCGTCATTGAATACTTATGTTGAGACGTTATTTGAACTCCGTCCTTGTGGCTGGGAGTTCGCGTTTCCCGTCTGTAGAATACAGAGAGGAGAAGACAGTATTAGAGTGTATTAGTCAGAGGACCGCCATCTGCCGTCCTAGTGTTTGAAACAGTTTAAGTTGTGGCTGGAGTCGCAGACGTGTACAAGAACCATTACTCCGACGAAACGGACACAGTAGATAAGGTGATATTGCTAATTGATTCGGCTTATTGGGGGTATAAAGCTAAACAGCTGTGATCACGTTAGTTTATTTCCACTGAGGTTCCACACCACTGTAGGTCATCTTTGAAAGTAGTGTCTCTAGTGTTTGGTACGTAGATGATGTCAGTCATTTCGCCTTATTTATGTTAGATCGCGTGGCCATAAAAATGGGCAGAGTTGGGCAATTGATCAGCAATTTTTAATCAGGAAATATAGACAATTGTAATATAAAGGATTGTTTTTTAATCTACAATAAATATGTAATAAGAAACAACGTTTACCACTTAATAGTATTAGTTGCCTTAATCATTCATTTGTGTTGAGGTTGTAATTTATATGTTAAGGAGCATTAAGAGATCCTAAGATCTGCTTCAGGGTGTAGTCAGACAGGACCAAATCATCATGTTAGCGTTCAATATTTTCCGTTGCACACTTGCATTTTACACCCGACTGGAGTAGCATCTTGGAATTCCATCGTTGTTTGGGAACTTGAAGTTCACGAATGGCTGCAAATGGTCACCAAGTAGCCGAACATAATCTTTCCAGTCAACGATCAGTTCAGTTGGACCAGAGGTCCCAATTTATTCCATGTAAACATAGCCCACACTATTACGAGGTCACCAACGGCATGCACAGTGACTTGTTGACAACTTCGGTCCACGGCTTAGTGGGATCTGCGCCACACTCGAACCCTACCATCAGCCCCTACCAGCTGAAATCGAGACTGATCTGACCAGGCCACAATTTTCCAGTCGTCTAGGATCCATCCGGTATGGTCACAACACCAGGAGAGGCACTGCGGGTGACGTGTTGTCAGTAAAGGTACCCGCGTCAGTTGTCTGCTGTCATAGCCCATAGCAGCCACTGCCTGCTATAATTCTGGTGATTCACTTTTTCATAAAAATCTAGTATAACGTGATTTTTTGTAACCACACTATCTCATCAAAAGTGTTCGGACACCCCTTTGAAACGCGGAATTGACCACTAGATGTCACAAGATGCGGACCCACCAGTATAACAGAAGGCTGAGAGTATTGTGTTGTCGGCAGAGAAGGAGTGACAGCAGAGTGGGTCGCTCAGAAGAGCTGTGACTCCAAACGTGGACTAGTCACTTAATGTCACCTGAGTAACAGATCCATCATGGACATTTTAACCCTTCTAAAGCTGCCCAAGTCGGTCCGCAGCTCGTGGTCGTGCGGTAGCGTTCTCGCTTCCCGCGCCAGGGTTCCCGGGTTCGATTCCCGGCGGGATCAGGGATTTTCTCTGCCTCGTGATGACTGGGCGTTGTGTGATGTCCTTAGGTTAGTTAGGTTTAAGTAGTTCTAAGCTCTAGAGGACTGATGACCATAGATGTTAAGTCCCATAGTGCTCAGAGCCATTTGAACCATTTGCCCAAGTCGACTGTTGGTGATTTTATTAAGATGTGGGAACGAGGAGGAATAACCACAGCTAAACCAAGACCAGGCGGACCTCATTTACTGACGGACAGGGACCATCGACGACCTTTAGACTACTGTCTTTCAACGCCAAGTGAGTACCTTCCATAGTATGGTTATTCTCGTTTGAAATCACTGTTCTTATTGTCATCCAATTTACCAAATCTAAAGACGTATTTAGTGCAACTGAATAAGGGAAATGAATAATTTACCGTATGTGTCAAAAAGGAAGGTCCATATAGCACTGATGGCTAGGAGACCTCGACAGATAGGATCAGCTGTCCAGATACACGACGTAAATAATTATTAATCTTTGTTTTACGTGCATGTTGATTATTCAACCAACTAAACGTAATTTACATGTGGAGTACCTGCACAGCTTACCAAAGTAAAGGCCCCGGTCGCATTTTTTCTGTCTGTTTGTAAAGGCTAATCTCAGGGACTACTGCAGGCATTTTAATATGGTTCTCACTGTTCTCACTAACAGATAAACTGATTCACGAAGGAACTTTGTGAGTATAATTTATAATTATAGTAATGTCGAGTGCGTAATGAACGTACTTCTATCTGTTCCGTATTTAAGTAGAGTTTGGAATGACATCTCGTGGCAATGGCGGGAGCGACGAACTTGTCAGCAACAGGATAGGCGGTATGTGGCGGAAAAAGCAGTAAACAGCCGCCGTAACTCCGGAGAACAGCGAAGCTAGACTGGAATCTAGATATCTACACGTATCTTCTGCCCCATAAATTAAGGCGCTCCACCGTGTTTTTCAGTCTCTTTGTGAAGGCTGCTCTCAGGAACTACTGTACGGTTTTTGATACGGTTTTCATTAATATTCTGATGCACGAGGAACGTTTCCGTATATAACTTATTACCGTCACGTCAGACAAGTCGCTGGGTGCAGGTGCTTTGTAAGTTAGTTAATCAAAGAACCAACCATTGTTAGTTAACCAAAGAACCAACCATTGTATGTTTCTTTATTTTCCCATGGATCATAACTCTTGTTGCCGGCCGGAGTGGCCGAGCAGTTCTAGGCGCTACAGTCTGGAACCGCGCGACCGCTACGGTCGCAGGTTCGAATCCTGCCTCGGGCATGAATGTGTGTGATGTCCTTAAGTTAGTTAGGTTTAAGTAGTTCGAAGTTCTAGGGGACTGATGACCTCAGATGTTAAGTCCCATAGTGCTCAGAGCCATTTGAACCATAACTCTTGTTCAGCACGGAGCGTTAGGGTCGCAGAGATATCGAGGTCACTCAGGACAACAGTCTCTATAAATCCTCTTCTGAGAATTTTGTAAACACTTCGTTTAGCGCCGCTGACTGGGACGAGATCTGAGCGCTGCGGCGTGATCGGCGTGAACGCCCCGGCAACCGCATTCGCAGCGGAGCGTGAAAGCACGCCTCCCGGCCGGAAACCTTCTAGAAAATGGCCGGGAAAAGTGGAACACTGCAGGCTGCCGGCCGCGCGCCGCTGTTTCCGCGGGATTTGCATTCGGCTCCGCGAAACACAGAGCTTGCGGTTGGCTCGCTCGCAACATGCCAAGTACCTCATATGACGGGGAAACGTTACTCCACCTGTTCGAAGTGCTGTTTGAAGACAAGGTTTCTCCTGTATTTCGAATAACATTGTCATTTTATCAGCTTCATATCGCATCCAGTCTCGAATGCATTTTTTGTCAATCTTTTCTCCATCTCACACTCTCATACGGAAGTAAAGGAATTCAGTAGTTTTTTTCCCCCTCAGTCCCAGTATTAAACGAAGTGAGGAGACCAAGTTCTCGATTGTCTACATTAATGTGGGTAACCGAAAAAAACGGATAATCAAAAATACACATATTTTTACGGGAAACTACTATTTTCTGTATTTACAAAATATGAAAGCCTTCTGGATTACTTATGCGTTACTCTCCGGAAACTGATAACTGATTTACAAAATCACACTGCTCCGTAGCACTTCCTTTCAGTTGATTTCCGCGAAAAATTCGCCTTGTTCTTTCTGTTCCTTTTCTGGTTAACTTTTTTCCTGATTTTCCGACGAGTCAACAAAACATCGGTATAGCTGCGTGACACGTGAAGCTGTATTCGTCTGACCGATCTTGTGAAACAGTGTTCTGGCTGTAAAGACGTGTATGACGAAAACGTCCACGTGTTATAAAATAGCGATGCCAATGAACTGGGGTGAGGGTATAGTGGACACAGTATGTTTGGTAGAGGAAGAGAGTGAAAACTACGCGATACAAGAGCCCATTTTCAGTCAAAACGTAACACTGAAACGCATTCGTCTGTTATCAGAGAGTGCCGGACAAAATTCGTTCGACTATTCCAATGTTTTTAAGGTAAAACATTGGTCACATGCATAATAGTGTATTCTAAACGGAAATATACGTTGTAACAGAACATTTTAGGTTTCTTCGTTTTTTATTTCTTCAAACATGTTTACTCTGCGAATTAGCAGCATCAAACTGTGTTTGGTCTTCAGCAACACATTGACCACTGATTACATAACTTCACTGTTTAATCGGTTCCGACATGTTTCCATCACGTCGAATGTGGAATTTTGCTTGCTTCTCGCCTTCAGCTACGAGAACTGTGTTACAACACAGCCAGTGATAATTTTGCTATTTTTAGTAATATGACAGTTTTTCTGCTTATTTCTCCGCATTTTGCTCTTTGTTCGCAACGAAAACTTCGGAAAAGATATAAACGCAGTTGTCTATCGCTACAATGTTAATGAGTCATAACAGGAATCAGTCAGTTAGTACAAATACTTGGTCGGAAAAATACGTGCGGATATGAAAAGAATTTTTACAAAGATTCAGTCGTAGGTAAAGCAGATGGTAGACGATTCATTGGTAAGATTTTGGGGTAACGCAGTCTACAAAGGACAAAACATTCGTGTGACCCATGCTCAAGTGTGCGCTACACATTCTAGATATGAATAACAGATGATTGTACACGTACATGATGTCTTGCGAAATACTTATGTAAACGTGGATTAGAAGCAAAGTATTTTCGTAGCAGGAAAGTGGTTGGGTAAAGACGCAGCTGTGACCTTGTGCAGATTTCCGTATACAGATTTCCGTATAGAGTGATTTTTCTGAACCTCAGAAGCACATTTAAAAAAATTCAAGCACTTTTTATGGTTCTGTAGCTCAACCGGTAAAAACGGAATCTGTATATAATAGCTTTGTTGTCCGCCCTTCCGTCTGTCTGTCTGTCTGTCAGACTGTTAAGATCCTTTTTCTTTCTCAGGAGCGGGTAGCGGTAATTTATGTCAAATACTGCTGTCTACGGCCACTTGGCGTGGTAAATAATTTAAGCTTGTAAGCCAATGCAATAGAAACACATAATGCCATATATTCCAGATATTTTGGTATCCGTAAGCTCACTAATCAAAGCCTACAACTAAACGACCTATATGCGTAACGGGCTTCGTGTTATAGCGGTGAAGAGAGTGCTTACAACTCGTGAGGTCACGGGGTCGAATTTCGGGCGGACCACAGATTTTTCAGTTTTCCTTTTAACCTAGCTTTCACCTCTCGACGAGCACCCAGCAATGACACGTGTTTTGGATTCTACGTTTAACTGTAGATCCCCTTTCCCCAGTTGCGTAACTGGGGTAGTTTAGGGACACGCAACTCACCGAAGTGGCATCCAATAAAAAGAATTGCACCAGGCCACTGAGTCACACCAACTTATTATTAATTATTATTATTATTATCATCATTATCTACAGTGTATACATGATTAAGTGGGTGCGCTAGTCCTAATCCGTTTTGTTTTATTTTAGTTTATTTTACTGGTTTTTTTAAAATTAAGTCGGTAAGGCAATGTGATGTTCAAAGCTCTACTGAGTCATATGATGTCAAAAAAAAAAAAAAAAAAAAAAAAAAAAAAAAAAAAAATTCAGATGCGTGTGAAATCTTATCGGAGTTAACTGCTAAGGTCATCAGTCCCTAAGCTTACACACTACTTAACCTAAATTATCCTAAGGACAAACACACACGCCCATGCCCGAGGGAGGACTCGAACCTCCGCCGGGACCAGCCGCACAGTCCATGACCGCAGCGCCCTCGACCGCTCGGCTAATCCCGCGCGGCCACATGACGACGAACGTGAAAACTGTTTACTGGCGGCCCATCTTTATTACAAATATTATTTACCACAGTTAGTATCCTAGAAGTCCCTTGGGGCCGGCCGGAATGGCCGAGCGGTTCTAGGCGCTACAGTCTGGAACCGCGCGACCTCTACGCTCGCAGGTTCGAATCCTGCCTCGGAGATGAATGTGTGTGATGTCCTTGTTTACTTAGTTCCAAATTCTAGGAGACTGATGACCTCAGAAGTTAAGTCCCATAGTGGTCAGAGCCATTTGAAACAGTCCGTCGAGAGTTATTTACTGTCAATATTCAATTGTTTTCTAAGTTTATGCCATCCATTTCGTTGTCCTTCTTTCTCCTTTCTTATACTGATACTTAGTCATACACTACACGGCGGCAATCCATTAACTAACGTACGAAATTTCCGATTTTTTTCGTTTCTTATTTTAGTCAAGGATGTCTGAATACCTGTTCCTTCTTTCAATTCTCTTGCTGAAATGGGTGGCTATATTTCCTTGCTGTACATTTGTAATGTCATTTATCTTAGGGCATGCGTAAATAAGGCTGTTGGAAAAGAAAATCTCATCGTATACACTTAGCTGGTGTTCCAGGCTAGTAGCTGCCGCCTTACTAAAATATGATACTCATCTTTTTCACCATGCTAACACGTTTGCTACACTCAGCGAAAATGCTATCAAAAGCCGCCTGACACAAGATTACGCCATAAAAACGAGCTCTATCTCCTGCCGTCAGGCCTTTAACTAGCTGTCCTTGAAGTTTATAGGAGCTCAACTCGGAATACGACTACACATACTTCAGTGTGATATTGTCAACACGTGTGCGACAAGAGTGTGGCTACTCCTGTTTTCACAAGAAAATGTTACGAATATCTCGTTCAGGAGTTGAACAAAACGTTTGTCGTCGTTCCTACTTCGTTGAGTAACAATAAGACAATCTCGAGTAAGCTAAAGTGTTTCTTATTCAAATGGAGCTGGAATCGAGCACAGCAACAAAAATTCTAGCCAACAACGGTACTGTTCTCATTAATCAGCACGTACAGCCGCAAACCTAGAACTGCCACGTTACTTGTCCTTTGTCGGTCTTTTTAGATAAATTCTGGGAAGTATTCAACACACGGGACTCGTCTCCACTTTTTCATCAATCAGTGAACCTCGATGATTACTATTCCATCGTGTTGCCTTTACGCCATTTCGCTTGGCGCAACCGCATCCGTTGTATTCTGTCAAGAAACTCGGTGCTGTTTTCTATGCGGAAAACATCGTCAGTTTCGCAACGACATACGTGTACAGAAAAGTGAGGTCAATGCTGCTGACATTTCTACTACACAGGGAAACCTAAGATTGCAGGCAGCGATATAGTTTTCATCAGCAACAGCAAAAACAATTAAATTTCTAAAATAATCAATTCTTGAGTACTCAAACTTATTCTCAGTCCCTTTGCAATTTTGGACTACATTGCGTTGACTGTATTCCCGATTAGCTGTTCAATAACAAAATGGACTCTTTACATGTGAAAGTGTCGATTCTGACTGTACCTTTGTGCTAGATCTGATCCAGGTCTCAGACTTCCTTCACTCAACAGGAGAACTCACTCCAGAACCGATCTCAAGGTCCTATCTGTTACATCTTAGTAGGTAACTTAGATGTGAGGTTAGTAATCGGAAGATTAAGCGATCCGCCCTCGTATGTGGTTAACGAGACTCTTTGTTAGTTCAGCTTGTTGACATTGTGCCGTCGGCTCACATTACGATTTTCCTTTTTTCACTCAACATCTCCCTATGAATTTTTCACGTAAATTAATAATCATCCTCTTGGGCATAGCAAAAGCTTATGACCCCCAAAAATGGTCGAATTGACGGGTTCGTAGATTACATAGTGCTAAGTCCCTTCAAGCCTTATACGTCTGTAATCGTCGTCATGATTGGTGATCATCGTCTTCCACTAAAGGAAGTTTGGATATTGACCACTGATGTGATTTTCAGAACTGCGATACTAGCTTTGTCCCCGCGCGGGCTAGCGTCCTGTCATGGTACGCGCGGCGCCCCCCGTCGGAGGTTCGAGTCCGCCCTCGGGCATGGGTGTGTGTGTGTGTTGTCCTTAGCGTAAGTTAGTTTAAGTTAGATTAAGTAGTGTGTAGGCTTAGGGACCGATGACCTCAGCAGTTTGGTCCCATAGTCCTTACCGCAAATTTCCAAAAAAAGATTCTAGCTTTGTCGGCAGAGAGGTCGATGTAGAGGAATGAGTCGGATTTCACCAAATCTGAGCAGGGTGTAATGCTCAGAAAAAAATTTCAACGGACGACAAATAATTTTCTCGAGATTTCTGCGTTTTCCCAGTTTCAGTGTTGTCTTGTGGGCTGTCCATTATCCGTGACATAACAGGATCTTTCCAGTGGTCGTCACCCTTTTACTACTGGCGTGGCGCATTGTCAGAAGTAGAATATCTTGTGAGTACCACAAGTTTCTACGTGTTTTAAACACGAAGAATGAAAGTCAAAATTCAAAAACTTTTTTGTTTTGGTAGTGACATAGTTAAAAATTCGTGTAAAATGAAATATGTAGAGTTATTTTGTGAAATAAACATAATGAATGTTTGTAGAGCACAATTTCATCTACGGAGAAACAAAATTGTTATTGGTGTTGAGTCTTCAGTCTGAAGACTGTTTTGATGTAGCTCTCCACGTTATTCCGTCCTGTGCAAGGTCAGCTCTGGGAAACTACTGTAACTTACATCGATTTGCACCTGCTTACTGTAATCGAACTGGTTTCCCTCTAAAATGTTTACCCCTTACACTTCCTTTCGTTACCAAATCGGCGATAGCTTGATGTTGTAGAATGTGTCCCCTCAATCAACCACTTCTTTTAGACAAGTTGTGGCACTGTTTTTCCCCCATGTCGATTCAGAACTTCCTCATTATTTACGTGATCTTTCCATCTACTTTTGAACATCTTGCAGTAGCAACATATTTCAAAAGGAGCTTCTTGTCTGAACTGTTTATCGTTCACGTTTCACTTCTGTACAAGGCTGTTCTCTCGACTTTCACAAAAGACTTCCTAACACCTAAATTTATATTCGATGTTAACAAATTTAGCTTTTTCACTAACCTTATTGCCAATCTGCATTTTATGTCCTCTCTACTTCGGCCTTTAGTCAGTTATTTTCCTGCCCAAATAACAAAATTCAAAGACTACTTTTATTTCATAACCTAATCATATTATCGTTACATCATTTAATTCGAGTATATTCCATTACCTTTTTCTTGGTATTCATACTATATCTTCTTTTCAAAACGCTATCCATACTTTATTACTTCTCTTCCAAGTCCTTCACTGTCTCTGAGAGACAGCAAACTGTGAGGTTTTTATTTCTTCTTCCCGAACGTTAATTCTTTTTTCAGATTTCTTCTTGGTTTTCTCTATTGCTTACTCAATGTAAAGTGTGAATAACATCGGGGCGAGGCTACAACTCTGTTCACTCCCTCTCATGTCCTGTAAACCTTGCAACTGCAGCCTGCTTTCTGTACGAGTTGTACGTAACTTTTCGCTCCCTGTATCTTACCTCTGCTATCTTAAGACGAATAGACAAGAGATCAACAAACCTGAAAAACACCTCAAGTCTAAATTGCAGCCTTTTCATACCTTTGATGGATTGTTGCATTTCTTCATATTTACATGATGTACTTGTGGATCGATTCCCGTATTCTGTGCTTGATTCTGGAGCCTAGTGGTTTCGAAATCGATTGCAGTTAAAGTGGGAAAGTGGGCATAGAAATAAAAAGTGGGTAAATAATTTCCCACCGTGAAAATGGCACAGTCTGATGTCCCAACTTCTTCCATCATGAAACTTCCTGGCAGATTAAAACTGTGTGCCGGACCGAGACTCGAACATGGACCTTTGCCTTTCGCGGGCAAGTTCTCTACCAACTGAGCTACCCAAGCACTTGCCCGCGAAAGGCAAAGGTCCCGAGTTCGAGTCTCGGTCCGGCACACAGTCTTAATCTGCCAGGAAGTTTCATATCAGCGCACACTCCGCTGCAGAGTGAAAAGCTCATTCTGGATTCTCCCATCATTGTGGAAGTTCTCACCCAATCTTCTTCTGACTATGGTTACATTGGATTTGTATCGCATCGAAAGATGCGCACTGCAACATATACGATTACTTACTGAATATGGCGAGAGAAACAAGTGCTGAGTTGAAGATGTGAGCATACGAGTTACGGATAGGACGCTACGCATTACTCCAATAGACGAAAAAGATTAAGAAGAGGTTGAAGAGAAAAGGTTGTCAACTGTCTGGTGGATCTGTATATGGTTATAGGCAGGTAACAAAGCATCTGTGTATACGGTGGTGACGCGGCAGCGACGGAAATGCCCGTGTGTGGAGCGGCGGTGCCTGGCACACAAGGACAACCTCTGGCCGGCGAAGAGTGCGCCCGTCACAACCCAACACCAACACACATGTCGCCGTGACGCAACTTTCCAGCATCTTATCGCCTTCACTTCCACACCGTCTGACAGGCACTAAGTGGCTTTGAGGACATTTTTCTAGAAAGTGTTCCTTGACATTCTCTGTCCTTCTATCCTCCAGAACTCGTCATGGGCCCTTGACCTTTGATTCATTTTCGCCCTCTTCGTTCTTTTTACTTTACAGCGCTGTTCGGACTGAGTATACCACATGTAGAACTTCACATGGTCATTGTGTTTAGCTCCGACTTCGTTCGCTCGATGAAAGACTGCGGATAGGTTTGGGATTTAATACCAGACCAGACGAACAGTCTAGTGACTGCGACAGGTAAATCAGTAACCGTTTTCCCCTAAGCAGCCGACTATTGTCGATGAAAATGTTTTGGCTTGAAGTTTAGCGTCACCGTCTACCAATGTATGAACCAGTAATAATATTTTGTTCTCAAACGAATAACCCCGGAATTCATGTCCTACAAGCAGGAAAGGAAAACGTTCCGTCTTTCTGTAGCGTACGTAAGTTCACTGATGTAGACAGGCGATTAATGAGAAAGTTATCAGCAATTACGGTGTTTGATCAACTCAGCATCATATGGACAAGGCCACGGTTTTCTCCTTGTGGTGGCAAAGTGCGCAACAGCTTTAATTTATGTGAAAATTACTCCCATCTCAGTCACTAACTAGTTCACACCTTACTCTTATGTATTTCTTTTAGTTCCATTTTTTACGATACATCAGTCTACTCTTCAAGTAGTAACTTTCCACTTACTTTACTAAACATCCGCTACGGTCGCAGGTTCGAATCCTGCCTCGGGCATGGATGTGTGTGATGTCCTTAGGTTAGTTAGGTTTAATTAGTTCTATGTTCTAGGCGACTGATGACCTCAGAAGTTAAGTCGCATAGTGCTCAGAGCCATCTGAACCAACCATCTACTAAACATCCTGTCTACTATTTTCCACACAAGACTGTGTATACCCTGTCTTTTGTCACAAGACAGTAGAACAAACATTTCAAACTTTCTTTCAGGAATCGAATTTTTAAATGTAAGGAGTATAAAACTGCTTGACGCACTCTCGTCTTCCGTTAGTTTGTGCTTTACAATAACTAAAACACTTCAAGGATAATTACGTTGACTTGGTCCACTCGGTGTTTAAAGAGGGAAAATACTGTGCACCACATTACTGATTCCGCCAGCAACAACATCTTAAGTGGTACAACCCTTTACCACATTCATAAGCTATGGGAAATGAATCAGTCATTGCTCGAATATCGATCGCGCTATTTTTCTTCTTTTTTTTGCGAGTTATGGGAGAAAACCAAGGGCAGTCTAAACTATAGTGACCAAAGTGGTCTCAAAAATGTGGTGTTCAAAAAATGGTTCAAATGGCTCTGAGTCCTATGGGACTTCACATCTGAGATCAGTCCCCTAGAACTTAGAACTACTTGAACCTAACTAACCTAAGGACATCACACACATCCATGCCCGAGGCAGGATTCGAACCTGTGACCGTAGCGGTCTCGCGGTACCAGACTGGAGCGCCTAGAACCGCTCGGTCACTCCGGCCGGCCACGTGGTGTTCCTTGTTGTGGAAGGTACACGAACGAGAGTCAAGCATTTCTACCCTTCTTTCTGGCCACCTAGCAAGTAGACTACCATTTCAGTGAAGCTGACCAATGTAACAGGCGGTATGTCCTTTTCTTTGTTTCTATCTTTTGCCTAACATGAGCCTTTCCATAGTTCTGTGGGTTGCTCCGAGCTTTTATTTGGAGAATTTATTAAATATTCCAGGTCTCGGAGACGTAAGTTAGCACTGTTTGAACGCACTGGTCAAATTTACTTTCATCTTTGATCTGAAGACTGAATCTCTCTGGCAAAGTTTTCCATCCTAGTTTGATGTACCAGAAGACTACAGATCTTACATCACCCTTAATATTTACGAGACCGTTGAGACATGTACTCGCTGACATTTTTAAAAGGCATGTTGCAAATGGAGACATTTTCTGCTCTGATCCATTCGTTGGACATAATTTTAGTTTTGGAAAGGTTATGCTGAGGTCAACTAGCTGAGATTTAGAAACAAGAACAGTAACCAAAGCCAGGAGTATTTCGCTGTCAGACAACATGACAATTTCTCTGCGAATCTCAAGTTGTTTTTCCTCCTCCCAATTATTTTCTTATCTCCCGTCTTCCTAGTTTGTTTTCGATATTGCCAGTTCCAAGAAAGGTAAGAATAGGTAACACGGAACCATGGAACCACCTTCTTTGATATATCTTTACATGGGAAAATCTCTCGCCCGTTCTCTAACACCTATAAAGGCTGAGGAAGCTGAACGGAATTTGTGGAACATTCGGATATGGCCAGGTCCAGCTGAGTAATCAGCTAAGATACTGTAATGAATGCTCGAAAATGACTGCGGATTGAAGTCGGGGTCGGGTAACTACTCCTCTGACAAACCGTCCCTCACACACACGTTGTACATTGATGCTAAATGATGGGGGGTGGTAGAGCAGATGGATAAGGGGAGGGGATGGACTAGGGGAAGGAGAGAGAGTCAGCACCGGGTAGCCGTTTTCCAGACTGTTCTTATTTACGAAGATCTTCCAGTGCGGTACCGGAAACCCAGGTCGCGGCAGGCGCAGCGGGGAAAGCGCCGAGACAAAGAAAGCCGCCAGCTATCGGTCGCTGCCCCGGGAACCTGCTGGCACGGCAGCTCAGCTGAGCCGCACCCATTGTCAGCAACACAGAGGAGCGCGCGGCGCCGCATTTGCAACAGGGCGCAGTCCAGCGGTGATCCTGTCTGTGAGCATTTCCTACCATAAATGTTATCGCAAATGGCACCCTCTGTTCCGTACAATACAATAGATTATGTGACAAAGTCACTAAGTGCGCCATTTTGAAATACGAACACTAGGAAGTGTAGTTCGTGCGCACATGATGTTACAGAATTCTCAACACAAACTCTACGACTAAACATTGATAGAGACAGTGTTCCCGTTAGGGATGGGTTGCGACAAGTCAATTGAATCGAATGGCTGTGGACGTTGGAAAGACCTGCTAGAATATCACATTGTTAACGTTACATGATTCGTGTTTGCTTCACGTCACCCACAGTGAACATCGCAGTCTTCACCTTCATCGTATCTAAACTAACTTGAAAGTTAACGCTCAATGTTCAGCGTGCACCCCGAAGAGCCTGTTACGGAGCATTGAGGCAGATGGCAGAATAGTGGTGGCTGCTGAACCACGTGTTAAGATTGAAGCCTTCCGCATTATCTCGCGCGAGCACTTTAGTGCCTAACCTAATAATGTTGTCGCTTATGAGAGTTTGTTAGCCATCCCGTCTACGGTGGCAGGTCGCTGTACGTAATTCGAAGGATTCTCGTAAGTTTTAGTTATCAACCTAAAAATAAAGTTACTTCTATGTTTGTTTGTTTGCAGGTACATGTCTGCAATCTTTGTACGCACTAAAACATTCTAAGTTGAAAAAGTGGAGACGGCGTCATTATTTTAAATTTTTACTGTCCGATGGGTCTTAAGAGTGCCGTCCGCCATGCCGGCCGGAGTGGCTGTGCGGTTCTAGGCGCTACAGTCTGGAGCCGAGCGACCGCTACGGTCGCAGGTTCGAATCCTGCCTCGGGCATGGATGTGTGTGATGTCCTTAGGTTAGTTAGGTTTAATTAGTTCTAAGTTCTAGGCGACTGATGACCTCAGAAGTTAAGTCGCATAGTGCTCAGAGCCATTTGAACCGTCCGCCATCCGTTTTGTAAACAGCAAGGAGCTGAATTTATGCACTGCGGTCCTGTCAGGACGTCTGCTTTCCTCTGCTGTAGCACAGCAATCTCTTTGGCTGTCATGGTTCAGTATCTTTGATCACAGAGGACAGTAAACAAAAGACTGTCGTAACGATGTGTCGTAAGTGTTTACGTGCCCTGCTGACGTGAAATAACATAATTACGAGTATTTCGATGTTTATAATCTGATTTAGAATAGCTTTAGTTAATGTAAAACGATAGACTATTACTAATACAATAAGTAAACAGTTCGGTCAGATACGATGACTATATCCTTATGAGACTGAGAAGTCTCAGTTGCTTTTTTGTCCATAAATTTAGAAAAACAAATATATTGCAATGTAGTACTTCGGTTTTAGGTGCTCTCCTCTTACATTAAATTTTTTGGTACAGATTTTCGTACTTGAGACTGAGAAGGGTTATATTGGATCGTCTAGTACAGCGATTCCCAAACTTTTCCTTTGACGGAACACACTGCGAATCCCGATACTTTGACGGAACTCCTTGTTTTTTTTTAAAGATAACTAAAATTTTAAAAACTTGTTTTATGCAGTGATTACTTCAATTTTTAAATCATAACTAATAACACAAAGCATAATGAAATTTTAAAATGTGATTGGTATCGTTAAAAGTAAAAAAAGACGCCATGTCATTATAGTTTTTCACGGATCACTTATTCATTTTCCGTGGAACACCAGTGCTCTGCGGAACACAATTTGGGAAATCCTGCTCTAGTGGCGTGCTATGATATTGTGACTTGGGATTTCCAATGTGTACCAGAACTACAGACATGTACCGGAAAACAAACAAAAAGATAATTACGTAACTTTATTTTTTCGAGGTGATATTTACACCTTTGAGACTAACCGCCCCCTTAACTATGAGTAGCGACGTCCTTAATCAACTTTCGCCGTGTCTTCAGTCTCAGATTTAATTACATGTTTTGGATACTGTTGTACGTCGAATGTCGTATTGGTTGTCATTGTTCTCTAATTTTTTCGACAACCAGTTTAGAAAACAGCTCTTACTTCTCTCTCTTTTATGGGTGTGGGCCGTGCAGCGACTGATAGAACGAAAGCGGCCCGCGGCAAAAGAAACGATGGCATCAGACAAAGGGACAGGAGAGCGCCACGGCGAAGCCCGCGCACGCCGCCCGCTCCCATCGCATCCCGTGCGGTGCGGGGCAGAGAAGGGAAGAGAAGGGGCCCCGCTTTCCCGCGGATGTGGGCCAGGCGGCGCCGCTCACTGCAAGTAGCGCGGCCAACGGGGTCAGCCGTGTCTCTGTCCGTCCCCACACACTGCAGTGCACACCACACCGGCCGCTTCCCCACTTCCCGTGCAACGTACGGAAACGAAACCTGTCCCGTGCGGCTGTCACACTGTGTCCACTGCAGCCTGACGTGTATTAACGGAAGTTCGATCATACGAGGTGTGAAGCAAAATTTATGAATGGATTGAGGATTTCTTCGCAGCGAGCACGCAGCATGTAATCTTCGGTGGAGAGTCGGTTCAGTCGGCAACAAAAACAGAAGTAATTTCAGGCGTGCGGCAGGCTAGTAAGGTGGCATCCTTGTTCATCTTATGGAGAGTGTTCTAATGTCTTTGCACCATACGTTTACGGGTGATACATTATATCATGGGGAACAACTTTCTTTTTTTTCTACAAAGTGCTCGCTGAGGCTTCCAGGAGACACTAGGCGTCCTCGCTGGCCGTGGGATGGCGGCATATCGCCGAACCCAGTACATTTTCCACGATGGTGAGTGTTCATCGGAGGTGAGGGTATCATCTGGAGTGCCCCAGGGAAGTGTGGTACGTCCGCTGTTGTTCTCTATCTACATAAATGCCTTTTGGATAGGGTGGATAGCAATGTGCGGCTGTTTGCTGATGATGCTGTGGTGTACTGGAAGGTATCGTCGTTGAGTGACTGTAGGAGGATAAAAGATGACTTGGACAGGATTTGTGATTGGTGTAAAGAATGGCAGCTAACTCTAAATATAGATAAATGTAAATTAATGCAGAAGAATCCCGTAATGTTTGAATACTCCATTAGTAGTGTAGCGCTTGACACAGTCACGTCGATTAAATATTTGGGCGTAACATTGCAGAGCGATATGATGTGGGACAAGCATGTAATGGCAGTTGTGGGGAAGGCGGATAGTCGTCTTCGGTTCATTGGTAGAATTTTGGGAAGATGTGTTTCATCTGTAAAGGAGACCGCTTATAAAACACTAATACGACCTATCCTTGAATACTGCTCGAGCGTTTGGGATCCCTATCATGTCGGATTGAGGGAGGACATAGAAGCAATTCAGAGGCGGGCTGCTAGATTTGTTACTGGTAGGTTTCATCATCACGCGAGTGTTACGGAAATGCTTCAGAAACTCGGGTGGGAGTCTCTAGAGGAAAGGAGGCGTTCTTTTCGTGAATCGCTACTAAGGAAATTTAGAGAAGCAGAATTTGAGGCTGACTGCAGTACAATATTACTGCCGCCAACTTACATTTAGCGGAAAGAGCACAACGATAAGATAAGAGAGATTAGGGCTCGTACAGAGGCATATAGGCAGTCATTTTTCCCTCGTTCTGTCTGTGAGTGGAACAGGGAGAGAAGATGCTAGTTGTGGTACGAGGTACCCTCCGCCACGCACCGTATGGTGGATTCCGGAGTATGTGTGTAGATGCTGATATAGAACTAGCAAGGTCTACTAACCAGGTGCGCTGCATACTACCTACCCCAGGGTACTGGCCGAGTGACTTTCCACAAGAAAACCTAAAGACTGAGTGCCTCTAGTGGAGAAACACAATTTAGAACCGAGTCTGGAAGGTTTAAATTCACCCGTCTTGCCTAAACTCTTTTGTGGGAAGCAGGCAACATACAGTACATAAGCAAGCCGCTGTTGCCTTCGTCCTGTGACATTCCAGAGGCATAACCAATACGAAAAGCTGCCTTGCGTCGCTGGGAATAGTCAGCGAACATTTTATCTCTAAAAAAAAAGTTGTTACTCATGACGTGATCTACGAGAATGTGCAAAAAATTAATGCCTCCGATTTTTTTATGTGAAAACTCTTAAGGCCATTGAAATAAAACAAACATTATTACAGTAACTTTCGATACCTTTCTTCTTCAAGTCTACAACTTTGCAGCCCTCTGTTGCTAGAGGGCTTCGAACTGTAGCGTGTAGCATGGTGGTGCGTGACGTAACGACCGAGCAAGGTGGCGCAGTGGTTAGCACCCTGAACTCGTATCTGGGAGGACGACGGTTCAAACCCGCGTCCGACCATCCTGATTAAGCTTTCCGGTGATTTCCCTAAATCGCTTCAGGCAAATGCCGGGATGGTTTCTTTGAAAGGTCACGGCCGACTTCCTTCCCCATCATTTCCTAATCCGATGGGACCGATGGCCTCGCTGTTTGGTCTCCTCCACCGAGTCATCTAACCAACCGTAACATATGCTCCCTGTCCTGCAACGTGAAAATGCCAGAACACACTCGAACAATGCGACATCTGCAGCTATCCGACGCCTTAGGTTCCTCCATACAGTTCCGACTTGGCCCCATGCGATTCTCATATGTTTGCAAAACTTAAAGAACACTTTCGAGTACTTCATTTTGACACTGATGAAGTGGTGAAACTAAAGGTGAGGTTGTGGCTCCATCAACAAACTCAAACATTCCACAATGACAGTGCCAACAAACTGGTGTATCGTTTGGTAAATGTCTTCGTCGCCAGGTTGACTATGTTGAGAAATAAATATGTAGGCTTGGAGGACAACGATTTAGAATGTTAATAATGTTAGTTTTATTTAAAAAGTTATCACATAAAATAAACCGCAGTCATTACTTTTCAGGACATCCTCGTATCACCCCTGGCGTTTGATGCTAAGGCTTTGAAACACACTGTATGTTAATGAGATGGCAGACTTTTTGCAGATGATCCACTTACTTGTAACGAACCACTATCCAAAAAAGCTGCAAAAATGTGTGGGCTATTCTTGATATGTTTTAAAAATAGTGCCAATATAGGCAAGTTGCTTTAATTCTGAAAAGAAGTTTCCTACAACTACAGCACGCGAGCCGCAACTGGAATTAATTGCCTCATTTTAGAACCTGGCTGCAACAACTTGTAGGGATACGGAACGGAACGATCACATAGGCTCAGTCGGAGGGAAATCAGGCGGAGGTCTTCAGTTCACTGGTGGGACACTGGGAAAATGCAGTAAGTTTACAAAGGGGCCTGCGCTTCCCGTCTTAGAATACACCTACTGCACGAATTTGTGCAACTTGTACCACACAGGACTAACATGGAAGATTTAACGTATACAAATAAGGGTAGCACGTATGGTCACGGGTTTATTTGACGCACTGGAGAGCGTCAACAAAAGGGAATTGACAAACGCTTGGAGACAGACTTCAATAAACCCACGAAAGCCTACTTACAAAGTTGCATCTAGAATTATATTTTACACAGCTACCGTGGGAACTGTGGAGACATGATTGTGCTAATTATATCACTCCCAGAGTCATTTAATCAATCATTCTATCAGCGTTCCATGCGCAGTTCTAACGGGACGAAACCCGAGCAGGAAACACAGTGGTAAATACCTACGGTCATGCACTTCTCATTGATTTAGAGGATATGAGTGCAGATGTAGATGTCACAACAGACACTAACAAAGCGAAGACCTGATGGAGGTAGCGGAACCTCCACGAGACAGGCCTTAGCGTATTATGATGCACGTGTCTGGATCAAGAGATACAGGCAGTTCCTTCTGTAACGAGAGAAACTTTCGCCATGACTCTTATCTAGCTTCTGACTCGTATGTGTACTGGAAATTAATTTTTTTGTTAGTTGTCCACTTTTTAAAATGTAATTGACTTTCGTAATACAGTTTTAATGAAAATTTTCTTATTGCAACAAAGGGATCTCAACAACGGAAGTGTTTAAGGCTGGCGATTCTCTAGGAGACAATACCAGTAAAAAATGAGTGCTGAATACAGGTGTCATTTATTTACGCTATCACAATACCTACATTTTTGTGGCTGTACAAATGTGCAGTAATAAATAGTCGTGCTTCCGAACCAAATTTCTTCCATGTCTTTCCTTTTTATTTAGGCCTACCAGCTTGTTGAATCCGACCTTCGCTACGTAGAGAAAATATTCAGAGTAATCTTAGAAAAGTTAGACAAGCTTCTTCCCAGTCTTAATCCATGCCACCCATGGACAACACGTATGTCAACTTGTTTGAACATCAAAATAATCTGTATATCAGGACGATAGAAAAGTGGTTTAGTAAACTTTTAAATAGTGATATTCGGCTTCTATCTGCTCCATTCCTACCTTCAACTTAACTCAGTTATTTTTTGCTACGTTACAGCCACTTCCACATCATAACACAAAGACTAGATTATATTAGTGAGCAAATAAACACGAAATACAAAAGTTTCATCTGTTTAGAAATTATACCGGAATAACTACCGGATATATAAACGTTTTTTTCCGAATCGATATTGACACTTTTAGCATCGTGCTAAGATTCGAAGAAATTTTACGTTCCCTCGTTTATTTACTTTTACTAATAATCTGGCATCTCAGGTATCAGTTCACTGCCCTATCTTTTCCCGCCCGACAGACCGAATGGCGCAGCGATAAAGGCACTGGACTCGCTCGCGGGAGGCATGGGATTCGAGTCCAAGTGGCGCGTCCTTACTTTTCCTTCACTGACTTTTTCTTACTGTCAACAAATCACCTCCGGAATTCAGGGGCGATTCGTTTAGTAAGTCCTCGGATGATTCTTATCCCCGGCTTCCCTAACTAAACTTGCTCTCTGTCTCTAATGATTTTTCTGCCCACATGCCGCTCCTTCACTCGCCGGCCTCCTATGCAGACACGCACTTTCCAGTTGTATACGTACAAGGTATGGACGCACAAACAACATAGGTCTACCTTAAAAAACCATAAAACCGAAAATTTAAGTGTCAACGTGAATAGTATTCCAGGAAACAAGAAATACTTTTAATTGTTGCATGATGAAACTTTCTCAGAAGGAAGTGAGTTGTTAGAAATTGTTTTCGAAATCGGAGAATCATTTTGTAGCGCCACGTCTCGTAATTTCGAAGTCAGCTATAATCATATCAAATTAGTGACAAATTCGCTGAAATATTTGCCCGCAATTTTAGCATTCATTCGGAACAAATTATAGTTATTTTGCTTTCGAGAAATGTAGAATGCAGGAGGAAATCGTTTCGGAAATCGACAGTTTGAAAACTGACTTGGCTGTAATACTATACATTATTACAACTGTAAATCTTGTGTGAGTGTTGTAAGCGTTGTCGTGATCCGCAGGATAATCAGTTTGTCGTCTGCGGTCTCACAGAGGGACTGCCTATGAGTGATACTAATACGTCAGAGTGTGATTAATGGCCATAACTGCATTCAGAGACTGAAGGTGACATTTGGAAATTACCTTCCTGCTGTAGGATTGGCTTTCCATTCGTTCACGGAATTCAAGGCGATTTCGAGATGGACGTCGATTCCAGTGCCAAGCAACGGTCCCCGGTGAAGAAAACGGGTTTCAAGTTCAGAGACTGAGTGGAGAGTACGCACACTGAACTATCAGCACTTTCATTTCAGCTTAGGTTCTATCAGCAGTCGTCTCTGAAATGTCAGGCAGGAGTCTTTCTGTCAGAAAGGTAGATCCCACACTTGACGCAAGGTTCTGCATTTGTAATTGTCAAGAGATATTTAACGTCTATGGTTTCAGTAGAGTCTTCAGGATCGGAGCAGGAAACGAACATGGCTGCATCTGTCTGATCCAGGGGCGAAGCGGCAGTCATGCGTCAGAGTCTTTACTGCCAATGTTCATTCAACAAAAGTGTGAGGAAATAAACCGTGTGACTTTTCCTCCTTGGGAAAGAGAGAACAGCAACTGCAGAGTGGTATACAGCACTCCGTCTTCAGACCACAAGTGGCCCATCGGGACCATCCGACCGCCGTGTCATCCTCAGGTGAGGAAGCGGATAGGAGGGGCGTGTGGTCAGCACACCGCTCTCCCGGTCGTTATGATGGTTTTCTTTGACCGGAGCCGCTACTATTCGGTCGAGTAGCTCCTCAATTGGCATCACGAGACTGAGTGCACCCCGAAAAATGGCAACAGCGCACGGCGGCCTGGATGGTCACCCATCCAAGTGCTGGGCACGGCCGACAGCGCTTAACTTCGGTGATCTCACGGGAACCGGTGTATCCACTGCGGCAAGGCCGTTGCCCCAGAGTGGTATACAGTACACAAATATTCCTTCCCGAGCTTTCAGAGAGAATCGAAAAGAAGCGGCCAAAGATGGGTCTGGGTGCACCTTTGAACAGACACGCGTGAGCTCTCCTGCTAGTGGGAGAGGCAAAACACAGGCGGTTTTTGAGAAGTTTCCGCTTCCAGACACATTCATTGACCTTATAATCAAGATCTGAGTCTATATCTCTCTGTACCTAAATGCGTAACAGACCATCCGTGGGCGCCATATTGGTAGCTCCCAAAAGGTGCTGTGTCCTACCAAGGGTTCCTGAACGGCATCTTGAAGTGGAATCTTCACGAAATTGTTTCACAGAATGCAACGATGCATGCAGCTGCAAAGACAGTACTTTGAACGATACTATGTCTAGTTTACGTAAATGTGGCAACATCAATTACATTCTCAAATTTGCCAAGTGACCCTTGTACAAAGCTGTACAATGCTATACGACGCTCGAAACAAAATAAAGCTGTACTCTATAACAGACTTCATAGTAATGGCCTAACAGCAAACGTGAGAGTTACAGTACATGATATTAAAACGAATCACTGTTTAACATTATACCATTCCGTGCTGTTCAGCATTGTTGCAGTACTGAGCATGACTAATGGCAACACCCTAAAACTTAGGCTAAAATGTAATAGCATTTACTTGCAGCACACTGTAGGGCGAAAAAAAAAAATTATCTATTCCCAGATGTTACAGCAGATCAAAAGTCCCCATCTTCAATTACTGATAACAAACATTTATTACAGCGCAGACGAAGTAAATGGTGATATCGGCCAGGAGAATGAGCTCAGAGAAAAATGCGTTTAATACAAAAGTTTGTGGTCCACAGACGGTCATGTAGCAGCCTAAGTGAGAACAGTTCATTATTTGATTGAAGCACCAAAAAGTATTTCACTTCTTAAACGAACATTTACATTAAGCGAGAAGGGCTGCTCAAACCGATTACGTAGTAATACGATTTCCGATGTGAATAGAAAAACGATTGTGGTTCATAAAAAGGCAAATTTGTTCGTTTCAGACTTCGGTACCAATCAAGCTAACGAACTGAACAAGAACGGGGTTTGAGATCCCGCTGAAAAACTTCGTGTTCATTTCCAGTGGGCTTTCTCAGGCTCTTCAAGTTAATTCCGTTTCTTCAATAAAACACTGAGAATTGACCTCCTCAGCACGATCTAACTGGGCAATTTCTGCGACATCCGTGGTCTCTATTTCGACTGACTTGTTAAAAGTCCTGTTCTCCAACTCTCCCATTACCTCTGCAGCTGACTATCTGGACATAGTTTATACTTAGCAGACATAAGGTGCAAATGTTGCAGTTTATAGTTCCAATCTTAATTGTTAGAAATGTCACCGTCTTGTAATATTCAAGGCGGCCGGATAGTTACAACAGCTCGGTTAATTGTCTTATGATGACTCTCCGGCATCCGTAGAGGTCTTAAGATGACCTTCTGATGAGCGGGTACGGTTTGGCCTCGCGGCTGCGTGTGACAGCTAGCGGGAACATTACAGGTGTTTATCTGACTTTAAACGTAAAGATGAGTCCACTTGCCCGGACGCCAAGGTGAGTGGCTTAGTATCGAGTTTTCTGTTGTCGGAACCAGCGGTGGAGGCAATTCTCTGTTCAGCATTCCACTACTATCTCTGGCAGTACGCAAACACTGCGTCTGTCATTCGCAGAAAAATATCCGTCTTCCCACAGAATCAGACGAGACGACCGAGCAAGACGATTCGTCGGAGCTCTCTGGCGAGTAAATTTCTTGAAATGGTGGACAGTCAGGCAGAATATTTCAGCTAAAAACAGCCTACAAAATTAGCTCGTCATTTCTGAGCTAGAGATATCAGTTCATTACATTGCTAGATTTCCTCGATCTGCATGTTCCACATACTGGTGCCTGTACAGTATCACAGCCACGTACAGGACGATACAACGTTGTCTTCAATAAAGAATCTTAAAAGCTTCTCACCATTCGAGAAACGCAGTGACTTTCGCCTTCCTCACTGAACCATTAGCAGCTATGGGAACAACGATTATACCTACAATAATGGATACAATTGCAGAAGGGTTACAGAGCGAGAGGTTTTGAAACCGCTGGACTGGTGTGTATTTAAAAAGCCTAATAACATTTATTGTTTACTCACCACTCTGTATTCAGATGCAGATAACAGGAATAGGAAATGATAGGCGTGAAAATATAATGGCACAACATCTACATCTACATTTATATATATATACACATAAGCCAATGTACGCTGCATGGCGGACAGTAAGTCGTATCATTGTTATCGATTTACTTTCGTATTCCATTCGTGTATTGACGGAGGCGAAAATGACTTTTTGCCTCAGTTCGCGCCCTAATCTCTGTCACATTCTGATGGTCCTTACGCTAGATGCACGATGGGGGCAGCGTAATGGTCACAACGTCTTCTTCCAATATATGTTCTCTAAATTTACCCAGCAGGTGATAATTTTCTTATTAATAAAACTGTTGACAACCTACTTCATGCTTTCACTTCGTACTCTGACATACAATATAAGTGCTATTAACATGAATATCCCTTTATACAATGTCATGAATTTCGAAGAGATAATAATGGATCATTTAAAAATGGCTGCAAAACCGAAATTTTAATAATGTATGCAGAAGGAAATAAAACAACATTTAAGTGGAGAATGCATCATCATGTAAACAGCTACCAACAAGAATTCTGCGAGAATACGTCATTTTTCTTCCAAGGATCACCATTTAAGTTCCCGAGCATTTATGTTACATTTTCATATGGACTATACCCATCAGTTCTGACCTTAGTACCGCGTTTCTGAATTCGGTCGATGTCTGTTTTCATACCTATTTGATAACGACTTCAAACACTGGAACAATCCTAGAGAATCGGTCGCAATATAGTCTTGTGAGCCACTTCCTATAAGGATGTATTGCATACTTCGAGAACCCTTCCACTAAGTCTGCCACCTGAACGATTTTCTCTATACTGATTTTACGTGACTGTCTCATATTTAATTTCTTAGTAATACCACTAAAAACATATAAGATTTGAATTTTTCGAAATGTTAACCACTAGCGTTGTAATGAGATATTATCGGGTTATTTCTCTTTGTTGTAGACATTATGTTACATGTGTAGCCATTTACATTCTTAGAAATTTTTAAGGAAGTAGTCATAAACTACAGGAAGTGAAAGGTTACTTGTAACTTGTGAAACCCTATTGCAGTTATAAGAGTGAAGGACACAAAATGGAGGCAAAAGTTGAGACGGGAGTAAGGCTGCGTTGTGGCATTTTTACAATGTAATTCAATACGTACACTGACAAAGCAGCAAAGAAAACGAACTAGAAAATTGGGAAAGGAACTGATGCTCAGACAAATGAAATAAAAACTTTGAGGCTTTCACTGTAGTTCTGCCAGAGACAAGAAAGGACTTGGAGTCGGCCGTTGTGACCGAGCGGTTCTAGGCGCTTCAGTCTGGAACCGCGTGACCGCTGTGGTCGCAGGTTCGAATCCTGCCTCGGGCATGGATGTGTGTGATGTCTTTATGTTAGTTAGATTTAAGTATTTCTAAGTTCTAGGGGACTGATGACCTCAGATGTTAAGTCCCATAGTGCTCAGAGCCATTTGAACCATTTGAATGGACTTGAAACAGCAGTTGAAAGGAATGGACAACGTCAAGAAAAGAGGTTATAAGATGACCAGCAACAAAAGGAAAATAAGAGCAATGGAACATAATCGATGAAATCAGGTTTTACTGCTTAAGATAGATTAGGAAAAGAGACAGTAAAATAGTAGTAAAGTTTCCCTATTCGGACAGCAAAACACCTGACAATGGCCGTAGCGGAATGCAGACTAGCAGTGTCAAGAAAAGCATTTCTGAAAAAGCGAAATACTTTTCCACATCGAATAAACATTTGAATGTTAGGAATCCTGTTTTGAAGGTGGAGTGCGACCTTGCACGGAAGTGAAACATGGACAATAAGCTGTTAAGACAAAAATATAATAGAAGCTCTTAAAATCTAGTCGTACAGAAAAATATTGGAGATTAGATTGGTAGAGTGAATAACTAATGAGGATGAACTGAATCGAAGGGGAAAAAAGAAATTTATGACACATTGTGACTAAATGAAGGGATTAGTTAATATATCAGCTCTTGAGGCGAGGAATCATCAATTTAGTAATTGAGGGAATTGTGGAGGGTAAAAATTGTTGGGCGAGACCAAAGATGCATACAGTAAGGAGATCCAAATGGATGTAGTTTGCAGCAGTTATTCAGGAATGAGGAGGTCTGCACAGAATAGACTAACGTGGAGAGTTGCTTGAAGCCATTACTTGAACTGAAGACCACAATAACAACAACAAGCAACAACGACAACGACATCAACATCCACATTTAGAGAGAGTTTTTATTGATAACATCAAGTCGAAATTTTTTCCAAGTCTTTCTGCAATCTTTGACAAGGATAGAAGCTGAAGTAAGAATCTAAATATTCATCTTTTGGATCTGCAGCTCTTGTCTTTCTTTCCGTGTTTGCAGTTACATTATGGGATACAGATTCCGCCTTTTAGCAAAACCACTGTTTCTTCTTTTTACCCAAACATGTTTCGGCATCTCTGTGCCATCATCAGTGGGTTTTGTTTATTGAAATCGCGATTTTACATTATATGGTTCTGCAGTACTATCTGTATGGTGTCCAGCACTGATAGCTTGTCATGTTTGGTTGCGACTGACCCTTTTTCTTTTGCGTTCTGAAGGGACTGCACAGACATGTTAATGTACATTTTTATAAACGCCATGGCACTTCACATATCGCGGTGAGGACAACAGGTTTATAAGAGAGAAACTACACAAAGTACGTTAATATATGGGTGCAGTGCCCTCAGAATGCAAAAGAAGAAGGATCAGTCACAACAAAACATGACAAGCTATAAGTGCAGGACACCATACATATGATCCTGCAAAACCATACAATGTAAAACAAAATCCACTGATGATGGCACAGAGGTGCAGAAACATGTTTGGGTAAAAAGAAAAAAAAACAACAATGTGTTCAGTGTTTTCGCTCAAAGGCGGAACCTATATCCAACAATAAATTAAAATTTGTTAGCCACAATTCCAGGGTGATGTAGTGGATAACATATGTGCCTAGGAAGCAGGAAACCCAGATTCAAATCCCATCTTTGGCACAAATTTTAATTAATTACTTCAGATCCTGTCCTTACAGAAGATAACGTTGAAACTCAATATACCTCCAGGAAAATGTAACCCCATCAGATCAAAGATCCTTCTGCAGTTGTTTGCGATCGTCCAACGAAGATATTTTTCTGTAGACAACAGCATCGTTACTGAACAATGCTATACTCCTGCTGATTCTGTCTAGGTTTATCGGTACGTACAGTGGGATTAGGGACGTTATAAGAGAAGAGCGAGTGACGGTCGGCTGCTTACCGGGGGCGGTTCGCAGCTGAAGGCGGACTCGGAGGGCGCGTAGTCCTTGACGGCGACGGTGGCGAGCGAGTCCTGCTGCTGGTGTTCCTTCTCCATGTCCGGCGCGGCGCTGAGTGAGCGGCGGGCTCGCGGCCGCGCGGCTAAACCCGCCGCCCCCCCGCCACCGCCGACGACACACCACGGGGAAAGTCGGCGAAACGCAAGGTCAGCGCCGGCAGTGCTGGGAGCCGGCAGCCGGCGGCCACGGCTCTGCAGCCGGTGCATCGCTGCATGGGAACGCTGCAGCCGTCAGGCTACACATTGTCCTGCTTTCCGATTTGTACGCAAACTGTGAGCGATAAGCCGGAGCGGGATTCAGAACGCCTCATATCGCTCGACAGAGGAAAGGTCGCAAGACCTGATCCGGTAGCCTTTAGATCAGTGGTCGTCAAACTACACTGCACAAAACAATTAGGGGATCAGGTGAGATATCATACAAAATAGACACATTGTAACGTATTTTATTCAGATATCGGTAACAATTTTAATTTGTGTGTGATACAGTACGATATTTTGCTGTCTCAACTCTTTACTTGAGGTTTAAGTGGCGTTTACGTAGAGCGAGGCACCATGGGGCTACCATAGTAGTGAAACAGTCATTCTCGTTGCTCTCTAATATGGCGTGTGATCACCTCGGACGGCCAGTACACTTGCACACCAGTGTGGCATGAACAGTATGAGGTTATCAACCAGCTCTTGAGGGATATTTGGCTATTCTTCCATGAGTGCAATATCCAGCTCTGCAACCGTTGTGGTATGTGCTGGTCTGGCTGCAATGTGTCTGCCAATTGCATCCCAAAAATGCTCAATCGGGTTTACAAAGATGAACAAGCTGGCCACGCCATTCGTTCAATTTCCTCAGCTTCAAGCATGTTGTCCACCGGTGCAGCTCTGTGGAAACGAGCGTTATCGTCCACCAGAAGGAACCCATCTCCTATGGCACCTGCATAGGGCACAACAAAAGATCGAAGGATCTAGTCTCTATACCTCTGAGCAGTCAAAGCGCCATTCTGAAAGGCATAGAGGTCCGTACGTCCACCAATACTGACTCTTGCCCACACCATTCGTCCACCACCATGATACTGTGATGTTTCCTGCACACAAGCAGGTTTGTTCCGAGTTCCACGTTCTCTCCGGATGAGGAACGACGATTGTCCGACTGAACACAAAATCTTGACTCATCTGTGAACAGTACCCGGCGCCATGCGTTACGACTCCAATCCTGATGTTTCTTCGTCCAGTTTCTGCGGACTAAACGGTGTCGTGGTTTTAATGGGACGTACATCATAGGCCTCTTTGCGTAGAGACCACGTTCCCGAAGGCGATTTCGGACTGTATGTGTTGATATTACGCGTTCTGTAGCTGCCCGGAGGATGCGTTGCAACTGAGTTGTATTCAGCCTCCTGTCTCGACGGCCTGTTAACCTGGGATCGGTCATCTCTTGCTGATGTTACCCGTGAGCGACCTTGGCCTTGACTTCTTTCAACGGGGTTCCTGTTGTCTGAATTCGCGCCCAGATCCTGGAAATTACACTCCGGGACACTCCAATAGCTGCAGCTCTGTGTCAGTCCTGCTTCCAACCGCCCTATGGCTCTCCATGCCATACTTCCGGCAAGTCACGTTTTTGTTGCATTGCACTACCAGCTCACTACAATATCTGACCCCAATTGCTTATGTAATACGTTTGGTAGAGTAAACACAAGTCAACACCAACCCCCTATGCAGCAACTTTCCGTTATTACCACTACGTCGGTAACCATAATGTTGTTTCCATTCTGTAGAACCGACAGAAAGACGTCGAACCATTTTAGTTCGTACTGCCGATGGCAATACTTCAGAACCCAGAAATCTCGCCTGATCCACTAATTGTTTTGAGTAGTTCATTTTGCTATAGAGACAACATTGACATTGTACAGGTCGATACCTCGAGCCGCATGGGAAGGGCGAAAGGTGGGGAGTGGAGAGATAAAGTGGCCACTCAAAGAGCAATTCAATTTCCGCCAAATCATGGTTATTGATAGAACCGCACCACTTACACATTTTAATGTACATATTATAAGGTAACACATCAAATATTTTCAAGTGAAAAAAAGGTGACCAATTTTCCGTACCTAAACGGGTACTTTGGCACCAGTGCCATCGCCACGCTTTGTTTTTCTGATTTCCAGACACATTTTCTAGTACAGTGGTTCCAACCTGGGAGTAATTACCCCCTGAGGGATAAAATGAAAGTTTCTGAGGAGTAAAAACAAAACAAGATTTTATTTTATTGACGAAACTAAATTATTTTCAAAAGATCATTACAATTATCACATATTTGTACCACTCTAATACTGCTCATGTAAGTTATCAATAATTACTTTTTCTCAATTAGTAGCATTAATGCGTTGGAAGTTATAGGTTCCTCGCATAGTCTATCCACTACACACGTGTGTTTTACTTTGTCCCGTACACCGCTGATGATAAAAGTGAGATATATACGTAAGAAATGCTAAATATCTCAAGAAAATATCTTCGCTAAGTTGTAAATGGTACCTGCAATAGTCCAGAAATTGTTTCATTACTCGCTTCGAAACAGATAAAAGAATTAATTGACAGCATGACACACCAGTAACTACATAAGGGCTACTACAGTGCTGTACACAGTTTTATTATTATTATTATTATTACAGTGGTTAGACACAGAGCATCAACAGCCTGAAGTCGTCCAGTTTCTGCCAGTTAAGAAGTAAGGAGTGCAGCAATCAAGTGATTTATGAACAGTAAGTACAGTGCACACATCTGAACTTGTTTGATTTTAAATGGTGTTGCAGTGTGCAGGTCAAGCAACTGCCACACTGTGGTGGATAGTTAGCTCTCTTTTCTGAGAAGGAGGAGTGGGAAACATTTGGGATGCACCACGAATTCCTTCGTTATTCATTCTAAAACACACACATACAGACAAACTTATTGTCAGTCATCTTTCATCATTTTAAAAATAAAAGTATTCCAACAAAAAGTCTTTCATTCTACAATTTAGTTAGGTGCTAAATTTAGTGATAATGTGGGGGAGCGGGGGCCGAAGGGGGGGAGGGGGGGAGGGGAGGCAACAGATGGCAGGGGACAAGGGACAGGGGGGGGGGGGTACTAGCTAATATCTGACTGCACTCATGGGTAGTGAGTGGTCTATGAAAGCTTGGGAACCACTGCCCTAGTATGTGGGCTGCAGCAAACCGTTGTCAACCGGACTTCTGTATTAGGCCAAATATAACAAAAAAGAGATGGTTTTAAATCATATAACTTACGTAACTCAAAATTGTCACGAAGGGTCCAGCTTATTCCCAAGAATTAGTAGTTTTCACTTAGTTAATACTCGGCACAAATCCAATCTGCTTTTGGGTCGGACTTCCTTAACTGTTGTGCAGAAAGGTGTGAAGCATACTGCTGCACCATTTTCAATAAGCTACCCTAAAATTGAAAAATCTTAACAGTAATCCACGCATTTTCAAATCGAAACTGAAGAGTGTCCTCACGGGTCACTCCATAATTCTGTTGAGGAGTTCCTCGAAAAGTTAAGCCGATTCTTATGTTATATTATTGACTGCGTTTACTTAAACTTATGGCTTGACTTTTTGTGGGTTCATAAATATTTTATTTTGTCTGTTATTACTTATATCTTGTAATTGTATGTACTGACACGTTCCATGACCTTGGAGATTTGCTCCTCAATTTGGTTCAAAATGGTTCGAATGGCTCTGAGCACTATGGGACTTAACTTCTGAGGTCATCAGTCCCATAGAACTTAGAACTACTTAAACCTAACTAACCTAAGGACATCACACACATCCATGCCCGAGGCAGGAGGTCTCCGATTTAATACAGTGCAATACAATACAATTTATATTCATTATCGGGCATTGCCCCATCCCATTTCAGATCATTCCTGAGCTTGAAAGAAGGGAAGAAATAGATGAATGAGCAGCGTCACTCGTTACACAAACATCAACCCACGCCCAAAAGGCTTAAATCTACACGACGTTTCATATACTCGGTGCAGCCCACTGAAAGTTCCATAAAATTGTTATGGCAAGAAGAATATCTAGAAACTCTATCACAGAGGAAGCTCTACCCCAGGACTGTTACCTAGTCTGTCGACCTGGAAACCATTCAGCCAACTTCGTATGGGCACGGAGCGACCAAAACAGCTTATGAAAGCTGGGGCTACACAGGCACTGACAAGAGTGAGGTTGGTGAACCACAAAGAATGGAACACTTTCTAAAATGCCAGCTAGTAAATGCTCCCAGAGAGTGTAACACAAGAGGACTTCCTGAATTATACCGAGACATCTGCTGCTTACAGCGAATTTTGGATGAGCGAAATGTGATACAGCTATCTTATGTTTTTGATTATGAAATTCTCTATTTGACTAGTACATTGTAAGAGGTCCATGACTAAGGAATCTATTGCTAGCGCACTGGAGCAGATGTAATTTCGATGGCTTGCTCACGCGCTGCCTGCGATATGCAAGCTGTAAGAGAATCTCAGACCAGAGAGCAGTGTTGGCTGCAGTAAGAACAGTATCAGTAGGAGTGAGTAATACCTAGCAGTCTGCTGTATGGAGTTGGCGGGACCGCTCGTGGGGAGCGAGAGCGGTGCCTAAGCAATGTAATATAAGGTAAAAGCAGCCGCGCGCAAATGTAGTTTGTTACAACAAAATATGTACTATCGTCCCATGTAGCGTTTGTTTCGTCACTTGAAATAAATAACTAGTATAAGAAAGGTTACTGGTGATAGAGTTTCTACGCGTCGCCACTCCAGACTTTATTGTGGTTCAGCCTACCGTCTACTTGGTAGAGAAGGAAAATCATCTTTAATGTGAATTTTCAGACCACACTGCCATTACACCTTCTTCACTTGGTGTAGCCAGGAGAGAATGGACTCTGTCTCTCCCTATCTAAAATCATTGACAGAAGTGGGAATCCAACCCAGACCATAGGTATAACAACCTACCATCCGTCCAACAGACCACGAAATCCTCTTCTCTCATTTTTCTATCGTAACGCCGTTGCGCCACACTGGATGAGAATTCTGACACACAGGCGTCCTGTAGTAATTTGCAACATGTTCAGTAAATTCATTTACTTGGTTCACCGAATCACCATGAACTAGCTGCCTCGGCTACCCAGTGCATACATTCCACTCTATATTTTGTAATCACCGAAATAAAATCACGTAACTGCCACCTACACAGAACTGCCAACAGTGTAGGATGCAGAAGTTTAAATAGGAAGTGTTCCTTTCCACTTGAGCTATTCTATTGCGCTATCTGTTTGTAGAAAACGTCGTTCAGTAAAAAAAAAGAAAAGAAAAGCTGTAACTGTTTGTCTCTCAAAAGTCAAGACCTGGCCATATGCATAATCTCATAGTGCTGTGGAATCCAAAAGTTCTGGAGGAATAGTTGTCGAGCTCTGGAGCTGTTGTAGCTACGTGTCAGCTAGTAGCGTAGATACGATGTCGCGAGTTCGAATACATTCAGTGCTACATTTTTTAAAACGCAATTCTGCTGTCTGCTGAAGTTGTCAGTCTAATTGAACTTTGAACATACTTCCCTTCACTTCTCAACCCAAAGTAGTCGCATGTGGAAAAAGGGCTAACTACTGTGACATTTTGTTCTGTTCAGGTTTAATAGACAGCAGGCAGCAGATGCCTCTCGAAGATGTGTAGGGAGAGCGCATCGTGCCATAATATGTCAGATAAGTATTTTCTACATTAGCTGTCGTGTGGTAGTGAGATTTTATTCTTCTTCAAACTTTGTTTGAGAGCTTTAACTCAGAACAAGTTTTCTACATGCATGTAATCAATAAACTGCACGTGCATTGTCATACTGTCATAGATAACATCGGAGAATTCGCATATATCGTTGATGATTAATTTCTCTCTCATGTTTACTATTGTTTTAACAACACTAAAGGAAACCTTACGAAAATTGTGCACTGTATTATAAGAAATGAAATAAAACTAACCACGATAACCTTACGACGAAAGTATGTTTTAATAAAACCGAGTATCTGTACACAAATGTGCCTCTATCGACACGAATTAGTAAAGTACTACTCACTTAGATTTTGATTGGGTCTGTGTTTCATTGGTATGCTGTGTCGTACTCAAGAGATATGCAAATGTGGCATTTCATAAATATAGTTACGTATTCCTAGAAACCGAAAATTCGCTTGTCAGTAGCGGAAAGAGGCGTTACCTGTTGTGCAGCATTGTAAGTTTTTCAACATTGCACTATGAGCCGAAAGTATTTTCTTGCGATTTCCTTATTGATGTTTGATCCGACTCCTTGTAGCTCTTTCACAGAAGAGATAAAAACGTTGTAGTCAGAGAGACTGGAACTGCGAACCATAACAGACGCTTTTCCACAGGTCAGCACGCTGCCACACAGCTGGCGAAGAGGTATGGGTCTGAGCGTCCTCTTACGACGGAAATATCGCGTAGAACTCGTAAACCGCTATTTAAAGGTCGAGATTAGTTGCGATTTCCACCTGCAACGACTTTCCTGGGCTGAAAACCGTAAATTTACAATCTTTTGTTACCCTTCAAGCGATAATAACTCAGATTATTCAATGGAAATGACAGGTAAAATCAAGTGAACTTTGAGGCTTAATTCCGTGCACACCAGGAAGTAACTCGTCGATCACAGAGTTGCCAAACATACGTTGCCTTGTTGCCAAATCTCAGATACAGTACCAGCAGGAAGAAGACGAACCGATGTGATACTACAGCGGGCTGGGAAGTGACCATAGCTGGTGTCTCCAAGTCGCGGCTGCTACGGCCTGGAATACGTAATGCGTCTGACTCACTTACTGTAACTAGGTTTAGGGACTGGAGCGTAGTTACTAATAATACTCAGAGCTGACTGCAAACTAAGCATCATAAATCAGTAACTCTCATTGTTGTTTTTATATTTCTTTTGTAAGTGTCCTCAAAACTAAGAAACTCATTCACAGGCGTTTTCGTGCCTCGCCGATAGTCGAGCACAACAAACAAATAAAAATAAAAAAGAATGTTTATGTGTGTGTGTGTGTGTGTGTGTGTGTGTGTGTGAAAGAGAGAGAGAGAGAGAGAGAGAGAGAGAGAGATAGAAAAGAATGAGAGAGAGTGTAAAAAATTGTTGTAAAGAAATTGAATCATGTGCTCGACTATCGTGAGCGTGAGCGTGAGCGTGAATGGAAATCGTAGAAATTTTCTGTGGAGCAACATTTAATAATAAAGCGTTTTAAATCATCAAAAGCGATGAGCGTGAGCAGGCGCTTTTGATAAAGAACGGGGGAGTGCAGCGCCGCTGCTGTCGCCACGGCCGTTGCCGGTAGCCAGCAAATGGATCCCGGAGCTTTGCCGCATACGGCGTCCAGAGGAGGACAGTCTGCAGGAAATCTGCCGCAAAATCGTTACTGGATAACATTTTGATATCGGTGTGTCAGAAAGCGAAATAGATTGAATCTGCGCTACCATTACATTCACGTCTTCAGCATTCAGACAGAAGAGGCTATAAAAATATTTTATGCCAGCTGCTCTCGATCCACTTACATTACGAACAGAAACAACGCACGCTACCGCTAGACCACAGGCGTAATCAGCCTAGTGTTTCTCTATCATGGGACAAGTTGTCCTCCAGGAAGTGCCGCAGTCTGCAGTGTTGCCAGATTGTGCAGATAACTGGACTTAGAGAATTAGCGAGTTGGCCAGTTTTATTGTCCCATGTCGCGGTCGGCGCGGACTTAGCCTCTGAAGCGGCCGGCCGCCGGTCGAGTTTTATGTCAAAGAGTGTACTTGGCTTTTTTTCAATTGCTACATGTTTTATGATGCAGTTCGTACACAAATAAGTAAGCAAGATGGGTCTGTCAGTCGCGCTCAACGACTTCCAACGTGGAACAATCACTGGATATCAGTTGAGTAAAATTTCCATCAGAGATAATTCAGTCCTTCTAAAGCTACCCATGTCGACAGTTGTCGATCTGATTGTGACGAGAAAACGCGAAGGAATAATGAGAACTAAAATCAGAGCTAAACGAAGACCAGCAGGCCTCGTGTACTGACCGACTGGGACCTCGAGTTTTGTGTAGGGTGGTTAAAAAAATTGCATGAAAGCAGCGGAAGTAATCACTCGTGAGTTCCAATGTGCTACCCGCAGAACAGCTAGCGCAATGGCTGTGAGTGTAGAATTCAAAACAATGAGGTGCAATGGTAAAGCAGTTCCTTCATTGGCTACACATTTCTCTAGTCAGTACTAGGCGACACTTGAGGTGGCGTAAACAGTGACGTCACTGGACAGTAGGTCACAGGAAACGAGTGATATGGAGTGATAAATCATGGTGTGTTCTGTGTGGCAATCCGATGGACAATATTGCGATTGGCCAATGCTTTGAGAATCTTACCTGACATCATGTATGGTGTCAACAGTGACGTGTGGAGGAGGTGGTGTTGCAGTATAGGGGGTATTTTTTGTGGTTAGGGACTCTTACACTTATTGCACTTAAAAAACGCTAAGTGCGTAATCATATGAACATATTTTATAGCATTATGTACTGCTTACTGTTTGAGTCAGCATGACAATGCACTCTGTCATAAAACAGCATCTGCGAGGCAATGAATTGTGGACTATAACATTCCTCAACTGCACTTGCCTTCCCAGAGACTTGAACTGAAGCCAAAGGAACACCTAACGGGTCAATTAAAATTCCACATGGCTCGAGACGGCATTAGCCAATATCAGTACCTTCTCCGGTTTTAATTCTTGGCCGGCCGGGGTGGCCGAGCGGTTCTAGGCGCTACAGTCTGGAACCGCGCGACCGCTACGGTCGCAGGTTCGAATCCTGCCTTGGGCATGGATGTGTGTGATGTTCTTAGGTTAGTTAGGTTTAAGTAGTTCTAAGTTCTATGGGACTGATGACCTCAGAAGTTAAGGCTCATAGTGCTCAGAGCCATTTCAACCATTTCAATTCTTGAGGAAGAATGAGCTGCCACTCTTCCACAGATATTTAGACATACGATTGAATGTCTCTCCAGGTCTGAGCCATCATAAAGCCTAAGGGAGGACACACGCCATATTAATGTCCACTAACAGGTGTCATACTATTGATCAGATGGTGTATGTACAAGTTCCTGGCCGCGCCCGTGGCTTGTGCTGGTCGCTATTTTAAGCCAGGGGACGAAGCTGCTATCCAGGCTGGAGATAGTGGGCTGCCCCTCCCTAAAGACGGCTAAATGTATGGTGCTCTGAGCCTACCATCACGTTTGCAGAGGTGGGAGATTTCTGGAATGACCAGTGTTTTCTAATCCTAAGCAAAGAAAATTTGAAAGTTGATAGGAAGCAGCGCCTTACGGCAAGAGCTATGCGCGTTAGCAGGAAATGGGCAATTGAAGTGCCTACAGGCTACTCTCGATGTCCACTGGGCGAAGGCCTTAATGTTGAAATAATATGGGGGCCGCTTTTTCATCTCACGGAATTTGGGTCAGCTGACAGATCTCGTGTGGCTAGGACGAGAGTCTTGGAACCTGTGAGGCTGAGCTAAGGTACTAAAAGAGTTGTGTCTACAAAGTTGGCAGTGAATGATTGTGAGCGATCAGTACGATCGTTTTCCTGTTTTGTGCGAAAGGGAGCGATTTAATGAGCGATCATTTGCTAGGTGGACTCGGGTTCCGTATAAAGCATGGAGACACTAACAAAATGGAGGTAGTATGTGATAACGAGGTAGACTTGGCGAGATCTTATAGAAGACAAAAAATTCCATTAGTTCCAGCGGAACTTGTGGTGTTTTAGCGAGTATCCTTTTCTCCTCAGCTTCAGATTTTTAGCTGGACAGCTTAGACACTCGAACATTTGCAAGAAATGGTGGTTTTCTATTAACCTTTATCATGGTTTCAGGGGCTTTAAATCCGTCTTCCTCAGAAGGACAAGAAACAGACTTAACATTAGCAAACAGTGAGTAAAGCGATCTCCACATGAAATGAGTCGGCAACGGTCACACCGTCCATAAGTAAAAGGTAAGGCCCCTAAAATCAAGGACTTGTCACATCAGTAAAACTAATCATGTAAAATACAAGACCATCTTAAGAGCTACATGTCGACTCACACAAGTGGACTCACATATGAACGTACAAACGGTTGCCAATACATTTCACATGGAGATACTTTTACTGACTGTTAACTAAAGTGAACTTTGAGTTGACATGTACCTCTTAACATGGTTTGGTATTTTATATGATTTATTTTACTGATGTGACAAGCCCTCGATTCTAGGGGCCTTAACTTTTACATTTGGACGTACAGACCGTTGTCATACATTTCATGTGAAGCTCGCTTTACTGACTGTTTGCTAATGTGAAGTTTGTTTCTTGTCCTTCTGAAGAAGACGGGTTTAAATCCGTTGAAATCATGGTAAAGGTTAACTGAAAACCACCATTTCTTGCAACTGGCTGGATGTCTGTTTCACCTGCTATTCTGTAACCGTTGCTGATTCGCAGCCACGTTCAAAATACTTTATATTTTTTTCAGTTATTTGTTTATGGAGGAAATATCATAAAATATTTGAAGACAGTGTAGTGGCTGTTTGCAATGCTCGTTTCCCACTCCAGTAGTCGGATCTGACAGTGTTTTGAAAGTAAATGAACTGATACAGGGTACAGATTTGTGGTATGGAAAAAGTGTCTATTTTAACCCTGTGTTGCAGATCAAAGCGATACTGGCGACTGTAGTTACGATGCTAGTATATGTGTAGCAGTGCAGAGAATTAATCCTGTTGCGGGAGCAAATACTCGTATCTGGGAGAATATACGTCGCATCATTTGTCTCGCACACGCAAGGCGCTACGGAAGTTCGGGAACGACAGCATTGGTGGAACGTTTTTGTCGTTCCAGTCTACGCTGACGAATATAGAAAGTCTTACAGCACAAACACCTTGACCGAACGCTGTCAAACAGACTCCAGTATTTCCGTGTCTGTCAGGCATGCTGATCAAAATTTCAGCCTTATGTGAGCTCATTTTCAGTACAGCTGTTCCTATACATGAAGAATGGTGTGAGAACCTGATCTCCGTCGCCCGTGTCTAACGCTACTGGAACTATTTTAGTGGAGATCGCAACACATAATGCCCGATGGAGGTAGAAGGCCATCTCATGGACTTTGACAGAAGTCGAATAACTGACCTGAAGGATAATGTGCTTGTAAATTGGCAGCTAGCAGCTACTGTTTTACCGAACTACAGCGATATGACTGTGAACAATACTTCCCAGGCCTGCAAACTGTATCTGAAGTTTCCACGATTCTAATGCGTTTGATGTGCTGATCTCATTATAACCACAGGTTCTTCCTCTCGTATTTAAAAATAATCAGACAGGAAATGTGGAGTAAATGTCTCTTTTTATTGCATTGATTGGCATATAATTACCTAAAAAGGAAATTATAAGACGCAGTCGCATTGCTTTTAGACAAATATGTATACCTATCTTCAAAAGTCTTTGTACTTCCTTTTTACTTAAAGCTTCTTTTGGTATTCCCTCTCCTGTGAACAACTTGCCGTTGACCTTGCAACAGATGAAGAAAGATGTGAATACATGATGGCTGTTGGCTGTGCCTATCGTTACTGGAATGTCTCTGGTGCAGATAGCACCACAGCGTTGACAGAGTACGTACACGTGCAGCTTATCGGCATCTTTCGGACCAGGAGAAAAGCCAAATCATTGGAATGAGAGACATGGGAACATCAAAGTGACAAACCGCGCAGACAGTCGGCTGTAGCGCAATCACTGCAGGACGAGTGGTGACTAGGTGTCCTCAGGAAAGCTGCGTGGCAAGAAAAGTAGTTATGGGTCCTCCCAGAGGGAGTACACTACAAGAAATTGTAGCACTGTTTGACAGTGACTGAGAGTAACTGAAATGGGAGCAGTCGCTGCAGGCAGAATGTCGCCACGAACTGTCGAGAACAGATTGCTGGAAGCCGCGTTGAGTTCTCATCTCACCATGAAACTACCGTTGATACCATACCACAAACAAAAGAGCCTTGAATGACTGGGACATTGAGTGGTATTCGGTGGTTTGGAGCGGTGAGTCTCGTTTCTACTTGTGCCGGTCAGATCAACGCCAGCCTTTCTATAGACGACCTGGTCAAAGATCAAAGCAACCAGTTAGTCTCGAGACCCAAACCTCTCCCACTGGTAGATTTAGAATGTGTGGAGAAATACCTTGATGGATGTGCTGTGTCGTCCAAACAAGACACAGCCAGGGCAAAAGCACCACAATCGCAAATATGTGAGCTGGTGCCAGTACCATAGAGGCTCGCCACTTGCGTGAGTTCCACCAGCGCCACTGGCGGCGCTGAGGATGAAGAAATTGACTTTTCCTCAACCAGTTGCCGGCCGAGTACAATCCGCCAATGACCAGACGACAACGGACAAAATCCAACTCTGAAGATAGAAGAGCAGCTCTTGCCCACTCTGTTATACGTCATCGTTCAGGGCTGACTTAGACTGGGAACGTCGTTAGTGAACTCTTATAAGTGATCAGACAGTTGTTGTAAATTCCATTTGCTATGTACTGTGAAGTGTACCTACGATTATTTGCACTTAGCCATTGAGGGCCTCTTTTTTGTGTTATGTTACACGCAGTGTTGCAGACTTAATAATTCAATAAGCCATAAAGATAAGTAAACCTTTGTGAGTGCACGTAAGAAAACCTTTAAACTCATTTATGTGCGACTTTGTTACTAATTTGTTGGAGTGTTGTAGAACCTTCGTTCTCTTATCCTGTTACCCGAGCCTGGGGTATAGTTGTGTAGTAGCGGCAGGGAGAAATTGCCTTAGCGGTGTACTGCACCAGACGCCGTTTCACGAACCCACAAGCTCGACCTATCGTAACAGTGGCAACTCGGCAAACACAGCAGAAACCACGAGGCCTTCAAAAACCTGGCGACAAGGCTTTACAAAAGAATGTACTGATCCTTTACTGGTCTGCCAGGTTGGTGTAATGTCACCCATATAGCATGCCTGGGATGCCATGGAAAGACATACTATCACACCAACCTCCAGCCACCAATCTTCATGAACTGAGAAAGCAAGTGTTTCAGATATGGCAAGAGAGTTATCAAAATGAGGTTTTTATGCTGTTTTATTCCATGCCACAACGACTACTGCGGTTTATTGACGCCAATCGGGGCTACACTTCGTACTAATGTTGACGATGGAAATCTGCCCGAATGGAATGAAAGTTTAATTATTCAATTCCAGTTGCGAGGTGGACATATCTACATACTTTGGATAATATCGACTGGTTCTACATGGTGTCACACTTTCCATTTCCGTCAATGTGCTAGATGGACTGCGCTGAATTACAGATCTTTTGTAAGGGACGTCAATTACTTGTGGAATAGTGGAACATGCTTTGCTGGCAGGAAGCCTTCGATACAGTCCCGCACCGTCGTCAAGTAAACAACAAATGTGCTTGTGGAGTATTCAAAAAGATATCAAGGGGTTTCTTACATCCTAGAAAACAGAACTCAGTCTATCGTTCGTAGTGGAGTGATTTTGTTAGAAGCGAATGTGGCCTCCATTGCCCCTCAAGGTAGTGTAGCAGAGCCACTGCAGTTCGCGATATAGACAATGTGTGACAATACAATAGCGACAAATTCTAAGGACTTGCAGAGGGTCTCTTGAGGAACAAATTGAAGGCAGCAATCCATGAACGGAAACGTCATCCAAAGACGAAACTATAAGGGAGAACGCCTGTAGTCCATCCCCTCGGCAGCAAACGCAAACGTCTACGTTGACAGAACGCAAGCAGCACAGTAAAAACGAGGGGACTCTTTCGACGCCATCTAACGTTGCGGTAAAACGCCACAGTACTCGCCTCTATTTTCGCAAATTCGCGATAGATTCCGGCCATTCGATCTATTTCAAAACGATTGCTTCAGATGAAGATTTCTTTCTAAACTAAAAAAATCTAAACTCCACCCGAACATGCGATGAAGGCCAAACGGCATCGACCAGCCGCCGTGCCACCCTCAGCCCAGGAGGCGTCACTGGATGCGGATATGGAGGGGCATATGGTCAGCACACCCCTCTCCCGGCCGCATGTCAGTTTACGAGACCGGAGCCGCTACTTCTCAGTCAAGTAGCTCCTCAGTTTGCCTCACAAGGGCTGAGTGCACCCCGCTTGCCAATATCGCCCGATAGACCGGATGGTCAGCCATCCAAGTGCTAGTCCAGCCCGCCAGCGGTGATTTGACGGGCATTGGTGTTACCATTGCAGCAAGGCCGTTGGATCCTGTAAACTATTACCTAAAATACCTACTCAATAAAAGTTCTTTCTACTGTAACTCGTTTGGTCACTACATTAAATTGCCTGAAATTACCCCTCCCTTTCCATTACAATCTTTTTATTTGTATTTACTCCATCTGCTTCCTTCGCGTGGTTCAGGTTTTTCGTATCTGATTCATCTTACAAAAATTACCAGAACCCCCCACACCCCTGATTCTTTAAACTTTTAAAGCATTGAACTTCCCTGGGTAAAACAGCTTCAAACGTCTTATTACTTTACAAATGAGTTAACATATTAAACATTTTATGTTATTCATGTAAGCAAGAAATGGTTTGGAAAATATTTTTTTTCGAACTCGCTAAGTGCTCTCATTATCAGACATTGAGCCATTTGCACCCTGTTTCTAACTGTAATACATGCCTCACTACGTTAAGGCTTTGACATATGATTATGCCTCTTGCTGAGTAAGTTATGACAGCATTTTAAATTTTTAAATTCGTGCAGTATTTATGTGGAATACTGGAAATAAAATTTTTGTTGCCCCTGGAAGCAATCTGCAACTGAGACCATGCACCATGAACCAGGTTAGGCGTTTAGTGATATAGATGCCCAGATTTTCTAATTTGTATTGGATCTCAGAACACATCTCATTTACAGTAACACAACAGGTAATCTGAGGGGTAGTTCCTGTCAACTAAAATTGCAAACTCCTATGTGAGAACATTCCCTATCCTAACCTTGACACATTTTTGAAAAGGCCTTTAGAAGCAATTAAGTTATTTCAGTCGCAGCAAGAGGTCAAAAAACCTCAATTCTGATAACTAATTTCACTAAAAGACAATGCTCTGATTAACGTTAATTAATTAAAACCTCGATAAATCCAGCAATACTTTGCTTGGATAAAATGCAATTTCAGTTTCTTTATCATTTCATCCAACGGAATAGTTTGATGTGTAGCCCAATAACATTCTATTTGGTTTTTATTTTGGGACTTTTATAGTGATATTTGGTTTTGTATGTGTTTGCCCTCCTCCCTCCTCCCCCCTCCCCCCTCCCTACTGCCCCTCCCCACCGCCAACCTGGTTCAATGTATTTACCACAAGCACGATATGCAGGTGAAAAGAAACGACAGTTTGTGAAGAACTCGCAGCGTCGTTTTCGATGCAATGAATTATCTGTATAACTAGCAGCCATATCAGGGTAGGTTACAATTACATAAAACTTAAGTGAATTCGTCACACACGTCGTAATTCTGACGGAGAGCTTGCATGAAACCTTGGGTATGACGTCACAAACCGCTAGCATAAAAGAAACAGCCTCAGCCGAATATGGGCAGTTGTAGCGAAAGCCTTTGGAATCGATATCGATGAGTGTAGTAAGCACATGCCTATAAAGATACTAATGTGCATATTTATAGCACAGCATTACCTTTGTCTATCGTGAAGGTCGCAACACTTATGCAGCGAGGTGCTTCAGTGTATTTTACTTGTGTTACTATTTTTTTTTCTTGAACAGTAACAAAGTGTTGTATTGGTCAAATATGGCGCCGAATATTAAAGATAGCAGGAAGCGAAACCGCTACCACAGGAAAGTAGTTGCCGTATTTACATCGGGTGCTTGCACGCTTGCACTAGACTCGTCACTGGTCAATAGTAGCGAAAACACAAATAAAGTTAGCCACACAAAAAGTGACAGATAACAATAATTTATTAAAATAATATGTACACAAATACTCATCTTCTTTCTGATGATAAGTAAAAGGTATGACACTGGTCTAATTCATTCAGAGAACATTAGATAACTAACCTAACAGCTGTTCAGTCTGGACAGTTGTCGGTAACTGAATATACTCATAGTTCAGATTCCAATAATTATAAACACTTTGACATCCGCTGCTGACTGTCCTGCGATCACTCGTTGATAGCTGAAGGGTTATAAAGGCGACAAATGCTGATCTGTGACAGCTGTGAGAACTGGCCGAGTGAAACTGTGTTGTCCTTTTTATGTGTGAACGGCGGAAGAATTGGCATCTGCAGTGCACACTGGTGGAAAAAGTAAAGTTGAATGAAGTTACATATTAAATAAATGATTGGCTGCAGCTAAAACTTTGTAATGTAAAAAATCACTTTCAGTAACCTCAGTGTAACGTAATTCAAAATTTAGAAAAAGGCAAGCAGTTTACATTTCATTATTGAAATATTGTGGACGATGGTTCCGTACACTGACATCCACCCTCCATTTGTTCAGGAAACCCTCTACAAACCCTAGAAAGTTGTTGGTACAGTTTCTTATAGTTTATTTAAAGTACATGGCGTTCAACGTCTGTGGAACTACGTTACTGTACATTAATACTTGTCCGTAGATCATGAATACGACATTTGATAAAGATGTGGAACGTGTATCTTTACATTATATTTTTTCCTTCTTTTGCAGTTACTACTTCATATCTAAAAATTCATCTACTGAGTAGAAGGAACTGTCTGTCAGAAATTCTTTTAACTTGATTTTAAATGCTGCTTGGCTATCTGTCAGACTTTTAATGCTATTTGCTAAATGACCAAAGACTTTTTTGGCAGCTTATTTCATCCCTTTTTGGCCAAAGCCAGATTTAACCCAGAACAGCGAAGATCATCCTTTTTTCTAGTGTTGTAGCTATGCAATTTGTTATTCTATATAAACTGGGATGGGTTATTAGTAACATATTTCGTAAGTGAATTTATGTGTTGTGAAGTTACTGTGAATTTCCCTAATTCCTTAAGTGAATCTCTGCAATGTGATCTTGGGTGGGCTCCAGCTGTTATTTTGATTACATGTTTTTGTGCAATGAATATTATTTCTCTTAATGATGAATTACGCCAAAATATGATGTCATATGAAAGCATTCAATGAAAATATGCATAGTAGGCTAATTTATTGATTTATCACCAAAATTTGCAATAACCCTAAGAGCGTAAGCAGCTGAACTCAACATATGAGGTTATCTGCAGACAACGCAGCTGTGCACAAGGAAGGAACTTCAGTGTTACAAAATTTAGAGTAATTTGTTGATAATCAACGCCTTGTTCACAGATTGGCGGCTGATTAAACTCATGTAAATGTAATGCAGAGCCTATAAATGGATGGAATTATCCGATAGTCATTGGCATAAATCTCAACCTTCAGCACTTACACTGTCAGTCAGTTATCATATTGGCACCGAAACAGTGGATAGTAGCTACAAGGTCTTGATAATGAATCCGCTCCTCCAAAATTGTTTCGCTGAGGGAGCTCCAATTCGGATTCTATGTTCAGTCATGACACGTTGGTTGATTTTCCTATTTTTATTTTTGCAGATCATATTGTTGCACATAGGTACGTTTGTATGCAATAATCATTAGGCACTGGATAAAAGGATTTTGCCAACACCTAGTATTTACGCTGCCTCTTGAGACACTATAACTGGGAATAAAATTGCAAGATTTCGGTGCTGTCGATTTTTTCCATTTTTTTAGCAATCTAATTTGTAATTCTTTATAGTATATAAGATTCAGTTTTTCTGTATAGTTTTAGTCCCATCGAGATATAGATTTACCATCTTGACCAGTACTGAAGGATATGAAGATAAATTATAAACTCAAAGATATTTTCCGAATTCTACAAGACACTGACCTTATTCGAAGCTTCCAGGTCAGAGCCACCGTACGAAATTGTGATTCAAGCCACTGTTCCCTCATCCGTTCACTTTCAAACAACTAGAATACGTGTCAGATTCAGAAACTGTTTCTTATCTACATCTACATTTATAATCCGCAAGCCACCCAACGGTGTGTGGCGGAGGGCACTTTACGTGCCACTGTCATTGCCTCCCTTTCCTGTTCCAGTCGCATATGGTTCGCGGGAAGAACGACTGCCGGAAAGCCCCCGTGCGCGCTCGAATCTCTCTAATTTTACATTCGTGACCTCCTCGGGAGGTATAAGTAGGGGGAAGCAATACATTCGATACCTCATCCAGAAACGCACCCTCTCGAAACCTGGACAGCAAGCTACACCGCGATGCAGAGCGCCTCTCTTGCAGAGTCTGCCACTTGAGTTCGCTAAACATCTCCGTAACGCTTACCAAATAACCCTGTGACGAAACGCGCCGCTCTTCTTTGGATCTTCTCTATCTCCCCCGTCAACCCGACCTGGTACGGATCCCACACTGATGAGCAATACTCAAGTATAGGTTGAACGAGTGTTTTGTAAGCCACCTCCTTTGTTGATGGACTACACTTTCTAAGGACTCTCCCAATGAATCTCAACCTGGCACCCGCCTTACCAACAATTAATTTTATATGATCATTCCACTTCAAATCGTTCCGTACGCACACTCCCAGATATTTTACAGAAGTAACTGCTACCAGTGTTTGTTGCGCTATCATATAATCATACAATAAAGTATCCTTCTTTCTATGTATTCGCAATACATTACATTCGTCTATGTTAAGGGTCAGTTGCCACTCCCTGCACCAAGTGCCTGTCCGTTGCAGATCTTCATGCATTTCGCTGCAATTTTCTAATGCTGCAACTTCTCTGTATACTACAGCATCATCCGCGAAAAGCCGATGAGAACTTTAAGCCATTCTCACAGCATAACCCCTTTCAGAAAAGCCACAGATGCGGTTGTGTTAGTGATTCCCTGATAAAAGTGAAAAAGTGGTGAATCTGTAATTACACGGTTGTCCAGGCGACGCTAAATAATGAGAGAACGTCGTGTATACGTTCGCCGTCTGACGATACCATCGCACTGTGATACTTTACAATTCGCTTCCCGCCTCTAACAGCGTATAAATTTACTCCAGACACGGTAAAAGCAGAATAGAAAGGCAAATGTGCAATTAAGAGAATCAGGCTAGCATAAAGTAGCATTTGATAATGCAGTTATCTAAACACAGTATCACGTGACTCAGATTATAATCACATTTGTCGGCGTCTTCTTCGTTAGTAGCAAACTAATGAGGATTCGGAACAGCTTTCCATATTCTCGCGTGTCATTGAGGCGCCGGGGCGTATGAGTAAGAAGCAAAACATTTTTGCGCTCAGTAGCAGCAAATAAAGCAGGAAGGAAGGAACGAAGAAGGAAGAAAGATTCGTGTTTAACCTCCCCTCGACAACGAAGTCGTTAGAGACAATACACAAGCTCGGACTGATTTTTTAAGGATGAGGAAGGCAAATCGCCCGTGTCCTTTTCAAACGAACCATCCCAGCATTTTCCTGGACCAATTTAGGCAAATCACAGATAACTAAATGTGGATGGCTGATCGCGAATTTCAATCGTCCTCCCTCCGAATGCGAGTCCACTGCGCGAACCGTAGTAATACCAATGTATTTTCCGTGTAAGTAGGCTGTTTAGGTTTTTTTTTTTTTTTGATAACGCTCTGTATGAAAATCACTGGCTGTGCTGTGTGCAGTCTGTGGCTGGGTGGCATTGTTGTAATATTCGCTATTGTGGTGTTGGGCTGTCGGCTGTTAACAGCGCGTAGCGTTGCGCAGTTGGAGGTGAGCCGCCAGCAGTGGTGGATGTGGGGACAGAAATGGCGGAGTTTTGAAATTTGTAAGACTGGATGTCATGAACTGCTATGTATATTATGATTTTTCAACACTATTAAGGTAAATACATGGTTTGTTCTCTATTAAAATATTTCATTTACTAACTATGCCTATCAGTAGTTAGTGCCTTCCGTAGTTTGAATCTTTTATTTAGCTGGCAGTAGTGGCGCTCGCTGTATTGCAGTAGTTCGAGTAACGAAGATTTTCGTGAGGTAAGTGATTTGTGAAAGGTATAGGTTAGTGTTAGTCAGGGCCATTCTTTTGTAGGGATTTTTGAAAGTCATATTGCGTTGCGCTAAAAATATTGTGTGTCAATTTAAGCACAGTCATGTATAATCTTTCTAAGGGGACGTTTCGTATGTCGACCCTTAGCTGAGGATACCTCACTGGAATCTTCTGATTTTTTTCTTGTATTTTGTGTAATTAGTGTAGCTTTTGTTTATTGCTAGCGCGTAATTGCAGAGAGAATCTCCTTTGTAGTTGCAGTCTTTCAATGTTGTAAAATAAAACAGTTGTGGCATGCATGTAGATTTGCACCAAGTATTTCGCAGCTGCGCTTGCAATTAACTAGATATTATTTTCAGCGCTATGTTAATGTGTTCTCTTATTTTTGCTCTCCAAATTGTGCTTTTCTGTGTTATCGTGTGAAATATTGTGACAATAATGGAGTGTGAAAAACGTAATATTAGGCTCCAAAGTAAACTGAGAAATAATAGTGACGACGAGCGTAGCTTACCATCACCACTGTGTAATGAATTAACAGACATTCAAAGTAGTAATTTGGTAACTGTGCATAGGGAATTGGAGCTGGCGTCAAATAATGGTGTAAACAGTGAAACAGGTAGTGAACAGGGAAGTATTATCGATCGATCGGTCGGCAACAGCTCGCCTCAGGAATCGGGAATGACAGAACACAATATTGCAAATACTGTAGACTCAGGTTTTGGGTTCTCACCGTTTTCTCAAATGAGTCAAGAAACATTTTCCGCTTGTCAAAATGTGAATGTTGCCGGTACAAATTCACTGCCGATTAGCACTGAGGAACATGTTTCAGACACCAGTGCATTGTTATTACAATTAATGCAACAAATGGGACAAAAGCTTCAACAGTTAGGCACAATGGAACAAAATCAGAGACAAACACAGCAAAAGCTTCAAAAGTTAGACACAATGGAACAAAATCAGAGACAAACATAGCAAAAGCTTCAAAAGTTAGACACAATGGAACAAAATCTTCAGAAGTAAGACACAATGGAACAAAATCTTCGGAAGTTAGACACCACGCTTGAACAAACACGTGAAGATTTAACTACTGAGTTACATAACATTGAATCGAAATGTCAAAAAGTCTGTAATGACGTAAAAACACAAATTTTTGAGCATTTTCAACCTATTTTTTCGCGGCATGAAAATGCGTTACAGAATCACGAAGCAGCCATAAAAGAACTGCAAACTATTGTTCATGAAAATCATGAGACCTTGCAAAGCTAAAATTGACTCAGTTGCATCTACCGATTCGATTACGCAACTTGCAAAAACTCAAGAAAACTTAAAGGGCACAGTAGATACTCTGAAAATTGGTTCAGAAAGACACATGGAGGAAATTAGTTCATTATCAGAGAAAGTAGTCGAACTTTCGGATCAGCTAAATAATTTATCTACAAAGGTAGATGATGAGCTGAATGACACAAGACCTGTAGCCTTCACTGACGCTGAAGAGTATGAACAAATTAGAAAATTCAAACAAAATCAAAATCAAATCAATACACAGTACAAAAGAGAAATCCGGGAAGTACAAGATCAGTTGGCACAAGTAATACAAGAATTACATATTTCAGAGGACACACGTGCTCCAACACGGGAAGAGGGACTTAGAAATACGGAAAAGTCACAAAATAATAACACAGGGCATTTCGGAAATTATGAAAGAAATTGGCAAGGTGCACCGAATTTTGAGATGGATCCGCCGACACGACGTAACAATGACCGATATGCGACTCGCTGACATGATGATTTTGACTATAAGCTGTTCATTACTACACGTAAATTTAAAACATTTAAGAATTCTGGCAACGACATTCATCCACAAGCGTGGCTCCATCAATTCTCTCATTGTTTTCCTCCCAACTGGTCATTAGAGCACAGATTAGAATTTATGTGTGGCTGTTTAGAGAATGAACCAGCTGTAAGAATGCGATCGGTCATTCACGATTGTCACAGTGAAGGAGGATTTTACCATGCCTTCCTCTCAGCATATTGGTCTCAAGCTACACAAGACCGAGTAAAACATAGCATCATAATGATGAAACATTTCGAACAATCTGAATTTTCCAGTCTTGTGAAATATTTTGAAGACATGTTGCACAAGAATCAGTACCTGTCAAACCCATACAGCCCCTCAGAACTCATCCGCATTTGCTTAATCAAATTACCTGAACATTTATGACATACTATTTTGGCAGGACGTTGCAAAGACGACATTGAAGCTTTTCAGGGACTCTTACAAGAACTGGAAGTTGACACTGACAATCGCGGGACACGAAAACAGCAACACAACAATTACAGGTCACATCCGTCACAATTCCACGATGAAAGAAATAATAACTGGACACGACAAGGCTATTCTTAAAACGCAAATCGTGAACAAAACAGACACCTCCCATATGACAACCACTGACAGAGTAATAGTTACAGAGAAAGATCGCATTTCCGTAGTAATGAATATGACACAGACAATCATAGAAACAGACAATATGGCAACCAGAACTATTATTATCACGGGAGACAGAATAACTTCAGACGCAACGGTCCACCATGCAGTGATAATTCAGGGAGAAATCTCCACCACGTGACCGACAAACAAGAAACTATGTAAACTACCGACAAAACGACAGACTTGAATTCCATCAGAACTGGCGAGCTTCAAACAGGGCAGGGCCTTCTCGTCAAGGTGAATTTGTAGAAGTTAGGTCTCCTAATCCCAATAACGATGCGCGCCAACAAAGAGACAGACAATGACTCACACCGCAGGCAGCCACGTGCGCCGGCTGGCTCAGCGAAAAATAACATAGACGCTAACCTTGAGAAATTTTAGCATTCCTTACCGACGTATACAACATGATAATTGCTTTGAAGTTTAAACTCTGTCCACTAGGAAGAGTAAAACATTGCCCCACATTTCACATGTAAAACCATTTATTGAGAGATAATCTGCCTTTTTAACTTAGTCTTTGCCATAAAATTTTTCACTTCACGCTACTAGTACGCGTTGTCACATATAGAAACTGTTATCATGCAACAATGTTTGAAGTTAAATATCCAATAAAGAACCATGAGAACTTATTTAAACAGAAATTACGAATGCTTTGTTATAGTGAACAGACATCACAGTGTTATTGTATGTGTACATTCTTGCTTGTTAGTTGCACGATTACGTAATGACTATAAGGCTTACATACTTAGAACATATACTGGTACTGCTAATGAGATTTTAATGCAACATTTTGGTTTACTTGAAAATACATTCTGGATTTAAGGTACTTCCTTAGAGATACCAGATGACACGGTGGTTAGTTTATGTGACAGCTACACGATTTTATCATGACGCTACTAATGAGTGACAATTTACAATGTTGCTTTTGCAGAGTTTCTGTTTTATATCTGCACAGTTTTTCTGTATTATTCTGGAAAGTAAAACATGTTTTAGTAGTAACTTTTGTGGTATAGCTACAATGAGACTGCCTTTTCCATAGCACAACAATACGTTACAGCACAGTACTTTCTTCATCACGGCAATAAGCGTAATAACTAAGATATCCATATGCAAAGCATTTCACTTTTGTTTATCATGAGGTAAGTACATTGACTTCTACAGAACTTAGCTTTCGGAGGACGATAACTACGACACTTCCACAGAGATTATCTTACAACAAGACGCACAGTTTAGTGCTACAGTACAGGTATTTGAGTGATTAATTTTGCACATAAATAATTTATTTTTAAAGATATTTGAAGTACAATGATACAAAGGTTTTCCGTGATACATTTCATTCCATTGCTGTAATCTGTAACACCTGAGGGTATAATTACATTTATCCTCAGGGGGGTACACGCTTACTTTGTGCACCATGTTTCTGGCAAACACAAGGAGCCCTAGCTAATATGGTATTTGCTTATACAACTTTACACATCGGTACCATATTTCTCTAACACATGAATTACACAGCTATCTGATCATTTAATTGAGAGAGACAAACATTTTTTTTACTATGTCAGTGACAGATGTTTACGCAATTACACAGCTGGATAACTTCACACTTATGAAATTGTATTTTGTCTGCACTGCGTGAACTGTTCACATTTTTTTCAGAACCATTGTGATATCATGAGAGCTTTGAATGATATGTGGTATGGGATCATGATTTTTAAAGTTCGTTTGAGGTAGATGACACTATTGAAATGAGCAGAGAATTTTTTAGGTTTTGAAATTATTGCAGAAAGCTACGACGTTTTTGAGATTTGACTGAGGTGTTATGATGTTATTTTTACGATGACAATGTGTATTATGCTGTTGATGTATGTATATGATCAATAAGCTGATGCTATATGAGGAATTTGGTTATGCTATGTATTTATTATGTTGAAATAAAGAAGAATATGTATATGTTTAATAAGGTAAGGAATAATGAGTAGTGGCTAGGGACTCTGACTTGTGAAAAAGGATGTTGGAAACCGAGAATCGTACTTTAAGAGTTATGAAATGTGTGTATATGCGTGAATGTATCACTATGCTGGTGAAAATTTTTTTGGACACTGTTATATTTACAGGATTTTGTTTCTACAGATTTGAAACGCAAATTCTCGACCTGTGAAATTTTTATATGAGACTGTCACTGTAGTGCAAACTGGTGTCGTAAATATTTCGGTAAGAAAGTTAAGTGACCACCTTCACGTAATGTGTTGTGGGCACCCAGCTGCACGACAATCGCCTGGAAAGAAAAGCCATTAGTGTGTGCCTTTCAGAGGCACAGGAGAAAAAAAAAAAGAACCCATTATCCTCGCTATTGACATTCCTTTGTAGAAAGCATCGCAAATACGACACGTTCAAACTTGAAAAGATATGATAACACTGTGGAGGTCTTAATTTATGATATTTACTAAAATGCCTAATGAAATGACGAGAAATATTTTTATGTCTATACACCTGATTGACTACTGTCTTTCTAGTTGAGAGATTTTTTTTACTACCTTATGAAATGCCGTATGGCTAATGAATGATGTTTCATGCCTTCCTTTGTACATATTTGCTCATTTTCTTTAATATCTAGTTTCTAGCTGCACTGCAGCATTGGTTATTATAAAATTTAATAGATGTACTAATATCACTATTTTCTGTCTACAGACCCAGTAAAGAATACGTTTATGATATACTTCCTTAGAAAAGAGAGCACAAATAGACATTTCCCTTCACAGGAATTGCATAAATAATTTTTTTAATGACTTGGTAATTTTCTTGCAGAGTAAGTTTTTGTGATGTATCACTCTAGTGTTAAGATGTGACATAGGTATTAAACATGGCCATTTTTACTGTAATATTTTTTTCTGCTTGAGCTATGCCATGCTTCGGTATTAGTTATAGCATTTGCTGCTGCTGTTTGCCAGGCATAGTGCTACTGAATTTTAATTTGTGTTGCACTGCTAAGCCAGTTTACTACTGATTTATTTTTCTTGTTTGCTGCACATTGCCTTATATTAGTTGTGATATTGCAATTGCTTTACTAATTTCTATAATGCTGCTTGACTTGCAAATCTGCATTTTATAGTCATTGCTATTTGTGTTAATTGTTTTGTGCTGCTGCATTGCCTCGTCCCTTAGTTTATGCATCTGAGCTCAGTAGATTTAAGTTAGCTTAAGAGGGGGTAGACTATATAAGAAACTGACTATGATGAATTGGAAGAAATGCGTTGAGAAGCTATAAGAAAATGGTTTGTCCAAAAAAAAGTAGTGTACAGTGAGAAAAACTATTTTTGAAAGAGTATGTGAACAGAATACAGAAAGCATGCTTGGATAGGATTTTTTTTTTTTTTTGGTGGAAACAAATGTTGAAATAAGAGGAAAGATCTACAGGATGAAGTTGTGGGTTGGACTGCAGTACCAAATGTCACACTGAAAACATATCCTGTCCTGTATTTTTGTGTTATTACACTATGTGAATTTGTGTTTTTCCTGTCTTAATGTCTTTAGCTAATAAGAGTTATGTTGTAGAATTTTTCTGATAATATGTTATTTTCTTAGTAAACATGTTTAGACATTATTTATTCTGTTCTGTTTTAATGCTCATGTGTGATGTTGATGTTTCGAAAGTTATTCTGATCTTCTATGTATGTACTCATGTCATAATTTCTGTAACACTGATGTATATGTTATTTCGATTCTCAAATGTTATCTGTACTGTTATGTTCTTTAATGATGTATTTTGTACCTTTGCTATTGTATTCTTATGTTATAAAATTGTAATTGACACCAGTTCATCAAATTAAGTAACTTGTAAGTTACATTTCACTGCACATATTTCTGTTGGTCATAGTATATGCTCAATATGTGAGAAGTAGGGACTGATAGTGCTCCCACGTGTGTCGGTAAGTCAGCAAGGGACTGGTTAACAGCATTGCTGGTTCTAAGGACAATTCCAAAAACTTTATGGGTGCACAAGTGGTGGTTATGGACTTGCTATATTCTCCGCAAGACTCTTCGATGGTGATTGTGCACCTCCACAGTTGCAACAGATGGCTGCTGGCCGTCTCTACAAGGACTACAGTGGGTCTGCACCTTTGATGACCCACCAATACCATTATTTCTACAAGGACTACAGTGGGTTTGCACCTCTGGTGGCCCACCAATACCGTAATCTCTACCAGGACTACAATGGGTCTACTCTCTAATGACCTACCTACCAATATTGTTCAAAACTTCGACTGACTCTGCGGTAGGTTTGCTCTGTTGTGGCCCATTACCTGTCTGCATGTCGAGAGTCAGCACTGTCTTTCCGTTGGAAGGACAACACTACTTCTTCAAGACTGCATAGAAATCCACTACTTCCGTGTGCATTTTCTTTTACTGCTCAGCCTTTGAGAAAAACACTGCAATTTTACTGTGATGAATCAACCAGGACTGTCTTTATGGACTGTGAGAAAATTTTAGCTGTTGACCAACATTGTATCAATAAGTGTGTGCATTTTGATATCTTTGTTATTGTAATTATGAAAATTTTTTTCAAATCTGTATTGGCCAGTGCCCAAAACAATTTGTAAAATTTTTTGTGGAGAGCATGGGGGCTATGTAAGTAGGCTGTTTGGGTTTTTTATTGGTAACGCCAGGTAGCGCTCTGTATGAAAATCACTGGCTGTGCTGTGTGCAGTCTGTGGCTGGGTGGCATTGTTATAATATTCGCTATTGTAGTGTTGGGCTGTCGGCTGTTAACAGCGCGAAGCGTTGCACAGTTGGAGGTGAGCTGCCAGCAGTGGTGGATGTGGGGACAGAAATGGCGGAGTTTTGAAATTTGTAATACTGGATGTCATGAACTGCTATGTATATTACGATTTTTCAACACTATTAAGGTAAATACATTGTTTGTTCTCTATTAAAATCTTTCATTTGCTAACTATGCCTATCAGTAGTTAGTGCCTTCCGTAGTTTGAATCTTTTATTTAGCTGGCAGTAGTGGCGCTCGCTGTATTGCAGTAGTTCGAGTAACGAAGATTTTTGTGAGGTAAGTGATTTGTGAAAGGTATAGGTTAATGTTAGTCAGGGCCATTCTTTTGTAGGGATTTTTGAAAGTCAGATTGCGTTGCGCTAAAAATATTGTGTGTCAGTTTAAGCACAGTCATGTATAAATTTTTCTAAGGGGACGTTTCATCCCTAACGCGCACTAGAATTGTTGTTAACTTTCATTAACAAGAACCTTTTTAAGTACGTAGTGACATATTACTAAGGTTCAGAACCTGAAAATAATCTTTTAGTACAATTGTAGGAGTACCAAAGCATTTTCCGTAATGTTAAAATGGAGAGGATGGGTACTTTACGATCGCCACAAAAAAATTAAAAAACACTGATTTCGTTATTGTCAATCCCAATAAAATTCACCAACAGCCGCGTACTTGAAGATATTGTTTATTTCTGAAGGCTACTAGTTTCGGTATTTCATTACGCCATGTTCAGGCCCCATACGCTTCTATCCAAATAAAGGAACTTGTAGTATACTGCCATAAATCACTGGATATCGTGAATTCTGTAATTATACATTTGCTTCATTCGAAGACATGACACGTACAACAAGTATATAACGATTGAATTCACGAATTCCAGTGATTTATGGTACTATACGGCAAGTTCGTTTATTGGGACAGATTATGGGGCCTGAAGATGGCATAATGAAATGCCGAAACTGGTAGCCTTCAGCATAAAATGAAATAATATCTTAAAGTACACGGCTGATGGTGAATTTTATTTACATTGACAATTACTTAACCAGTCGATGTCTCCTGGACATGATGGACCAACATAGATTTCGTTATTTGTGACTGAGTTTTATTCACAACGTACTTATTGAATATACTCGTATATTGATCAGTAACAAAGGTCCTGAACTTATGAATATGAAATTTTTTGCGTAAGGTCATATTTACCATTATGACTTAAATTTGTGGGTTAAATTTTACTGAAAAATTCTAATCAGTTACGGAATCTCGTACAAGAAATCATTAAAAACAATAAATATGTTTTCAAAATTTTAAAATATAAAGTACATGATTTGATCACAATATTTTCATAAGGAGGGCATAAAGTACCCTCTGCCCCTCTCCGCCTCTTTATATTGCTAGGGATAACGGCTGTGCCATGTCGCTCGGTGCAAATAAAGCGGGTATTCTCACTGAACAGTGAACACACTCCTTTAGGTAGACCAGAAAGTAATGGGAGCAGCAGGAGCCGGGTGATCCTGACGATAGCAACTGAACGTTTGCGATCAAGTTTAAATTCAGAATTCGTTATCGATCTGCAGAAAGAAATCAAAAAATTCAGTATCATGTTGTGCAAGTGTCGTGTAAGTGCGATATGTTCTCACTGTTCTGCATATTATTGTCAATTTTTCCGCAAACTTAGCATCACTGTGGTAAACAGACGTCTTGACTTTAGTGGCCATTCTTGCCAAACCGAAAAACTGAAACAAATTAAAAACTTAGTAAGGAAATCAATCAAGTGTTTTTCATAGCGTTTTCACTATGCCAGGGTGTATTTCTAGATGATCCTTGAGTTTCAGGTAGGACACTCCTTCCGCCGTTTGTACGGAATTAAATTTGGCAATGTGGCTTGCAGTCCAGTGCAAATTTTCCGCCTCAAGTCATTTCGGCGACTTAAGTTTCCACATTGCTCTGCTGCAGTATATTCTTTATTTCCTAGATCTCGCAATAGGAATGAATAAGAACCAGCATAATTTCGGAAAGTGGAATAGATCGCCGCCTATTTCCCTCATACGAGCCACAAAATGGCAGCATTCCTTGACCTGATTTTAAGAAACCTTCAGCTAGCCTCAGCTAAAATAGTTTACGAGACTATTCTGACATATAAGAATACACACGGATTGTTTTAGACAAACGACGGTACTTAGGACATGTAATTTTTTTGTACAGTGAGCACTCTTTAACTGTTGTACCATCTGAGATGTTGAAGCAAGTACTATTTTTAAAAATGGAACAATATGCCTTTTTATAGACATTGAAAATCTCCTAAACAGCGAGTACGGTGATGAAAAATTGTTAATGTTGGCGGCGAAGCGTTTCACAAGACTCCAAGAAATGCACTAACCGTTGAAAGGCAAGGTGGTGTAAACGCCGCCAGGTGGGGTTCTTATTGCAGGCTACGACTTTATGTGCAGCAAAAAAATAAGCCTACGCTACTCAAATAAAACGTACTTTCTCGTGCCACTACTTCGAGACCCACGAGAAAGACGGGCCGTAGCGCGTACATCGCTCGCTCTCTCAGCACTGCAGATAAACCGCGTTTATGCGTCTGTTAATTCATAATTCAGTGTTTCCATACAAACGAGAACTGCATATTCTACTAGAATCCGTTATTACGGACTCTTGCCGTTTACTAGTCCTACAACTATCGGAAGTCCGTAGGCCTCCTACTAACTTGTTACGGTTGTACTCTGGTGCATTAAATTAAAATCATGCCAAAATGATTGTCAGTTGCTTGAGGCACTACATCTTGTATAAAATGAGGACTGTCATTCAGAACAGACTAAATGCTATAAACAAGCCGTGGAAATTGAAATGCCGTATGGCCCCCCGTCAGGTAGGCCGTTCGCCTGGTGCAGGTCTTTCGAGTTGACGCTACTTCGGGGACTTGCGTGTCGATGGAGCGGAGAAAAATTCCAACCCAGCCGGGAATCGAACCTGGGTCGTTAGGTATAACATTCCGCCGCGCTGACCACTCAGCTGCCTGGGGCGGACAAGCCGTTATATCATTTATGTCGAGCACAGATCTTAAATTACAGCATACTACAGAGTTGTTTCTTTTTGTTGTAATACTAGCAATCAGCAAGACTCCATAATAGCAGATTCCAATAGAAGATGTAATTCTCGTTAGCATGTAAACAGCCAGTTGCGAGTTAACATGTTTAGAAACATAGTTAGTCTGCTGAGCTGACTGAACGAGCAAGCTCAGGCCTACTACCCTCGTGACGTACGCGCCGCGTCCTGTCTTTCTTGTGGGCCTCGCCTCTACTTGAAATGACGTAAATACAGGGTCAGCTACGATTGTTGTAAACGGAACTACACTACTGGCCATTAAAATTGCTACACCAAGAAGAAATGCATATGATAAACAGGTATTCATTGGACAAATATATTATACTAGAACTGACATGTGAATACATTTTCACGCAATTTGGGTGCATTGATCCTGAGAAATCAGTACCCAGAACAACCACCTCGGGCCGTAATAACGGCATTGATACGCCTGGGCATTGAGTCAAACAGAGTTTGGATGGCGTGTACAGGTACAGCTGCCCATGCAGTTTCAACACGATACCACAGTTCATCAAGAGTAGTGGCTGGCGTATTGTGACGAGCCAGTTGCTCGGCCACCATTGACCAGACGTTTTCAATTGGTGAGAGATCTGGGGAATGTGCTGGCCAGGGCAGCAGTAGAATATTTTCTGTATCCAGAAACGCCGGTACAGGACATGCAACATGCGGTCGTGCATTATCCTGCTGAAATGTAGGGTTTCGCAGGGATCGAATGAAGGGTAGAGTCACGGGTCGTTAACACATCTGAAATGTAACGTCCACTGTTCAAAGTGCCGTCAATGCGAACAAGAGGTGACCGAGACGTGTAACCAATGGCACCCCATACCATCACGCCGGGTGATACGCCAGTATGGCGTTGACGAATACACGCTTCCATTGTGCGTTCACCGCGATGTCGCCAAACACAGATGCGACCATCATGATGCTGTAAACAGAACCTGGATTCATCCGAAGAAATGACGTTTTGCCATTCGCGCACCCAGGTTCGTCGTTAAATACACCATCACAGGCGCTCCTGTCTGTGATGCAGCGTCAAGGGTAACCGCAGCCATGGTCTTCGAGCTGATAGTCCATGCTGCTGCAAACGTCGTCGAACTGTTCGTGCAGATGGCTGTTGTCTTGCAAACGTCCCCATATGTTGAGTCAGGGATCGAGATGTGGCTGTGCGATCCGTTACAACCATGCGGATAAGATGCCTGTCATCTCGACTACTAGTGATACGAGGCCGTTGGGATCCAGCACGGCGTTCCGTATTATCCTCCTGAACGCACCGATTCCATATTTTGCTAACAGTCATTGGATCTCGACCAACGCGAACAGCAATGTCGCGATACGATAAACCGCAATCGCGATAGGCTACAATCCGACCTTTATCAAAGTCGGAAACGTGGTAGTACGCATTTCTCCTCCTTACACGAGGCATCACAACAACGTTTCACCAGGCAACGCCGGTCAACTGCTGTTTGTGTATGAGAAATCGGTTGGAAACTTTCCTTATGTCAGCACGTTGTAGGTGTCGCCACCGGCGCCAACCTTGTGTGAATACTCTGAAAAGCTATTCATTTGCATATCACAGCATCTTCTTCCCGTCGGTTAAATTTCGCAACAGTACACGTCATCTTCGTGGTGTAGCAATTTTAATGGCCAGTAGTGTATATGCTAACTACTAGTATATCAGAATGTGCGTTGGATAAATATTTCAAATGTGTGTACGTCCTGTGTACTTCCCTCGTATTTTAAGTAACAGCTTTCGTGGAAACAAGTGCACAGTCGAAAGGCATGATACAATGACAGAAGCTCACGTGAGAACACAGCCTGGGGGTGTTTACAACGCAACAGCCGAGTATTGCCACCATGCCATTAAAATTCAATGCATTTGAAGGACACTTATACGAAAAGTTTCAACATCGACATCACTGTACTTTTCAACAGCTTTCGAATGGCATTTAAAACAGCCGTTCTTGCGTCAATGTTTCGGTTGACACGCGAATTAAGCGACTTAAATATACAACGAAGCTACGTGCCATTCTACGTACTATCTTGTGCCAAAAGCCTAGTTTTGTTGTCTTGAACAGTTCACGAAATAAAATAGGTGTACGTTTCACATGCAACCACACAAATGATGAAACCAACATGACCCAAAAAAATTATTTCTCAAATTCTTATTCATAACTCAGATTTGCACCTGATAATGAAGTCTTCAAACGAGAAAGCAAAGAAAGAGCATTTAGAAACGATATAGAAAGCCCAGAATGTATTTTTCATTCTGTTGCGGAGGGTATGCCATTTTGAAACTTCTTGGCAGACGAGAACTCAGTGCCAAGCCGGAACTCGAACGCTGAATCTTTGTTTCCACGTTCATATTCTCAGGGACCTATTCGTTTTGTTTCTCTTTTTTTATTAGGTCTCCAATCTCCATTTATTGCCTTTCCGCTCTCTCGCGAGTGATTGCTTTCATCAGACTAGCTTCTCTCCAGCTCACAATTATATTGCCACGTCGTAACCAGACTGAAGTGCAAATCCGAAAGCAGGTCGTCAATTAAGTACAAACTTAGCAGTGAAAGCAATTTCTTATAGACACCAAAGTACAGCCAAAACAGCCGGCCGTTGTGACCGAGCGGTTCTAGGCGCTTCAGTCCGGAACCACGCTGCTGCTACGATCGTAGGTTCGAATCCTGCCTCGGGCATGGATGTGTGTTTAAGTAGTTCTAAGTCTAGGGGGACGGATGACTCAGATATTAAGTGCCTTAGTGCTTCGTGCCATCTGATTTAAACAGCCAGAACAAAACTACTTCCTCGACAGAGAGTGCTGTTATTCATACAAACATGAAATATTCCATAATATACATACATTACACATATAAGAAATTTCGAGAACCTATTAGAAACGATAAATACAATATACAGTACTTGCTGGTGATCGGATTTGAATTGGCGACCAATAGCACGCCAACCAGTAATGCTGACCATTACTCCACACAGCATCCAGCAAAATCTTCGGCATTGGTCGTTCTCCTGGAGAATCAGAGACCTGCTGTTTCAGAAGTACTCTTTCGAGCTGACTACAGCATCCTAGATCTAAATCTTGTCAGTGGTCTTCTTTATGGCAGCCCTGGAGGATTCTTCAATTTAAGTCGAGTTGTCACGTCGTCTTTATTATGATGAACATCGAAGGCAGCCACTCCTGTTGAAGTTTCGCAGTGGCAGAGCTGGCCCATTATTTCCTCGAATGAGAAGCCCCATCGTCGATCTGCACCTCATATCGAGGACATGGACGATATCTGTCTTCTTGATGAATAGCCATAGTCCTCAACCTTGTATGTGACGTTTGACAAGTGACAAGGGATGCTATATGATCCAAAGTAGCATTTTAGTTATATTTCTAGTAGTCTCACTTTCCACACGAATGTAAAAATCCATACCAAGTCTCCCGAACTATATCTACTGGCTAGTTCTTGGTTTTGTAGTGCTTTCGTTCCTTCTCCTGGGTGACCAGCGATCATATGTGAGCCAGCTGTCTTGCTTCTTTGTTTCTAGAGGTGAGGTGTTTCACACAGTCGTCCTGAATATCACCCAGCTGAAACGGGAGCAGAGTATCCAATGTCATTTCAGCCTTGTAACCATGGAGCCTGTAGTGTCTTGATTCACTGCGTTATATCTGAATGTCAAAATAGCCAGTATTCTATATAAGTCTCTCTATTCAACATCAATGTACATCCAGAGCATATCTGTCATGTGTTAATAAAGTGTTAAGTGAGGCTAATCGATTGTGGGTGGTAGGCAGCCCAGAGCTGCAACGTGAAATTACCTCTGATACCGGTCTTGACTGTCACATTTTTCCACTCTTAGAGATCAAGAATAGGGTGTTATGTGCTTCAAAATTATGACTCCTACAAGAAACCTAGCAAGAACCCTAGCAATTTCTGGAGATGGCACAGCTGTGGTGACAGTGGAGGTAGTCAGTGCAGTTGTTGTTGTTGTTGTTGTTGTGGTCTTCAGTCCTGAGATTGGTTTGGTGCAGCTCTCCATGCTGCTCTATCCTGTGCAAGCTTCTTCATCTCCCAGTACCTACTGCAGCCTACATCCTTCTGAATCTGCTTAGTGTATTCATCTCTTGGTCTCCCTCTACGATTTCTACCTTTCACCCTGCCCTCCAGTACTAAATTGGTGATCCCTTGATGCCTCAACACATGTCCTACCAACCGATCCCTTCTTCTAGTCAAGTTGTGCCACAAACTCCTCGTCAGTGCAGGCTATTTATTATTCATGGATTCCTGTTTTTGACAGTGAGAATGTCCCCAAGTGGTTGATTCCAATCCTGTGGAATGGCATTGCTGCAGGCGGACTTCTTATCAGATAACTCATTGATAATTGGGACATGTATTTTTGCTGCTGGTATTCCTTACAGCAGCTAACATAGCGTCTGTCAGATCACTAGAGACGTGACCTGTGTTACCTGCATCTGATTATGTCTAGAGTCTTCACAAACCCCGGGTGACCAGACGTTGGAGAATCATGGAAATATCTCAGGACAGCTGGCCTTAGATGAGATTGGAGGATAAGCAACCATTTCTGCCCAGCTGGATCATAGTTCCTCTTATATAATGTTCCATTTACTGCTGTGTTCCACCAAAGGGTTCCTTGAAAACCAGTCGTGTCCTTTCTTTTCCATCTGCTTTTGTTTATCATTGTGACGTCATATTCCTGAAGCCGAGGCCCACGAGAAAGACAAGCCGCGGCACGTACGTCACGAAGGCAGGCCTGAACTCGCTCGCTCGTTCAGCTCAGCAGACAAAATGCGATTCTAAACCTGTTAACTCGCATCTGGGGGGTGTACGTACTAACGAGAATTTTATCTTCTACTGGAATCTGCTATTACAAAGTCTTATTGATTAACAGTACAACAACAATATTTAATTTAAGATCAATATTCGATATAAATGGTATAGCGGCTTGTTTATGACATTTAGTCACTTCTGCTTAACAGTCTTCATTTCATACAAGAAGTGGTGCCTTGTGCAACTGATAACCATTTTGGCATGATTTTCATTTTATTTTACCCCAGTACAGCCGTAACTAATTATAAGTAGGTCTTTGGACTTCCGATCATTGTAGGACTATTAACAGTAAGACTCCATAATAGCGGATTCCAGTAGAAGATGCAGTTCTCGTTTGTACATACACACCTAGTTACGAGTTAACAGGTGTAGAAACGTAGTTTGTCTGCTGAGTTGAACGAGCGCAGATCTACCTTCGTGACGTAAGCGCCGTTGCCTGTCTTTCGTAGAATCGGAGTCCATTTCTTCCAGGTAATGTCTCAAACCTGGTCTAGCGATAATGTAATGTTTAGAAGTTCGCCGGCCGCTGTGGGCGAGCGGTTTTAGGCGTTTCAGTCCGGAACAGCGCTGCTGATACTGTCGCAGGTTCGAATCCTGCCTCGGGCATGGATGTGTGTGATGTCCTTAGATTAGTTAGGTTTAAGTAGTTCTAGGTCTAGGGGACTGATGACCTCACATGTTAAGTCCCATAGTGCTTAGAGCCATTTGAACCATTTAAAAGTTTATGAAACAAGGGTCAGTTTCCCAATCTTGTCAAAGGGAAACACATCGCTGAATTAAGACTCCTACATTGATGAACTCAAGTTGGCTTCACTGTTATACGCTGATGATGAGAAATGTCTGCATGCACTGTTTATGTTTAAATGTGCGTGTCTACTATACACCAGATTGAGCTACGCCGGGACAATACAGACCTACTCTCATGGTTCCAGTTCAGCCACCATCTAACTGCTGCTCTCCTGAGTATCTGTTGGACCTGTAGTCCCGGATAACGAGGAAAATCAGCTTATTTACAGCTTATGGAATTTTACTCTACCAAGATACTTGTAAACAGCGCACACTCCGCTACAGAGTGAAAGACCCATTCTGGATACAATCCTCTAGCCTGTAGCCAAACCGTTTCCCCACAGTAGGAGTGCTGGTCCAGCAAGGTAGACAGGAAAACTTCTGTGAAATGTGGAAAGCACGAGACAGATACAAGCAGAAGTGAAACTGTACAGGTTACCAATCAATACATAACTTGATTTTTTTTCAGACACTTAATAATAAAAAACATACAAAGTTATAATTGGTACCATTACGTCAGTTACAAAATATGTCTGATTGACAAACCACAAAGAGACACAAAACAGCTGCGCGAGGAAATAATTTGCAACCTAAAATTCATTTCATATTAGAAGCAGAAACTGGTAACAGACTAAAGTTTCTAGATTTCATCCAACTGAGAATAAACAATACACATGACTCTAAAATGTACAGAAAACTCACAATCAATAAATCTACCCACCGACACACAAACAAGCAAGCTTCAGGTTCATGGTCCATAGATTAAACACAACCTCCATAAACAAACAGAGCTACACACATAAGTGAAAGACAGTAAAACATATAGCAGTGGAAAATGATTGTGATACCCTTATGGCAGAGAAATTAAACCATAAAATATGTAAACAGACAGGGAATGAACATGGCCACATGCATACGAGACCTTGAACAGCAGCGTTCAGACAATCGCAATATGTAGGACACAGCAGAGCAAGAATCGATGCACAAAAAGGAATAGTCAACACAATGTAGAAAACCTCAGAACACAGGAAACGACCACATGTAAATTCAACGGATCACGAGTGTATGAACTTACATGCAACTCTAGTCAGCCATCGTACTTAGGGCAAACATGCAGAAATTTTAAATAGAATATTCATACCTCAGATCTCTAAAAAGTAACGGCTCCTATAACACATTTGCTGGTCACTTAATAATCCACGACTATCACACAACTAAAATAGAAACACATTTAAAAATTCTGAAGTCCAACCACAGCCTTTACTCTGAACTTACAATAGAAAAAAACCTTCACACACAGAAATCATTAGCAGAAGGGAAACGGATTGTAAGCATCTACACTACATTATGCAATGACACACTTTTTGGTACATGAAAGAAATGGTATAGAGAAGACGGCACAAGCATACAAAAACACACCCACACATGCGCGCGCGCACACACACACATATATATATATATATATATATATATATATATATATATATATATATATATATATATATATATAAGCGTATTTCTCTCTCTCTCTCTCTCTCTCTCTCTCTCTCTCTCTCTTCTCTCTCTCCCCCTTTCGCTCTCTCTCTCTCTCTCTCTCTCTCTCTCACACACACACACACACACACACACACACACACACACACACACACACACGCGCGCGCGCACACACACACACACACACACACACACACGCACAACCAAAGGGAAAGAAGAAGTGCACTAAGTTCAAATTTGGCGCCAAACTGCAAAAACGTGGACATCAGCAAGGCCTCGACACACAGCTGCAACATAAAGACTGTATTTAGTACAGTAAGAAAGTCTTACCTGAACTGTAAAATTTTAATTTCTGTACGCGGTTCATCCTAGAAGTACCCACAAATCTCAAGAATCATTGTAGGGGAATGTTCTGTAGCTGTGTATATACTGTATGTGTACTGGCCGGAGGCAGTTCGCTCCACGCTCTTGTATGTTCAGTTTCTGAATAAGCCTTCGTTAAGTGAAGTTAGTGTTCGTCATTCATCTAATTACACCTTTTTCTACGTGACAATATAATAGAGAAATATTTTTGCACAACAAAATTACTTTTAATAGATAAATCGATTTGCTAAATCGCCAAAGAAACTCTCATGAACCTCATTTATGTTCTAGCTGATAGTGGAAGTCTAACAGTGTTCCATAAATTTATTAACATTACGATACCTTTTCGCATGATACAATTCCAACATAAATCAGTTTAATAAACACAGACTCAACGTACGCAGTTTCTGTTATATTTACATTTAAAGTAGAGCTAAAATTTACTTTTAAGACTCCGGCACATAGAGCCAGATGTTACTTATTCCAAATCATTCGCTTAATGCGAATTTCATGGCATCAGCTGCATACGTGTATATACACTCCTGGAAATGGAAAAAAGAACACATTGACACCGGTGTGTCAGACCCACCATACTTGCTCCGGACACTGCGAGAGGGCTGTACAAGCAATGATCACACGCACGGCACAGTGGACACACCAGGAACCACGGTGTTGGCCGTCGAATGGCGCTAGCTGTGCAGCATTTGTGCACCGCCGCCGTCAGTGTCAGCCAGTTTGCCGTGGCATACGGAGCTCCATCGCAGTCTTTAACACTGGTAGCATGCCGCGACAGCGTGGACGTGAACCGTATGTGCAGTTGACGGACTTTGAGCGAGAGCGTATAGTGGGCATGCGGGAGGCCGGGTGAACGTACCGCCGAATTGCTCAACACGTGGGGCGTGAGGTCTCCACAGTACATCGATGTTGTCGCCAGTGGTCGGCGGAAGGTGCACGTGCCCGTCGACCTGGGACCGTACCGCAGCGACGCACGGATGCACGCCAAGACCGTAGGATCCTACGCAGTGCCGTAGGGGACCGCACCGCCACTTCCCAGCAAATTAGGGACACTGTTGCACCTGGGGTATCGGCGAGGACCATTCGCAACCGTCTCCATGAAGCTGGGCTACGGTCCCGCACACCGTTAGGCCGTCTTCCGCTCACGCCCCAACATCGTGCAGCCCGCCTCCAGTGGTGTCGCGACAGGCGTGAATGGAGGGACGAATGGAGACGTGTCGTCTTCAGCGATGAGAGTCGCTTCTGCCTTGGTGCCAATGATGGTCGTATGCGTGTTTGGCGCCGTGCAGGTGAGCGCCACAATCAGGACTGCATACGACCGAGGCACACAGGGCCAACACCCGGCATCATGGTGTGGGGAGCGATCTCCTACACTGGCCGTACACCACTGGTGATCGTCGAGGGCACACTGAATAGTGCACGGTACATCCAAACCGTCATCGAACCCATCGTTCTACCATTCCTAGACCGGCAAGGGAACTTGCTGTTCCAACAGGACAATGCACGTCCGCATGTATCCCGTGCCACCCAAAGTGCTCTAGAAGGTGTAAGTCAACTATCCCGGCCAGCAAGATCTCCGGATCTGTCCCCCATTGAGCATGTTTGGGACTGGATGAAGCGTCGTCTCACGCGGTCTGCACGTCCAGCGCGAACGCTGGTCCAACTGAGGCGCCAGGTGGAAATGGCATGGCAAGCCATTCCACAGGACTACATCCAGCATCTCTACGATCGTCTCCATGGGAGAATAGCAGCCTGCATTGCTGCGAAAGGTGGATTTACACTGTACTAGTGCCGACATTGTGCATGCTCTGTTGCCTGTGTCTATGTGCCTGTGGTTCTGTCAGTGTGATCATGTGATGTATCTGACCCCAGGAATGTGTCAATAAAGTTTCCCCTTCCTGGGACAATGAATTCACAGTGTTCTTATTTCAATTTCCAGGAGTGTATATAACGCAGTTATGACATATGGAAATTTGTGTCGGTCCGGGACTCACACCAGGATTTCCCGCTTATCGCAATCGGTCGCCTTAACCATTTTGGTCCGGCACAAATTTTCATGTGTCACAACTGGGCAACCCATCTACATCCACGGCAGCTGATGCCACGAAGTTCGTATTCATGGAATAATTTGGATTAATATTTCACATAGCTACTTTTTTTCAAATCATACGTAAAGACTGTTACCTTCAAAAAAAAAAAATATATATATATATATATATATATATATATATATATATATGCGTTTCCTCACTAATACACACTATACTTTAGCAGCATCTACGTAAGAGGTATACAGAGTTCTTTGTGCATCCTGTCTGGGAAACAGCACACACATCTGGCAACTAGATTCACATTCACATACTGTCAACATCAGGTCTTGAAACGGCGAAATCTCGTCAAATGACAGTTTGATTCAGGCTGTGCCTAACATCTGCATCATGGCACATTGCACGCTGCTGTCTAGACGTTAATCCTGAATTATTTATTCTGTCGTACGTTTCTTGTGATTTTTCTTTTGTTTCCTCATAAATTTTCCACCGGAGGAATTTGATGCCCCATGAGTCTGATGACACGGGTCCAAGCGCTTTTTGACAGTGTCTACACATGTAAATCCAGTGTGAGCTTCAGTAGTATTGTTTCTAATGAACTTCGTATATGGCTTCAAAAATTTTTTATTTCAGGAAATCCGATTCGCAAGGGAGTGTTTTTAATTTTTAGACGTAGCTCCCGTGCTGTGCCGGCAGGAGCCGCTATTTCATCACCGACGAATCGCAATAAGGAACCCATTAAGGCTGATAGACGTGAGAAAAATTAAGGTCCGATCAATTAAGCAATCTCGCACAAGTTTGTTTGCATCAGGCGAACTGCCTTTATGTCTCGAATAAATGCCTTCCCCGGATGAATACTACGATGGTGTCAACAAACAACAGGAGGGAACTCCATTACTACAAACATTGTAAGTTAAAAGCTATACTTGAAAACCATTAAGGGACGGAAAAAGAAGTGGCATTAAGAACAGAATGTGCGACGAAACGTGCAAACAAATTCTCCGATCAAGAAGATGTGAGCAAATCACGAAAGAAGGGACAAGACATCGAAAATAGTAGGATTTGAGGACATGGCGGAAAAAAGACGAAACAAAATGTACACAAGAAATATCCCATTGACGACATAGATAAATGTATTTTCGAGGATCAGTTCCTGCGATATTATGAGCAATACAAAGAAATACCCACTTTACGGAAACTTCACGGGTTTTATCGCGCAGCAATGGGCTTCGAGCTTATAAATGCCGCCGACAGAAATAGTTCTTTCTGTGGTGTTCAGTTTTAATACGTGCCGGAATTAAAGAGCCATCAAGTGTGAACAAGATGACGTAATTTCAAAAGAGACTTACTATATTCAGTCCTTATAAAAGAAAAGCCTTAGAATCAAAGCAGCCAGTCGTCTGAACAGATTAAACGTGGATTCAAACACTTCACGCGATGAGCATACGTTGTCAAGAGGAGTATTTCCAACCTAAGGCGCCGGTTAGCGTTTTTATTGCTATGCTTCAAAGAGTATTCGCATATAGAGGTTTATTGTTTGAGACCGGACTATATGCCGTTACTTCCCCGTCCTCCCTGGTTATCGAGTATAATACCGACGGTGCTGCCATCCAGCCCAGGTCTTCGTTTGCCGGATAACATGCCGAGTCGTCAGTCTTCTGACTGGTTTGATGAGGCCCGCCATTAATTCCACTCCTGTGCTAACTTCTTCATCTCAAAGCAGCACTTCCAACTACCACCCTCAATTATTTGTTAGATGTATTCCAATCTCTGTCTTCACCTACAGTTTTTACCCTCTGCTGATCTATCCAGTATCGTAGAATTTATACCGTGCTGTCTTAAAACATGCCTTATCATCCTGTCCCTCCTTCTTGTCAATGTTATCCGTATGTTCCCCTCCTCGCCGATTCTTCAGAGGGCCTCTTCATTTCTTAACAGTCTATCTAATTTTCAATGTCCTTCTATAGCATCACTCCTGAAGCTCCTCGATTCTCTTCTTTTTCGGATTGCCGCGCGGAGTGGCCGCGCTGTGTGAGGCGCCACGTCTCGGATTGCGCGGCCCCTCCCGCCAGAGGTTCGAGTCCTCCCTCGGGCATGGGTGTGTGTGCTGTGCTTAGCATAAGTTAGTTTAAGTAGTGTGTAAGTGTAGGGACCGATGACCTCAGCAGTTTGGTCCGTTAGGAATTCACGCACATGTGAACACTTTTTCCGGATTTCCTACAGCCCATGATTCACTACCATACAACGCTGTGCTGTGCTCAGAAACTTCTTCGTCGCCTTAAAGCGTATGTTTGATACGTAGAGACATGTTTGGTCAGGAATGCGCTCTTTGCCTGTGCTATTCGGCTTTTTATATCCTCCATACTTCGTCCGTGAAGCGTTATTTTGCTTCCAAGGTAGCAGATCTCCTTCACATCATGTTCGTAAAATGTGTCATGTCGTGTTTAATACAAGCAGAAATAACCGACAAACGCTTGGCTGGCCACGCACTTACGATAATATTTCACAGAGTGCTTACTGCATACATACAGACGATAGAAGTGTGTTTATGGTCCATGTGTGAAGTAAAAGTAAGGGGGGGAGGGGGGAGGGGAGGCAGTAGCAACACTCAGGTTTATGCCGTGTTCCTTGACTTCAGGAAGGCACTTGATACCGTACCGCACTGCTGTTTGGTGTAAAAGAAGTCGAGCCTACCAGGTATCGGACCAGATTTGTGGCTGGATTCTTGAATTCCTCACAGACAGAACCCAACACCTCAGTCTCTGGAATATTTTAAAGAAGTGTGATAGTACCATTACTGTTTGTATGAAAGTTCATTAAGACTGTTTGCATATGATGTGGTTGCGTCTAAGAAAGTAGCAACGACAGAAGACATTATCGAGTTCGAGAATGATATGCAGAGGACTAATTACTGTTATACGGACTTTCAATTGACCCTGAACGTAAATAAATGGCCGCCATTGGACAGTGAAACAAATTCCGCGGTGACAAGTGAAAATTTGTGCTGGACTGGAACTCAAACCCAGATTTCCTGCTTTACCCGAGCTGTCGCCTTAAGTCTTAACCGCTTTTTTTAAGTACAGGAATACAAATTGAATAAGAATAACAAAATAAACAGTTCATGTTACATGATACATGCACGGACCAGTATGTGTATAACGAAATTTGTAAACAGAGCGTATCACAGCTTTTAGTCCTGCTTTTTTAAAAAGACAGTGCCTACAAAACAAATGCTTTCATGACAAAATATATAGAAGCTGGTTTCCTTCACAATCACTGCTTGCAGTTTTTGTGTGCTTCGCAGGCTCATCACAATTTACAAATGATGGACGATTCGCTAATGCTAACTTCGCAGCTACATTTAGTTTCGATTCCAAAATCTCTTCAAACGACACACTTCCTTTTCCTTCCCCTATCTTCTGCCCCTTCTCATTATTTTTTTGTGTTTTAAAAATTTTTTCACTGCATACAGTGATAGAGCTGTTGTTAATAGGACTATCAGTTTTATAGTGTTTGCCGCTGTCAGATTTTTCAGAAGAGACCTTAAAGGTGGCATCATTAGAACTGGTTGGTAAATAATCAGCAGGGGTGTTAATTGCTGAAACTAGAACAGTGTCCTTGTTAGTAACTGCGCATGCACTTTGACTTAAACTGTGTCTCCTGTCTTCCACTGGTACGAGCTACTGTAAACAGTTCCTAGCAGTGTGCATTCTCTACAAGAAATTTGGCAATTCATGCTTTTAATCCTAGAGCTAAAACAGGATGACTGTTACTGGAAAACAGTTTGCCAGTGAAAGGATCACTTCGTGGCCGGCCCCATCTGGCGTCATGCTTTTCATGCTTTTCAAGTGTGCTTTGAGCCACAATTTGTACACGTGGTAAAATCATCGGAACACTCATTATATCTAACGTAACTGCGTCCTTAAAGTCGTCTGGTATGATTAATCCACTTGTTTCGGCAGGAACTGCGTGATGATGTTTTTCACCTTGTAATTTGCATAAAGCCGGCCGCTGTGGCCGAGACGTTCTCGACCCTTCAGTCCGTAACCGCGCTGTTGCGACGGTCGCAGGTTCGAATCCTGCCTCGGGCATGGATGTGTGAGATGTCCTTAGGTTAGTTACGTTTAAGTAGTTCTAAGTCTAGGGGACTGATGATCTCAGATGTTAAGTCCCATAATGCTTAGAGCCATTTGAAGCATTTTAATTTGCATAAATTCACACAACTTCCTGAAATTTCGGTTAGTTTCCTGTCTGTCCGTTTGCTACTTGATTTCCTGACTCTTTCCTTTGTCGACTGACTACACGAACCGCTGACATTTCTCCACACTTCAATGTGTCCCAGTGCGCAAGAGTTGGATTATACGTTTTATAGATCTTGATTTTCAAGCAGTCTGAACTGGAAAGTACGTTCTGTTTGTTTATCAATGGATGTGTAACAAACTGTGTTGGAACTGATAATTCACTAGCACGACAGTCCCTTCTGAAAAACACGATCCCATGTACTACGCCAAATCTGCACTTCCCTGCTGTAACAAATCCATCGACTCCTTTTCCATTGCTGTCCTTTATCTCGATTTAAATCACACACGACTTTTGAATGCCGACTGTCGGCCGGATACAAATATGACTGAAATTAATTTACAAAAAAATGGCTCTGAGCACTATGGGACTTAACATCTGAGGTCATCAGTCCCCTAGAGCTTAGAACTACTTAAACCTAACTAACCTAAGGACATCACACACATCCATGCCCGAGGCAGGATTCGAACCTGCGACCGTAGCGGTCGCGCGGTTCCAGACTGTAGCGCCTAGAACCACTCGGCCACTCCAGCCGGCTTAATTTTACATATAAACTGCAAAGTTACTCGCATTTCAACTGATTGTTTTACAGCATTATAAACCATAAAGATTCTTCACCTTTCCTAAGCATCTGATGATGTTAAGTTCGTTGCTTCGTATCCTTCACTGTATGCTGCATTGCACGAAACATCTGGTAACAGTGTGCCTCGGCCATCCGCGTGCGCTTCCCATCCACCCAAGCTCAGCTTGTCACATGCTAGCAGCGTCCACTGTCCATTAACCCCTTTGCTCGCAGCTTTTGGCAGAGTACCACAAATGGTAGGACGTATAGTGCATTACCGTGAGCCGTCCGTGCTCATAGATATTACTGTATACATGCGTGATTTCGTTTAATATCTTGTGTATACACACGGCCACTGCATCACAAAGTGATGTCTGTTCTGTCAATAAATGTAAATAAATCTAACATACATATGTTGTAAGAAATTTCTTATAGAATGTGCATCTACATCTACATGGGCACTCTGCAAATCACATTTAAGTGCCTGGCAGAGGGTTCATTGAACCACCTTCACAATTCTCTATTATTCCAATATCGTATAGCGCGCTTTGATTTCCCTTATCTTATCTTGGTGATCGTTCCTCCCTATGTAAGTCGGTGTCAACAAAATACACTCCTGGAAATTGAAATAAGAACACCGTGAATTCATTGTCCCAGGAAGGGGAAACTTTATTGACACATTCCTGGGGTCAGATACATCACATGATCACACTGACAGAACCACAGGCACATAGACACAGGCAACAGAGCATGCACAATGTCGGCACTAGTACAGTGTATATCCACCTTTCGCAGCAATGCAGGCTGCTATTCTCCTATGGAGACGATCGTAGAGATGCTGGATGTAGTCCTGTGGAACGGCTTGCCATGCCATTTCCACCTGGCGCCTCAGTTGGACCAGCGTTCGTGCTGGACGTACAGACCGCGTGAGACGACGCTTTATCCAGTCCCAAACATGCTCAATGGGGGACAGATCCGGAGATCTTGCTGGCCAGGGTAGTTGACTTACACCTTCTAGAGCACGTTGGGTGGCACGGGACACATGCGGACGTGCATTGTCCTGTTTCCTTGCCGGTCTAGGAATGGTAGAACGATGGGTTCGATGACGGTTTGGATGTACCGTGCACTATTCAGTGTCCCCTCGACGATCACCAGTGGTGTACGGCCAGTGTAGGAGATCGCTCCCCACGCCATGATGCCGGGTGTTGGCCCTGTGTGCCTCGGTCGTATGCAGTCCTGATTGTGGCGCTCACCTGCACGGCGCCAAACACGCATACGACCATCATTGGCACCAAGGCAGAAGCGACTCTCATCGCTGAAGACGACACGTCTCCATTCGTCCCTCCATTCACGCCTGTCGCGACACCACTGGAGGCGGGCTGCACGATGTTGGGGCGTGAGCGGAAGACGGCCTAACGGTGTGCGGGACCGTAGCCCAGCTTCATGGAGACGGTTGCGAATGGTCCTCGCCGATACCCCAGGAGCAACAGTGTCCCTAATTTGATGGGAAGTGGTGGTGCGGTCCCCTACGGCACTGCGTAGGATCCTACGGTCTTGGCGTGCATCCGTGCGTCGCTGCGGTCCGGTCCCAGGTCGACGGGCACGTGCACCTTCCGCCGACCACTGGCGACAACATCGATGTACTGTGGAGACCTCACGCCCCACGTGCTGAGCAATTCGGCGGTACGTCCACCCGGCCTCCCGCATGCCCACTATACGCCCTCGCTCAAAGTCCGTCAACTGCACATACGGTTCACGTCCACGCTGTCGCGGCATGCTACCAGTGTTAAAGACTGCGATGGAGCTCCGTATGCCACGGCAAACTGGCTGACACTGAAGGCGGCGGTGCACAAATGCTGCGCAGCTAGCGCCATTCGACGGCCAACACCGCGGTTCCTGGTGTGTCCGTTGTGCCGTGCGTGTGATCATTGCTTGTACAGCCCTCTCGCAGTGTCCGGAGCAAGTATGGTGGGTCTGACACACCGGTGTCAATGTGTTCTTTTTTCCATTTCCAGGAGTGTATTTTCGCATTCGGAGGAGAAAGTTGGTGATTGGAATTTCGTGGGAAGATTCCATCACAACAAAAAACGCCTTTCTTTTAATGATTTTCAGCCCAAATCCTGTATCATTTCTGTGACACTCTCTCCCATATTTCGCGATAATACAAAATGTGCTGCCTTTCTTTGAACTTTTTCGATGTACACCGTCAGTCCCACCCGGTAAGGATCCCACACCGCGCAGCAGTATTCTAAAAGAGGACGGACAAGCGTAGTGTAGGCAGTCTCCTTAGTAGGTCTGTTACATTTTCTAAGTGTCCGACCAATAAAACGCAGCCTTTGGTTAGCCTTCCCTACAACATTTTCTATGTGTTCTTTCCAATTTAAGTTGTTCGTAATTGTAATACCCAGGTGTTTAGTTGAATTTACGGCTTTTAGATTAGGCTGATTTATCGTGTAACCGAAGTTTAACGGGTTCCTTTTAGCACTCATGTGGATGACCTCACACTTTACGTTATTTAGGGTCAACTGCCACTTTTCGCACTAATCCGATATTTTTTCTAAATCGTTTTGCAGTTTGTTTTGTTCTTCTGATGACTTTATTAGTCGATAAACGACAGCATTATCTGCAAACAACCGAAGACGGCTGTTCAGATTGTCTCTCAAATAGTTTATATAGATGAGGAACAGCAAAGGACCTATAACACTACCTTGGGGAACGCCTGAAATCACTTCTGTTTTACTCGATGACTTTCCGTCAATTACTACGAAATTTGACCTCTCTGAAAGGAAATCACAAATCGAGTCACATAACTGAGACGATATTCCATAAGCACGCGATTTCACTTCGAGCCACTTGTGTGGTACAGTGTCAAAAGCCTTCCGGAAATCCAGGAATACGGAATCGGTCTGAAACCCCTTGTCAATAGCACTCAGCACTCCATGTGAATAAAGAATTAGTTGTGTTTCACAGGAACGATGTTTTCTAAACCCATGTTGACTGTGTGTCGATAGGCCGTTTCAAAAAATGGCTCTGAGCACTATGGGACTCAACATCTGAGGTCATCAGTCCCCTAGAAATTAGAGCTATTTAAACCTAACCAACCTAAGGACATCACACGTATCCATGCCCGAACCAAGATTCGAACCTGCAGCCGTAGCGGTCGCGCGGTTCCAGACCGAAGCGCCTAGAACCGCTCGGCTACACCGGCCGGCTAGGCCGTTTCCTTCGAGGTAATTCTTAAATATTGGTGTGACCTGTGCAACTTTCCAGTCTTTGGGTACGGATCTTTCGTCGAGCGAACGGTTGTATATGACTGTTAAGTACGGAGCTAATGCATCAGCATACTCCGAAAGGAACCTAACTGGTATACAGTCTGGACCAGAAGACTTGCTTTTATTAAGTGATTTGAGTTGCTTCACTACTCCGAGGATATTTACTTCTACGTTACTCATGTTGGCAGCTGTGCTCGATTCGAATTCTGGAATATTTACTTCGTCTTCTTTTGTGAAGGCATTTCGGAAGGAATGTACTGTAAATGCTTTAGGATCAAAGGATACCCCTCACCGAAAAGCAGAAGAGTTGAGCCGTTGATAGGCACACAAAAAAAGAAAAACTTGGGAGCTTTCGGACTTATCCTTCGATGAGCTAGAGTACACAAACAGACATGCACTAGCAGCTGCGTGCGTGCGTGTGTGTGTCGTGTGTGTGTGTGTGTGTGTGTGTGTGTGTGTGTGTGTGTGCTCTAGCTAGTTAAAGGATAAGTCTGAAAGCTCCCAAGTTTTTCTTTTTTTGTGTGCCTATCAACGACTCAACGCTTCTGCTTTTCAATGAATGGTCTCCTCTAGTCCTAACATATTTACATAAATGTAACATACTGCGCGTACATAGGAAAAGAAATCCACTACTGTACAATACTCTATTGAGACAAATTGCTGGAAAGAGTATGTACGGTAAAACATCTAGAGGGAGCTTAAGTGGAATGGCCACATGAAAGAGATAGGAGGAAAAGCAGGTGCCAGATTGTGACTCATAGGAAGAGTCTTAAGCAAATGTAATTCGTCCACGAAGAACGTGGCATAAAAGGCGCTCGGTCGACCCACTCATCAGTCTGGAATCCTCACCAGGTGGGACTCATAGAAGAGACAGAGGAGGTCCAACGGAGAGTGGCCCATTTCGTCACGGGATCGCTTAGTCGGAGGGAGGGCGTTACACGAATTCTCAACAAACTCTAGAGGCTGGTGTTACAAAAGAGGTGTTGTGCATCAGAGAAAGGTTTACTATTCAAAGTTCGAGAGAGCACTTTCCGGGAAGAGTACGACAGTTTATAACTTCCTCCCACATACATCTCGCGAAATGACAACGACGAGAAATTCCGAGAAATTACAGCTAATACAGAGGCTCACCGGCGATCATTCTTCCCAAGTGCCATTCGGGAGTAGAAGAGGGAAGGGGGAATCAGTTATTGGTATCAGAAGTACCCTCCACCACACACGGTTAGGTGACTTGCGGAGTATGATGTTGAAATAATGGCCTCCGTGTGACAGTCGCAACGGGTCAGCAGTTATCAGCATATGGGAAATTACAAATGTGGCAAACGTAAAAAAAGTTGTGGTTCTCATACTCATTCACAACGGTCTGTGACAAGAAATTTATGTCATGGTAAGATGCGGCGTGAGTACATCTCATTGCGGGATGCATTAATTATGAGCTTGTAGCAGCAGCGAGAAGCAGGTTCGCGCTGTTTCGCAAGGCCCGTGGGAAGAGCGCGCCCAACTCTCCCAGCCCGTATGGCACGGAGTATGCGCCGCGGAATCGCCGGCTTGCGAAACAGCCCGGCCGGAGAAGAGCTGCGCCGCTGCCGGCTACTCGCTGAAATGTCAGCGCAAGGCTGATAAATACTGTGAGGGAAGAAAACCATCTGCTTCTAAAACAGTACTGGGGAATGTATCGAGGACTCTGCTGGCAGCATGCGATTTTTAAGCTTTAGGGCAAATATAAAGGGTCGGTTACTTGAAAGTCCGATTTTACAGAATAGTGGAACATACCGTAATCCTGTTTTGACTTAGACTAACTTGAATTGTAAGACAGTCCGCACAAAACGTAGTCTTTTGCTATAGCAGTATTAACCATTTCGCTGCTACGCTCGTAGACGTGCTCTCTGCATTCCGGCTTTGTTGTACCCGTACTGCTCGCCAAACACTGCTACCTGTGTTGAGAGCCGGCGTTCGGGCCGCTACGAAATATTATCAGATTTTATGAAAACTATTCGTTGAAAAAAATTGATTTTTGTAAATTTTACAGTCTGATGTCTTCGCTCGATAAGTGACTGAATTTTGTTTCATTATACGTCATAGTTACTGCGCTGCATCAAATTAAGTACAACATTGCACAAAATTTTGAAGAATTTGCAGAGGTAAAAACGAATTGCATAAACCTTGCGTGGGCCGCGCGGAATTAGCCGAGCGGTCTAGACGCTGCAGTCATGAACTGTGCGGCTGGTCCCGGCGGAGGTTCGAGTCCTCCCTCGGGCATGTGTGTGTGCGTGTGTGTGTGTGTGTGTGTGTGTGTGTGTGTGTGTTTGTCCTTAGGGTAATTTAGGTTAAGTAGTGTGTAAGCTTAGGGACTGATGACCTTATCAGTTAAGTCCCATAAGATTTCACACACATTTCAACATTTTTTTGAAACCTTGCGTGTGGTTTATTTTAGCTCATATTTTGCAGTGTACGAAATATAGATAAGACAGAACAATTTTATTTAAAATTGAGAGCAGTACGATATATCATTTCATTGTCGAATTACTGGTTCTTATATCCAAAGCGGTCATTACTGTCTCTGTGCATCGCGAATCGTGTAGCCATAACAATCGTCACATTTCATAAACTGCTTCAGATACTGAAACGAGGTTTTTAGCAAATGCTGACATGCAAAGAGGCGTGTATGTTGAAGACAAATACTCGAAACTATTTTATTGGCCGAGATAGGGAAGTAAATCGTCGGTAGCAGTGGGAGGTCGACGTAAACGTGTCAGGGGCCGCTTTTAAACACGTAGTCAGCACCTGGAAAGTGGCGGAGGGTGACAGGTTAACGCGTCCACAGCAGTTAGGGGTCTAATTACAGAGATATCGGAACAAAGTCTTTTTTTTCCTTTTGCAAACTGAACAATAGTACTTTCTACTGCTATTATCATAGACCTGAAGAAAATGAATGCAATGAGGTTCCACCCTCTGAGCAGTTTGTAGAACTTATTCGTAAAACTTAAATTCGTTTTCAACATCAGACTGATAGCTATTTCATCCGGTTGCTCATTAAATCGTACGGAATTGTAGCACCTGGCAATGCATCACATAACAAAGTCTGTAAGAACGTCACTGTTTCTGATATTGCTAAATTCCTGGTATTCAATGAGCCTCGGCATTATGACCTCTGATTCAAATGACGGCTGTCAAAATAATGTCGAACCCCAGAATCCCATCGACAGTATAAAAAACCTGGAAGAGCAGAGAGATACAATATTCAGTGTATACAAACGTTGTCCCTAACAGATGACTTCGATGAAAGAAATGGGTTAAATGCCCTACTAAACAGTGATTTGATGATAATACTGGCGTCACACGAAATGAGAATTGCACTCGGCGGCCGAACTTCCGCGGACGTGGCCTAACGGCCAACAATGCCACATTATTTCATTTCATCATCATATGACACCGCGCTACCCAGTCATGTTCATTCAAAGGATACACTGAAGTCCCAACTCATGCCCCGTCTGGAAAGGGGCTGTTGTGTGCGTAGAAAGAAAATCTTTTCAGATTAGATGGCTTATTTCTACAAAACCAGACAAAATAAGAAAAAATGTTCATATTCAAAGTTTTTTATATAGTATGATAAAATATAATCAAAAGCGAAAACCTCTACGAAAAACAGGAGTTTGAGGCATATTCGAAAAATAATCGGCATTCGATCATAAATTTATTCACTAGAAAAAATTTTATTTGTGGGTTTCCTAAAGACCTAGTTTATTTTTCCACATAATCGTTGTTCACTTCGAAGCACGTTTCGCAACGTTGCACCGCTTTTACAACCCATCTGCATACAAGTTCTGCTCTTAATAGTCGTTGGGTATGCGGTCGAGTTTGTAGGGTGGGCAATGTAAAACTAGCAACGCCAACGCGAAATAGAGGATGACGGAGAGAAGGAATAAATACTAAACTTTCTTTGCATAACTGTTTCACTGAGGAACACGTTACTATAGTTACTCCTTTAAACCCTTACACGATCATCAGAATGACAGATATCTAAATAAGTGACCACGGGATAGGAAACTGGGACCTCAGGTTGCGCTTCTTGTTTACGATCCGGTTTCCAGACGATCCTAAAACAGGTGAAAATATAAGAAAGGAATTTTTGAGACGATTTATCTTCCTTCGTAGTCACGGGAGTAGCCTCAAAGATGTGTCTTCTACGACTGATCAAGGTGCCAACATTATTGCTGTTCTTTGTTGATTTCTAGACTGAATTATTCCTGTCAGATGCTGAACAAAAAAATGGTTCAAATGGCTCTGAGCACTATGGGACTTAACTTCTCAGGTCATCAGTCCGCTAGAACTTAGAACTACTTAAACCTAACTAACCTAAGGATATCACACACATCCATGCAGGATTCGAACCTGCGACCGTAGCGGTCGCGCGGTTCCAGGCTGTAACGCTTAGAACCGCTCGGCCACTCTGGCCGGCAGATGCTGAACACAGTGCTAGCCGGCCGCGGTGGTCTCGCGGTTAAGGCGCTCAGTCCGGAACCGCGTGACTGCTACGGTCGCAGGTTCGAATCCTGCCTCGGGCATGGATGTGTGTGATGTCCTTAGGTTAGTTAGGTTTAAGTAGTTCTAAGTTCTAGGGGACTGATGACCACAGAAGTTAAGTCCCATAGTGCTCAGAGCCATTTGAACACAGTGCTAATAAATGCATTTAATTTGCAGTACATGTCATCCAACTGTCGGCAACTTCGTTTTGTTCTGACTACAGTGGAGAAGATTGTAACATTTGCAAATAAATATGGCCTTGTTCATAGCCTAGATAGAACAACGGAGCAGTCGAACGACGCTCGCTGAAACACACGATTCACCCTGCTTCAATCGATAAAAAGACAGTATTCGATGTCGTGCGAAATGTTCTCTGAGAAATGAGAAATGGTGTAGAAGGTATTGGCTTTACTTTGACGGACGAACTGTTTCCTTTTTTCACGGTATGTACACTGTTATGTTTTTATATTAGACTTACATAAGTTAGCACGTAAATTATTTCAGGAATTGTAAAGCAGGGATTTGCATTACAGCCCTTCAATGAAACCTCAAAAGAACTGGAAACGGAGAAATCGTCCACACTGCACCTCCTGTTGCAATGGAAGATGACGCTCCAGAAAAACTTAAGTAAAGTACCTCAGACGGAGAAACTTTAGAAATTTTGTGAATCCACTTGAACAATTATGTAGAGAAAAAGGCATTACGATCTAGCTGCTTTCCTGTGGGCACCATTTCGCCATCCGAAGATGATGTCTGAATCTCAGAGGCGTGAAGTCATGGGAGAGCTGAAGCATACAATCCACTGACTGCTACATCAATAATTTCGAGTGACCAGTCATAAAAGGAGGCTCTCTCGTCAAAGAAAACTAAATTCGTCCACAGAAAAGACGGTCACCTCAGGTATATTCTCACCTAAGAAATAGACAGATACATATGAACCATTTGTCAGATTGTCCAGGTAGAATCTGAGAGCGACTTTGGAGGTATATTCTCACCTAAGAAATAGCCAGATACATATGAACCATTTGTCAGATTGTCCAGGTAGAATCTGAGAGCGACTTTGGAGTAGTCCTGAAATCCAGAAAAGTAATTCAAATATTTTTAAGAACGGAAAATTTGGTTTTGTTTTCAGTAGTGCTTTTACATTCTGCTGACTTGCCAAACATCTACATCATCTACATCATATTCCGCAAGAATCTAAAGGTGTGTGGCGGACGGTACTTTTTGTAGCACTAACTGAGTCGTCCGACCCTATTCCACTCGTGAATAGCGCGTGGTAAGCCTCTGTATTGGCTCTAATTTCTCGAATATTCTCCTCAAGACGTTTGTAGGGGGATGTAATATGTTGTCAGATTCTTCCCCGGAAAGTGCTCTCTCGAAATTTCAGTAGTAAATCTCTCGGTGACGCACAACGCAACTCTTGCAACGTCTGCCAATGAAGTTTATTGGGCATCTCCGAAACGCTCTCGTGCCGACTAAACGATCCCGTGACGAAACGTGCTCTCTTCGTTAGATCTTCTCTATATCTTCTATCACTCCTATCTGGTAGGGATTCCAGATAGATGAACAATACTCAAGAATGGGTCCAACAAGCGCTTTATAAGCCACTACCTTCATGGATGACTTACAGTTTCCTTAAGATTCTTCCTATGAACCTGAGTCTGGCGTCTGCTTCTCCCACTATTTGTTTTATATGGTCATTCCGGATAGTTACTCCTAGATATTTTACTGCAGATACTGTTTCCACCGGTTTGTCATCAATAAAGCTATACAGTAGTGGATTTCTTTTCCTATGTGTGCGAAATATGTTACATTTATTTACGTTCAGGGTCAACTGCCAGAACCTGCACCATTCAGCAAATCTCAGGAGGTCATTCTGCAATTCGTTACTATCGCCTGGTGTTGCTACTTTGTTATAGACAACCGCACCATCTGCGAACATCCTTAAAGCGCATCCGACGCTTTCTACTGGATCATATATGTATACATTGTAAACAGTATCGGTCCTATCACACTTCCTTGAGGTACGCCGGAAATTACCTTAACATTTGTCGATTTTGTTCCGTTAAGGGCGATGAGTTGAGTTTCTTCTGCAAGGAAGTCTTGAATCCAGAATGCGGTACATCAGAAGTCTTTGTTTTACCATTATCAGCAAAACTACAGAAGTTTGCTTTGTGGGCAGATATTGACTACAATCCGACTCCCACAGACGAGATGGATAGGTCCTTACACCGCAGCGCCAAAGGCAACGCCTATATAAGTCAAGTGTCCTATTCAGGACCTCCAAGTTGTTAACTAAAAGAAATTCAAGAAGGTACTCACCTCTACTGTTGGTGTCCTTACTACCCCACACTAGGTTGTAGACATAGGCGTCACATCCCACCAACAGTTGGTCACCTTGCCAATGGAAAGCTTCTACCAGTCTCCTCACCTCAAAAGGAGGTGGAGAAATGTCTTCATGAGGAAGGTATGCTGAGGCCAAAACAATTTACCTCGTGATACCTTCCTCACATTGCTGCATTCTAATAGTCACTAGGTCCCTGGAGCAGAAATCCATCACTGGCATGAAAGAAATTCCATTCCTTACATAGATGCATGTTCTGGTGTTTCTTAGATTTCCAGCATAAATCAGCTTACCTCCAGTGCCACCGAGGCCCGATACTCCCTCTTTTTATAAGTAAAGTTCTTGTATCAGGGCCACGTCCACTTCCTGTCTCCCCAGGCAGCGGCTCAGGGCAACAGAGGCCCCTTTACTGTGCTGCAGATTAATCTGCAGTACCTCCAGTCTCCGTCTTATTGCCATCATTGCCTTTGAAGTCTTTGGTAACGCTGACAGTGATCAGCGAGAACTCTAAAAACAATTTCTGGTCTTGCTCTCGCATCGCCTTCAGAGACTTCTCTCCGACCTCCACCACTAGGGTACATCCTTCTGGTACAACCTTCTGGCTGATCACTCTCCAGTCTTCTGTTCAGACGTTTGGGTTCTGGGCCCCTATTTTCTCGATCAGAGTCTTAGGGGAGAATCCTTACGGATCTTTGGTACCCATATTGATACTTTTGCGGTCTTAAGAAGCTCCACTGCCATCTTTACCAGCAGCTTCGCATCTTCCCACGGGGATATCATGGGCACCTTGTCCTTAAGCCATTGCACCGTGTGCACCCCCTCACAGACAAAAATTAGGGCACCACGATCTAGATAGACCCTCCTGAAGTTGGGTCCTGGACCAGTGCCCCCCCCCCCCCCCAATCTTTTCAAGGAGGGCCATCTGTACAAGTTCCTTCTTCTGCGAGGTGGTGGCTAGCAGCGGATAGCCTTCTTGGATCTTAAATTGCCTCGGTTTTTCTGGGCTCGCTTATTTAGGGAGGAGGGAGTCCTAGATTCCTCCCTTATCCTCTTGCTGCCTGTCTTCGAAGTTGTGTGGGTCTGCATATGTCCTTCAACCGAGACAGTTTTTTCTTGGGGGTCTTAGGTTCAAGCTCATTTAATCCATTCCACTTGTCTTTAGGAAGCCAGTCTTTCCCTTCCTTTTTTCTCTGTTCCCTGAGTAGTTTCCTCCTCTGGACCCCAGACAAGGCTTTAATTTTGATCTGGTCAAACTTCTCGGTTACAGTTCCCACTTCTGGCGCTGGTCTACACCCTGATTCAGTAGTGGGAATGCCTTCCAACGGTCCTGACCCTATGTTTGGGTGTCTGAGGACTCAGTTTGCCCCTCAGTTTGTTTTAATTTACTTTCGTTAGTCGTCCCCATATTGGTCAAATTAGGTATTCAATACGTAGCTACTACCAACACTCAAACGTATTAGCCGGCGGTCACGGATTGCGCGGCCCCTCCCGCTGGAGGTTCGAGTCCTCCCTCGGGCATGGGTGTGTGTGTGTGTTGTTCTTAGCATAACTCAGTTTAAACTGTGGGTAAGTCTAGGGACCGATGATGGTTCAAATGGCTCTGAGCACTATGGGACTTAACATCTATGGTCATCAGTCCCCTAGAACTTAGAACTACTTAAACCTAACTAACCTAAGGACATCACACAACACCCAGCCATCACGAGGCAGAGAAAATCCCTGACCCCGCCAGGAATCGAACCCGGGAACCCGGGCGTGGGAAGCGAGAACGCTACCGCACGACCACGAGATGCGGGCAGGGACCGATGACGTAAGCAGTTTGGTCCCTTAGGAATTCACACAAATTTGAACATTTTCAGACGTATTGTTCTTATTTTTGTTTATCTTTCCTTTCGAAGAGAGTAAACAAGGCAGCCTTTTGGCAGGTTCTGTTTTCGAATTCGGTTCTGGATGTGTCAAATCGATTGTGTGTCCATATCTAATTTATGTGTTTAATGTCTGGGAAATCTACACGAATACAAGACATCTTTTCACTGAAAATGGAAACATTCTAACTGTAAACAAAGGTATCTTATCAAATCTATTAACAACTGCATGTGTACATTTTTGAAGCAAATAGCATTTAAAAAAATTAATTCGAATGTATCGTTGAGTATTTTTTTTTTTTTTTTTTTTTTTTTGCATACATCGTGTAAAATGAAATTCTTTTAACAAAGAAAAGTATTTCAGCCCCATCAGTTCCGTGTTAAATGCATTTCAAAGTACATAGGGAAATCCCTCACTGAAAGGATATGACAGAATGTGTAGGGTGGTAGAACTCGGCGCGCAGCGTGGAATGTGCAGTATGCGTGACAGTCAGCCCAGCCCATCCAGTGCGGTGGGCTGCGGCGGGCTGAGCAGCCCAGTGCCGCGTCACGTGAGGGGGCGAGCCCGCGGACTGGGCCGGGGAGGCCCGAGAGCCGGCAGGGCTGTGCGGCGGGCCGCCGCGCAGTGGACTACTTGCCCCGAAATCCTGGCCAAAAAGGCAAAAATTTGAGGTTGCCCAAAAATGTTAGAAAATCCATTTTGTATTAATTGACCAATTGGCGGGTCGATGGATAAATTTACATGAAGCTGCCACTTATCTAGGAGCTCCTAGCTCCTCGCTACGGTCGCAGGTTCGAATCCTGCCTCGGGCATGGATGTGTGTGATGTCCTTAAGTTACTTAGGTTTAACTAGTTCTAAGTTCTAGGGGACTGATGACCTCAGATGTTAAGTCCCATAGTGCTCAGAGCCATTTTTTTTAGCTCCTAGCCTCGATTGAAGATCGGCTTTTTTTGCCAGACGACGCGTTTCTTAATTGAGTTGTCAGTCTGAATCTCAATTTTCTGCGACTTTGCTACACGAGGGTTCGAATCTGAAGCAGGTTTTAATCGTTACAGGAAGCTAAAAGCTTCTTTTTAAACCTATGTATTAATTTAAATACTTTTATCATAACCTTACAACATTTCAAAGTTCAGTTAAACCAGATTTCGGATCGTCTACCATTTTGATAAGCGTTTTTAAAATTGTGTCGCGTCTTGTAGCACCATTTCTAAATTACAGTCGCAATTGGTGTAGCATTGCGTGCCCATTTCAGAAATAACAAACTGCGCAAACTTGCGCCATTTTTATAACTTACTTTTTTTCCCAGTACTTACGCTGTGTTTATGTTAAAAAGGAGCTTACTATCAAACATCTAATATGCATAACTGAAGACAACATAGAAAGCATTAAATATCACTATCTTTAGGGCTCTAGAAGAGATTCTTTTTCATTTTACCACCGTTACGTTACTGTTGTGTGTGCTGTCACGGCTGCCATTGAGAAACGGATTTAATACGAGCGTTCCTGTGTTTTTTGGGAGTGTAAGCTTTGGCAAATTAACACATTCTTAATATTTTCAAAATTATCTTTGTGTTGTGTGGATACTATAACAGTTCATTTTCGTCAATAATCAGTCTGGATTTTATTTTGATAATCTCATATCTGAGGTGGCCTTAGCAATATTTAAGCGTTTTATTTTTTGTCCACCCTTTGTGCAAAATATAAGTTAGAATTTTACTTACATTTTGCAGATCAGCATTGTTCCGTCTTTCAACCTTTGAAAATGGAAAAAGAATTTTCGAGACTCGCCTTATTCCACCTCGTTAAGGAATCTCCAGGCACATCAATTATTGAGAAACTTCAGTCTATGGAAAACAGAGTCGCTGATATAACGAACTGTTCAGGAGCTGAGAGAACTTCACTCAGTCGTTCACTCCGATATGTCAAAACGAATTTTAAAAAGAAACGGATGTTTGCAAAACAGAAAAGACGAGAGGTTCCTGCAGAAGAATCGTGATTGGTTGGCAATAAACGAAAGACTACCTGTGTTTTCTTACACTCCTGTAGGCACAGGCCGCCCTCAAAAAGATTTCAGTGGGTCAAGTGAAAGGAGCAAACGCAGGAAAACTGACGTCCTACGACAATATTCAACTCGTGAACAGCCGACGTTTGCTGCAACTATGAGTCACAGTACTGCTCGAAACCCTAATGTGGCCGATATGATTTTAAAAAAATAACAGAAACTCCAACAAGTGCAACAAAAGTGAAGCAAAAGCTTTCAACGTCTGGAGAGAAGAAGATAATAAAACATACTCCTGTGGAAGCATTGGCAATTTTTATTAATGCAGAGCTGACAAGGAAGCAATATGGAGTCATCCATAGCGCAAACAACGCTGTATGCCCGTGCTATTCATTACAAAGAAAAGCGAAAACGCAAAGCTATCCTAAGGAAGACTCAATTACTGTAACTGAAACATCAGCAGAAGTAAAGCTGCAAGGATTTTGAGATCACACCACATTAAGATTGTGTAAGTATTTAGAAGTGTTATAGGTCGCCGGCCGCGGTGGCCGAGCGGTTCTAGGCACTCAGTCCGGAACCGCGCGACTGCTACGGTCGCAGGTTCGAATCCTGCCTCGGGCATGGATGTGTGTGTGTGATGTCCTTAGGTTAGTTAGGTTTAAGTAGTTCTAAGTTCTAGGGGACTGATGACCACAGAAGTTAAGTCCCATAGTGCTCAGAGCCATTTGAACCATTTTTTTGTTGTTGTAGGTCATAGATTTAGAAGAAAAGCACAGCTTCGAGTTAATATCAAAATGGGGTTGTGATGGCTTTCAGCAATCACAATTTAAACAAAAATTTCTAAATTTAAGTGAAAGTGATGCTAATATATTTCAGAGTTCCTTTGTACCCATTAAATTATTTAGCAATGTTAATGAAAAAAGAGAACATTGTGGCAAAATCCAAACCGTTCCACCACAAGATTCTCTAGACCAATCCGCATCTGCTTTGTGCATGAAACATCAAACGTTACTAACGAAGAAATAAAATACATACAGGGACAAATAAACATGTTGAACAAAACAGTAGTAGCAATTAATGGAGGACAAACCTCAACTCACTGTAGGTGATTATCTCGTTTCTTTCATACTGTGGCTGTTCCTGAGTGCCTGCCCTATAATCTCCTCATTGTACTCTCCGACGTGTGCTCGTAAACGTTTCTGAATAGTGCAAGAAGTAAGAATAATAGCTCAAGGTGGCGTACAGAATGGAATACTACAGGATGTAGCGGTCATAGGCAACTTTGTGTCGCAAAATCTGAAACGCTACGTTTGCGTAACTGAAATACAATATGCACTCTCACAAGCAGTGTTCCCAGAAATGTCAAATCGTTAACGTCCCTTTTCCTCGTTCATCCGTATTTGTCAGCCGAGCATTATCGTCCTACAGTGCGCAACGAAGTTTATGACAACGACTGTAAAAAAGAGTTGTGGCTGGGATTGAGTTAACGCAAAAAAATGAGTTCTAACCGTGTATGCTCTACTGTAGTTTAACAGAAACTGCATTTTTTTTCTCTTGTCTCCTGAAGAGTGGCAGGAAGCTCTCCTGTTCATTACCGGCCAAGCATATCGTACGGAAATGAAACACAGCGGACGGCCGTTTCATCACCAGGTGAAAGTGATGAGTTTGAGAATGCCTTCGAAATGGGAACAGAAGGAAGCTAAGAAGCATTGCCGGTCGGCGTAATATCAACTGTTAGTACGACAGCACATCCAGGCAGACTGAATACGGAGTGCTGACATCCTACGCTACACCTATTGTAGATACGAAATCAAATACCGCCGTCTCATGTGGCCTTCCGCGTTCCATGGAGTACCACTAATTATATAAGTATCTAAATTAGGTCAAATAAAAATTGTAATAACTCTAAAAAATTGTAGCTGACACTAAAGATGAGTGTGTGGCTTTCAAGAACTGCTGCAAATAACAACGATCAGTGCTGCAAATTGTTTGCGTTATATGTGAATACCACACAAGGCTGCGTTTAAGAGCAGCAAGGAAATTGTTGCTGTGGGAGCACCCGCCATAGTTTGAGCTAGCTGACCAACAGCAAGAGAGGTGCATATACATATTGCGGACAACTCCAAATCAAAACCGAGCGGGGTAGAGCAGTGGTTAACACACTGGGTTCGCATTCGGGAGAATGAGGATTGAAACCCGCGTCCGGCCACACTGATTTATGTTCCCCGTGATTTCCCTAGATAGCTTAAGGCAAATGCCGGGATGGTTCCTTCGAAAGGGCAAGGCCGCTCTCCTTCCCCATCCTCCTCTAATCCGAGCTTGTGCTCCGTCTCTAATGACCTCGTCGTCGACGGAACGTAAAACACTAATCTCCTCCTCCTCCTCGTCCTTCTGTCCCAAATCAAAGGCAGCTTGACTTTGATACCTAAAATATGCACTACATCTAAATACATGCTCAGCAACCACCATACCTTGCGTGCGGAGGATACTTTTACCACTACTAGTCATTCTCTTTCCTGTTCCACTCGCAAGAGGAGCGAGGGAAAAACGACTCGTTGTATACCGACGTAAGAGTACTAATTTCTCTTGTCTTCACGATCCTTATGCGAAATGTACGTTGGCGACAGCTGAATCGTATCGGGGTCAGCCACCAATGTCGGTTCTCTAAATTTTCTAAATAGTTTTTCTCGAAAAGAACGTCATTTTCCCAACAGTAATTCCCGTTTGAGTTTACGAATTACCTCCGAAATACTCGCGTCTTGATCGAATCTACCGTAACAAATCTAGCAACACGTCTTTGAACTGCGCCAATGTCTTCCTTTAATTCGACATGGAGAAGATCCCAAACATTCGATCACTATTCAAATATTGGTCGCACTACACGATCTCGTTTGTAGATGAGCTATACATTCCTAAATTTATCCCAATAAACGGAAGTCTCCATTAGCCTTCACTGCTGCTTACATACTGATTCCATTTCACACCGCTTTGCAATGGTACGCTTAGATATTTAATCGTTGTGGCTGTGTCAGTTAGCGCACCCGCCATCAGTACTGTATTCGAACATCAG